>NW_024733126.1:431313-452391 GCF_018991925.1 Homarus americanus | reverse complement strand
GTGCGGTCGATAAAGTAGAGGATCTGGAGCATTTTGATTCTACGAGATATAACATTAGGAGTGACACAGAATTCGTAGAGTCACAGCAAATGTTCACCACTGCAATAGAATCCCTTGACATAGATCACCTACCCACCCTTATTAGAGAACGTCTACGCTCTATAATAAAGCAGCATGAAGATCTGTTTGCAACTTCAGATCAGGACCTCGGCCTGATGTCAGCTTCACACAAAATTAATACAGGCTCCGCTCCCCCCACCAGAGTACGGCAGTGGAGGCTTCCTGAGGTGGCTAAAACTCAAATTAGGGACTTATGTCGCCAAATGGAGGAACGTGGTGTCATCTCCCCTTGCACTAGCCCCTATTGCTCCCCGGTCGTATTAGTCAGAAAAAAGGACGGGTCAACTAGATTCTGTGTAGACTATAGGGAACTTAATAAGGACACCATTGCTGATAGCTATCCCTTGCCCAGAATTGACGAGACACTGGACCAATTGAACGGAGCTACTATATTCACAGTTCTAGACTGTAAGGATGCGTACTGGAGTATACCAGTTGACCCGGCTGACCGCCCCAAAACTGCTTTCGCGGACGGCAGCCGTCTATTTTGTTTCAACAGGTTACCTTTCGGGCTAACGGGAGCACCGGCCACGTTCATGAGGGCTGTGAACCACAGTCTCACACCTGTGCTTGGGCGTAACGCTCTGGCTTACCTGGACGATGTTATCGTCTATAGTAAAAACATGGATTCGCACATGCAGGATGTAGGTGAGGTTCTCTCGGTCATGAAAGCGGCCGGACTGAAAGTGTCCCTTAGGAAATGTGCGTTCGCGCGCCAGGAAGTTAAATTCCTGGGATTCATTGTAGGTCATGGCGGCGTTAGACCCGACCCGGTGAAAGTGAAAGCGATAGCAGAGATGCCACCCCCCACCACAGCCAGGGGTGTGAAACAGTTCCTCGGCACCGCCAATTTTTTCAGACGTCACACCCCTCACTTTTCAGAGGCGGCCCTTCCCCTAACGAAACTTACAAAGAAGTCGGTTCAGTTTCGGTGGTCGGGGGAGGCAGATAAAGCTTTTAACCATCTTAAGGACTTATTGAAGTCGGCAACAATGTTAGCACTGCCGGACTTCACGCAGCCGTTTTACGTGCACACTGACGCTTCCGACGAAGCACTGGGAGCCTGTCTCATGCAAGGTGGTGAAGATAACCCCACCCCTATTGCTTATTTTTCCCAGAAATTGAGCGGAGCTGCCCTCCGCTACTCCACAACTGAGAAAGAAGCCTTGGCTATTGTCAAGGCCGTAACTTCCTTTGATGCTTACCTATTTGGTAGACACTTTTATGTAATCACTGATCACCGTCCTTTAATATATATCTTCCAAGGTAAAACTCCTAATGCACGGGTAGCACGCTGGGCAGTCTTTTTAAATGCGTATAACTTCTCCATTTTGCATAAGCCAGGCAAGAACCACGTCGTACCAGACGCACTGAGCCGTAATGTATTACCTATAAATACTGTCGAGAATCCTAGCAGCATGACTCAGCCCATTTTTGGGGACCTATCACCTAATGAGGTGCGCCAACGCCAACTCGAAGACCCACATTGGGGTCCTGTCATTGAGTTCCTTGAGGGGGGGTCCGCTCCCCAAGAAGGTCAACAAAGCCTCATTTTGTGATTTCAGTCTTTTAAGCGGAGTCCTGTATCTTGTTACTATGAAACGTGATGATGAACAACCCACAGAACTCGTAGTCGTCCCCGCATCCTTGGAAAACTCGGCCCTAGAAGTAGCTCACTCTTCCCAATTCGCAGCCCACCCGGGTGAATGTCGCACATATGCACGTGCACGCTCTATGTTTTTCATGCCCAATCTAGCACGGAAAGTTGGCGCATTTGTCAAAGGATGTCTGCCATGTCAGTTAAGGAAGGGTACCCCAAAGAGACAGGGAGAGCTGCAGGAGTTCCCACCAGCCTCTCAGCCCTTGGAACGGGAATCGATCGATCTAACTGACATGACAATACGTTCACATCGGGGAAACAGATACGTTGTTTCCATCGTCGATCACTATTCACGTTTTGCGACCTATATACCCATCCCCGATAAACGCGCAGAGACAGTGTGTGAAGCCCTGTTACAATACGTTGGTACTCATGGATGTCCCCGGGTCATTGTCAGTGATCAAGGGACAGAGTTTACCTCTGGCATCTTTCAGAAGGCGTGCGACTTGCTGCGGGCTTAGTCAAATCTAACCACTAGTTACCACCCACAGGCTAATGCCATGGTTGAGCGTTCCCACCGCACGTTGAAAGATCACTTGTCGTTTTTGGTTAATAATCAGTACGGCGGTTGGGACGATCAGCTACCTCTTGCACAACTGGCCATGAACACCGCAATTAATACCACCCTGCATAACACTCCTTACTTCCTTCACTTTGGTAGGGATCCAAACCTTCCTGCTGGTGTAATCAACCCCCCACCCCTATCCTATGGCGAGGACTACCCTTCTATCTTGCAAAACAGGTTACAAACAGTCTTTACTCGGGTGCAGGAACTAAACAGGAAAGGTCACTTACACAACGCCACCTACTATAACCTCAGGGTCACCCCTTCCAATATTACCATAGGTACCCTGGTCTTCCTAACTAACGAATCATCCTCCCCCGATACCCCCTCTAAGTTGCAACAGAGATGGCAGGGCCCATATAGAGTAACCGCCCAACCCAGCAAAGTAAACTTCACTATTTCCCCGCTTTGCCAGGGGGGACGTCAGGAAACTGTGCATGTGAATAGATTGAAGCTGGCAACTGTCGACGATGACGTCTTGAACAAATCAGGCCTCACCAACCAGCCCCCTCTAGGAGTAACATTCCCTTCCCAACACCCTATCCCTCCACCAGCAGCTAACCACCCTCCTCAGAACAATCAGGTGCCTCACACCCCAAGTAATAATCAGAGAACTCCCCAAGCTACTGCCCCACTTGTACCAGTAATACCTATCAGATTAGGGCTCATAGATATAACACCAGGTCACAGAACATAGATTAAAGTAACGAGTCTAGGGGCACTTCTAATTGTTGATTCTCCACCCCGGGATCTTGTCCCTCTGCCAAGCTACAGAGTCAGCACTGCCCTTGCTCTTCACTGGCCTGGGCGAGGTCTCCCTGACCCCACACAAAATTAGGAGATAACACCACCACAACAGCAGCTGACCCCCTACCAGATGAGCTGAGACCAACGCATCCTGACTCATAATGGATGCCTGACACGAGCGGGACACGCAGCGGGCAACCCCGCGGCGAATGGGTGACGCCTTCACGTCGACACCGCAAGCCACAAGCTCCAGAAACGGGCTTGCATAATGCTGGCCCTCGATCTGGTTGAAGACACTGGGCTGCGTCTCGTCGCTCGCCTGCGGAACGACTAGACACGCACCAAGGATACGGTCTCACAGCCCACAATACCGACAGACAACATCTATGGGTACCATCAGCCTGAGCAAGCTACGCCATGCAGGACCAGCGCAGCACCTAGCTCCAGGCAGGGAATCAGATCGTCCCCTTGGAACCCAGGAGAAAATCCCGAAACCCAAACCTGCAACTTCAGTAGCAGCAAGCAACAGGCAACAAACAACTAGAGGTCCCAGTGGCGATGCAGACGGCAGCTCCCTACGTTCCAGGACCTGTCAACCGGTCCCACTCACTTCCACTCCGGGAATGGAACCACCAGGTACCAGACAAGTAATGGCTGACCTCGGCCCACCTGGGATCTGCCTCGCCGGTGTTTACCACACCATTGGGGACGAAACAGAAGTGGCCTGACTACAAGTAGAGGAAGAAACAAGCAAACCCTGGGGGACCACCCAGGGAGGGATTCACCACTGTGAGGGTGTGGGACAGGACGGTCAGGGGTCTCGCCGACACTCACGTACGGAGGGGGAACTCTTGTCCGTGGACCCTGCACTACTCGCCATCCAAAGCGATGACACCCTAAGCAGTGGACCGGCTTTGATCCCGGCCGGGAAGGGCGGAAACTCAGATGGGATTAGAAAAATCCATCTGGACCACGACGGAAAATGAGACTCTACAGAGGAAACTCAGATGGGACTAGAAAAATCCATCTGGACCACGACGGAAAATGAGACTCTACAGAGGAAACTCAGATGGAACTAGAAAAATCCATCTGGAATACGTCAGGAACTGCCGCTCTACACAGCAGTTCAAGTGGAGGAAGTGAGGCACGCGACACACACCGTGGCAGACCGCATGACGGGACAGGAAATTCCAACCACTGTATCTACTGCGTCGTCCACCCTGATGCCGGGCACCGATTGGTGGAGGTGGTGATGGACCACGCTCCACCCGGGATCTCGACGAATGCTGACGAGTTTTTGTTTTTGCCATTGTATCTTGTTAATAATTTCTGCTACCTTTTTAGTATGTACAAATATTTCTTTTTGTTCACAAGTTGTATTTTTCCCCAACTCCCCCCCCCCCCTTTTTTTAAGCGGCCATGTATCTTATTATTATATATGTTGTATGTGCTGCCCTGCGCAAGAGTTTAACAGCTGAAGCAACAAGTATGTAAATCTGTTCCAGGCTTGAAGATACTAACACTAGGGAACCTAAGCAGAAATATGCCAGGGCAAGCAACACCATTGCATAATCTTTCAAACCTCCGACTGTGTACCCTCATCTAACTTCCTAAAGTGACGCTCTCCGACAAGCACCTGCCTAGGCGCTCTCTTTCCCCTTCATATCTACATCCATCTTTCCTTTTCCGTATATTTAGTTAGCCGCTTAATTTTTTAAATATTATCAGACTATGGTAGGATGTGAGGTGTATACTTTGCACCTCAGTAGCTATTTTTCGCAGGATGTGCACTCGCTTTGTCATCCACTGTAAACATCCACTGTCTGGCATAGAAGCTTTGATCTTGGCGGGAGGTATAGTGAGCTTTGTCAGACCAAACTAGCGCCAGTAGAAAAACATACACCTATGAGATTATTGTTGTAAATATAAGATTGTGTTATCGCCTCAGGGACTATCTTAGATACTGCACGTGATATTGCTGTCTATATGTGTCGTCAGTTCTCTGTGATGGAAGCCTTGGTCTTGGCGGGAGATGTAATGATTGTTTATCAGACCATAGCTTACAACTCAGAGAATTACATCACTCCCTCGAGAGACGTAGAGCGAGGGTCGACCTGATAGAGGTGTATAAGTGGAAGGCAGGGCTAAACAAAGGGGACATTACAAAGGTACTCAAACTATCCAACCAGGAGCGAACTCGTAACAATGGTTTTAAATTAGACAAATTTAGATTTAGGCGTGAAATAGGTAAACACTGGTTTGGAAACAGAGTAGTGGATGAATGGAACAAGTTACCAAATATCATCATTAACTCGAATATGCTGAATAGCTTCAAACATTATGAGCAATAGGGGTTGGGTGTAAACGGGACTGCCCAGTATGGGCCAATAGGCCCGCTGCAGTTTCCTCCATTCTTATGTTCATATGTTCTATAACAGTGATTGGGTACAGACCTCGTGGTACCACCACATACCAGGTTGACACGCCCCAAGACCCAAGAGACCTGACCCCGGCCTAAGTACTTGAATAACCCTACGATATAACTGTGTTAAGGAAATCACACCTGGCCAAGACACATCCGGGCGGTAATAATTACAAAGCGCTACTGACCTTCGACATGACCACACCTGGTCAAACAGCTGTCCAGACCTGACCCAAGGGAACCAGAATTCTCACCACTACTCGATCAGCTCAACCCGGCGTCATGACCTTGTTAATTCAAGGACCCGCTAATTAGCCAGCACTCCTGTTGACCTAACAACCCGGTCAAGACACACCCAGTTCAGTAGGAGAGGTCACCCCCCGGCTCGTCCAATATATAGGGGCTGGAGCTCCTCTCCCGGAGAGGGTGTCTTGTAACCAGGAAGGGCCAGCTACTACGTCCCCAGACCCGCTCGAGAGAAGCCCGCCACTAAGTGTAACGAAGTCTCAGCTGGGTCCATCGACAGAGTGCTGTCAACTCAACGTGTAACAGTAAGTGCTGGCTGTGTAGACGGTAGAAGTGCGGTGATCCCGAACCTCCCCAACGATCGACTTAGTGAAGTGCCCATTCTAATTGTGAGGTTAGGTCATACGAGAATACCATAGTCTATCATAAATTGTGTACGAACCCCCCCATTAATTCCCCCTATTGAACTAGTAAAATAAAGCTGTAACACGCATTGGTGTTTTATATACTACACTTGTACTGTGCCTGTGTTAATATACAGTGTTAACATCACACCCTCGAGACACGCTACCAATTCCTCTCACTATAATACTCTACTACTATAAACTCCTAGCTTAACTTCTTCATGTGAGATTTTGTCTCATTATAATTGGATCTGGAAGTGCCTCAGGGGAAGAAGCTCGTGCCCAGTCCTCCATTAAAGAGCAGGCAAGGGAGGCGGGGTTAGAGTAGGGAGGAGGCCTCCGTCGCGTACCCCATATAGTATTAACCCTATTCCATAAATAAGAGGGTGACGACTGGAACGATAGAGACCCCGTGAAGGATAGCCAGTCCGCCTCACGAATCCGACGACGCTCCTGAGTTGCAAAGGAGCACCAATTTTTTTAAGTCTTCCCAGTCCTCTGGAGAGCGAGACCTCCGTATGGCAGAGTGGAGATCATGGGTTACCTGCCGGAGATGTCTCATGGCAGGGATACGATACCAGTAGTTGGTGGCACTTCTGGGGTGACGGGGAGGGCGTGGAGGGGTAGCGCGATTGACAGAGTCATACGCGGCATCAACAAAATCAGCGCTGTAAGAGTCAAGAGACTGGGGGACAACATAGGAATCCGCAGAGGTAGAAAGGTATTGGGTAAAGGCAAGAACAGCATCTTGTGTGAGACGAAGGCGAGGGGATCGATAAGGAGCTGATGTCGGGGCAGAGAGGGAGAGCCTGAGATGGGTAGGAGCGGCAAGATGGTCACTATACAGAGCAGGCTCGGTGCAGACGGTAGGATGAAAGGAGGTATGACCGTTCAATAGTAAGCCAACATCAAGGAAACTATGGGGGAGGCGAGTAGGATCGTCAGGACAAAGAAAGCGAACATCATCGTCCCCATTAAGAAACTGTGAGAGATGTGATCCGTTAAGGGTACATGGCGTGGGATGATCCGGAGTAAGAGTGGGATGGCGGGCATTAAAGTCGCCAAGAACAATAGTGGGAATCCCATCATGGAGGTCGTGAAGAACCTGGGGGTTCAGAGAATCACTCTTGAAATGAACATTGACTACACGAAGGGTCCGGTCACCAAGAGTAAGGGAGACAGAAAGTAATTCAGACGGGGGTCCATGTGAGTCAGGTGAAGGGAGACGAACAGATGGAATGGTGTTATGCACAAGGGTGAGGAGGCCACGAGCCTGCCCACGGTACCGAGGCAGGGTGTAAACAGTATAGCCAGAGAGGCGGAGTGGAGTAACATCGTCTGTGATGGTTTCCTGAAGTAGAGCAACATCTACTTGATGGGAGAGCACAAACTGGGCGAGGTCTGTCCGGCGAGGTCTAAGTCCCTGGATGTTCCATTGTAAGAAGAGGAGGGAACGGCCTCCGGTGTGAGATGAGTCGGAGGGGCTAGACAGGGCTCCAGAGGAGGTACCAAATTCTGTTGAGAAAAATGGAGAGGGAGGAGTGGGAGAGCGAGGGATGGATCCTCCATCTCGGGAGATGGAAGGAGGCGGGTCATCAGGGCTTGCAAAGTGCGCCCCTGTTGGGTCAGGGTGTCCAGAATGAGTTGTTGTTGCCTCTGCAATGTCGCAATTGTTTTCACAAACAAGTCGAGCTGGGCAGAGAGAAGGTTGATTTGCTTGGAGTGGCGATCCAGACGGAGAGTGATTGTTTCCATAGAACCAACTTGGTGTACCTGTACAGGAGCTGGAGGTGGCGGTGGAGGATTGCCGAGGGCCCGACTGGGCATGTGGTGGTGGTGGTAGCGACGGAGAGGTACGGTAAGGGTTCAGTTGAGCAAGAGGTGGTGGTGCTGGTGAGAGACAGCGGGGGTCCGGGTGGGCAGGAGATGGTGGTGACTGTGTGGCAGGGCCGGCAACGACCTTGTTCCAAGAACGGTAGAGAGAGGGAGGGAGGGGAGAAAGGATGGGTGGTAGGGGTGATAGGGGGGATGGTAGAGGAGAGGAGATCAATGGAAAATCCTTGGTGGATGGAAGAGGCGGTGGTGGATAGGAGTGAGGTTTGGTTGACAGGGGCTTCGTCAGAGACGAGGGCGGTGGTACAAGGTAAGTTTTCCCCGGGCGAGTGCCAAGACGCTGTGGGCAATTGGCATTCCTGGCGTGGTGACTGCCATGGCAATTGACACACCGTGGAACAACTGGGATTTTGCTCTGAATTTTCGATTTGCATTCCACTGTGTCGTGAGGACCTGCACAGAAACCGCAGGCGACCATCCTCGTGCACTCCAAGGTGCGGTGTTTCCACGATTGGCAACGACCATAGATTTTCGGAGTTCTGATAAATCGGTCGAGAGGACAGTTGTAAATTGGTCCTACATTCACCTTCGGAGGGAGGGGGCCCACCCACCAGCCGATGAGTTCGTTGGATGGACGTTTGGAGACCGGGTTGATGCGGCGTTCCATGTCCAGTAGTTGTGGGAGAAGAGGGCGAAGATCGTCGATAGGGATCTCCCAGGGTACGTGGCGAACCATTACCTTGGTACGACGAGTTTCTGGGGTGATGGTGGTGAACTTCAGCATCACCTCCCCCTGGGGAGCAGGAAAGCCCACCTGAGTGAGCAGGCGTACCGTCTCGTCCATTTGTGTGGTGACTATCACGGCTGTGGGACCTCGGCGGAGGCGAAGTGTTGAGTCCTGAAGTGGAGAGCAGTGACGGAAGAACCAGGTCGTCCGTGTGCTCAGAGGCAAGTCCCGAGGAAAGGCGAGACGACGAAGGCGCGACGGGGCAGGGAGACAAAGGGAATCCCCTATGTCCATCGTCGGCGGAGGGTCGGTCATTGAGCCACATGTAAGCTCACTTGGGGACCCGATGACAGGAGGAGTCCACCCTCTACAGCCCCAGAAGGGGTGCAAGGGGGAGCCGTGGCCCCTGCTGGAGACCCTGACTTCTGAGGTTTCTGCTTCTTCTTTGACGTGTCTTCAAGAAGAAAGTCGTCAGCATCACTGTCACCTACTGCCGCCGTTTCCAACGAACGGGAGCGTTTAACGGCGGGCATAGGGCACGTTGGCAACACTGCAGTCAGGTGGAGTGGTAATGACGTCACTGCTACGTATCACATTGCGCATGCGCAAACTTGAAAAACTTTGCTCAGAGGGATCGGGTGGTAGGACCAGATGTTTTATCCCCAAAAAATGACAAAGTCCAAAAGTAAAAAAAAATAGATGCCACTGTGCTGATAACTGGGTCTTACTATAGTTGTCTGCACAGGCTGGGATTAGTAGACTCGCTGAATTCGTCAGAAATACGATTTTTAAGGAGCAGTCTCTTACAGCCTTTGTTGACACTACACACGCATGCGAGTTCTCTGTATATATATATATATATATATATATATATATATATATATATATATATATATATATATATATATATATATATATATATATATATATATATATACAATCAACACCTCACCCCGCCAGGATTCGAACCCACGGCTCACCAGCCCATGACTGTGACCGGGGAACACTACCTCTGGACCACAAGGATACTAAATGCAGTCCTAGACTGTTATATTTCACACAAAGCCTGTTCAACGAGCTTATGGCGCCGTGAACCTCTAATGGGGACTACCCCTATCACGTAGGTGGTCAGAGTAACGTTTTACCAAATCCTGCTTCGAAACACGAGGATCCATATATATTTCATTAGCCCAATAAAGCACGCGGACTTCTACATAAAGTCAACACCTCACCCCGCCAGGATTCGAAGCCACGGCCCACGAGCCCATGACTGTGACCTCTGGGCATTGGACTACTCTACTACCTCGGCGACCTATGCAGCCACGGCAGACAAAGTATTCCATGAATACCATGCTGTGCGCCATGCTGTCGCGAACAACTCAGCGGCCACACCGCTGAGTTGTCAATCAGATCAACGGTCCCCAGACGAGCAACACCTCACAAGACATGAGGGACCTGCTACAGTCTCTACACTGCAGGATGGACCCCCTCGAGCACCTCTACTCCTCCATGCCTGCCGCTGCTCCTGTTCCTGCCCCACGCACTGTGTCCTACTGACCCCAACATCCCCGTCCTGCCTCAGACGCCGCCGCCAGCCAGCAGCACAGTGTACCTACCTTCTGTTGGAACCACCAGGATACGTTTCGGTGCTAATGCTAGACGCTGTGAGGCTCCCTGCAACTACAAGAGGAAGCAACATTGACGGGGATTGGTAGACGCCACAACCTCCGTCACTTCAGGCATCTCATTGCTGCATATCATTGACAACATCTCCGGCAGGAAGTTCCTCGTTGACACAGGGACATAGGTCTGCATCATCCCTCCCTCACTGCAAGACACAAGAAAGCAACCCTCATATGACCTGTTCTCTGCAAACGGTACCCCCATCGCTTCCTACGGCACACACATCCTCGCCTTAGACCTTGGTCTTCCCAAGACTCTGCGCTGGTCTTTCATGGTGGCAGATGTCTCTCATCCCATCCTTGGCTTCGACTTCCTCACCTTCCACAAACTCGTCGTCGACCCAAGCAACCTCTGCATCATCCATGAGCCTACAGCACACACGATCTGGGGTACACGTGCCGCAGTCGCCGACACTACTGTATCAAGCAGCACACCACACGCCTTACTTTTGACCTTGACCACTTCTCTCCTGTTACCCACCACGACATACTGCAAACACTACGACAGGCAGTTTCTGCATTCAAGGCTACTGCCCCACGCCAGCCTTCCCAACGCCCTGAACCTATTCATCCCGCACCTCCTTTGCCTGTTTGCCCACAATTGCCACTTGCAGCACCACCTCGCCCACAACATTTCTGCATACCCTCTTTTCATCCTCAGGTACATACTGCTCCTGATGCTGACCCTGCTCCTGATGAGGGTCCTGCATCCGGCCCTAATGACCAGATACCCCATCCAGCACCCCTGACGACTTTGCACCTGCCGCGAGAGAAGCACCACATTCCTTACCTGTTCAACCTTCTCTTATCCACAACCCTCCTTCTCCCTCTGCTTCTTCCACAGATCTCGTGTCCCTAGACGGAGTCGTCACCCATAGCGGCCGAGTGGTCCACACCCCCGCCCCTTATGTCTCGCATGTGGAATAAATACAACCTTACCGACAAGTTTCCTGCAGTGCTCGGGGGAGTATTGTAGTGGATACTCTCCCTTACAACTGCCACTGCTGTTAGTCGCTGACCAGCTGATCCAACCGGCGAGTTTCTCTGACAAGCCTAGTCATCTAGACTCACGGAGTGGGGTCGACACCGGCGACGCTTACTTCTGGTTTTACTTCCGGTGGACGTGTATATAAGCTCACAGCCTCGCCATGAAGTCCATTCTACCTAGAGCCCAGCAACATGCAACACCTCCTCTAAAGAAGCTAATGCACAGCAACTCCTCTACCACTCAGCAACTTTCCAGCACCAGACTGTTTGGTATGTAATATATTTATATAAGAAAACCACCATTAAGAGTTTCCCTTCCCCATATATATATATATATATATATATATATATATATATATATATATATATATATATATATATATATATATATATATATATATATATATATA
Organism: Homarus americanus; assembly: GCF_018991925.1. Lineage (NCBI taxonomy): Eukaryota > Metazoa > Arthropoda > Malacostraca > Decapoda > Nephropidae > Homarus > Homarus americanus. The sequence continues at coordinate 440,588 of NW_024733126.1, read as the reverse complement.
TATATATATATATATATATATATATATATATATATATATAAAAATGGGAACTTCACATGAGTTCACTACATGGTGAGTGTTCACTTATGCCCACGCGCACCTACAGTGATTTTTATATATATATATATATATATATATATATATATATATATATATATATATATATATATATATATATATATATATATATATATATATATATATATCTTGATAAAATCACACGGGAAAATGGAAACAACGGAGTACCTTAGCTTTCGTCTTTATTCAAGACATCTTCAGAGGCATGATATATATATATATATATATATATATATATATATATATATATATATATATATATATATATATATATATATATATATATATATATATATATATCTTTTTTTTTTTTTTACACGGAATAGCCCACCCGGGCACAGGTCATCGAACCACAACGGGGCGTAGGGGACGAAAAAGTTAAGAGTAAAAGAAATTAAAAGTAGAAAGAAAAAGATTATTTTAATCTACACCAGCTTTTTGAAGTGAAACAGATTGTATGAGTATGTAAACACAGAAGACGGTAGATCATTCCACAGTTTGCCTTTGTGAGGAAAGAAGGATGTACTATAAAAGGTTATTCTGGAGTGATGAATATCCACAGAGAAACTGTGGGCACCGCGGTCAATACTAGTGTTACGAGCCCACGGCCGTGCCGGCGGTACACAGGATGCCAAATCCAACGAACATTGCCCGTTACAGTACCTGTAAAAGAAAGAGAGTGAAGCAACATTGCTGCGAAGAAAAGGGAAGAAAGTTCATTAGCTAAAGGAGGAGAGTCAATTAGATGAAATGCCTTTGATTCCACCCTATTTAACATTTGGAGAGAAGAAGAGCCACCCCATATATGCAAGCAGTTCTCCAAGTTAGGACTAATGAATCCCTGGCAAACTTGAAGCAACTGCTGAGGAGTAAAGTAGCTACGGCATCTGTATAGCATTCCCAGCTTTCGGGAGGCAGCTTTAGCCATGTTGTGTATGTGTGGTTTCCATGACATATTAGAGTAAACGGTGAGGCCTAGCATATCTATTTTATTATTTGGCGGAATGATTACGTCCTGAAATGTGATTGGTGAGAGATCATCTAATTTGGAAATGCTAATGGTATATACGGAGCTTTATTGCTATTGAATTTAACCCAATTTGTACCTCCCCATTCAGAGATGCTGCACAGATCCGCATTGATAAATGAAATCTAGTTTGAGAATTAGGGGGCAGCGAAAAATGTGGAGAAGAGTGAAGAGTAGAATCATCAGCATAAGAATGAATAGAATTTGTTGTAGTGTGAAGGATATCATTGATAAAACGAAGGACGAGAATAGGTGGAAGAAGAGAACCCTGTGGGACACCACCATTGGTAGAAAAGAGCGAGAGATTGATCCCTCGACAACAACTGCCATGGATCGGTTCTCAAGGAAGCTAGAAATTAGAGAACAAAGTGGGGGAGAAAAACCATAAGAGGGAAATTTAGAAAGCAAAGACTTGTGCCATACCCTTTCAAATGCTTTGGAGATGTCGAGGGCCACGACGAAATTTTCCTCAAAATCCCTAAGAGAGGATGACCAAAGATGGGTGCAGTAGGCGAGCAGATCACCAGTAGACCTTGCCTGGCGAAAGCCATACTGGTGATCCGACAAAAGAGAAAGGCGTTCAAGGTGACGGAGAAAATGAGAGTTTAAGATAATTTAAAAAATCTTAGAGAGCGATGAAGTTAGAGCAATGGGGCGATAGTTAGAGGGATTGGAATGATCACCCTTCTTCGGGATGGGCTGAACCAAGGCATGCTTTCAAGAAGGACAAATTTGGGTTTTGAGGCAAAGGCGAAAAAGGCGAGCAAGCACAGGGGATAGAATTGTAGCACACTGTAGCTTGACTGAAATTTGCTTCTCTAATGGATGATGTCACATTATTCAACCTCAAAACTATTCATCATATTCTTGGGAGGGGTCGAGTCAAGACAATTCCATAATGAATTGACTTTAAGTGATGGTCCTATATAATCAAAATCCATGCAAGTCAACTGAACCTTTTTCATCCCTGTCATTTGGGGATATACGTATGTAAGCAACTGAACATTAATTCAGTGAATTATGATAGTAGGGGTCAGAAATGGGTATTTTTTTGTAAAGTTGAAATTGGAGTCTTATTTGTTAGATTTATAAATATTACTATTCATACCAAACTGAGTTTAACTTCCAATAAAAAAAAAACTATACTCGTAGATGAGTTTATTAGATCAATTCAGGAAAACTTTGCGGTGGTGGTGCATATCATCAAATAAACTTTGGTTGTTGAACCAAAAAAGTTATATTGATTTATACTAACTGAAACTTAAATTGCTTAACATACATACATACATATTTTATTTTCAATTGAAACTTTATTTGTTTAACTGAGCATTTTGAATACTTATGTTAAAATACTTTAACTTCCACTAAGTAACTAAGTCATCAAACAGCTTAACTAAAAAAAATGAAACTTTAGTTTGTACATTTATATTACAGAAACTAACTCCATTTAATTATCTAAACTGGAAGTAGACCGAACTAAATCTGGTGTAGCTATCCACCACAATGTAATTGTTGTTTGTTAAACACAGTGTTAAATAAGATAAAGACAATTTCACTTGTTGAAATCTGAGAACTACTATCATATTATTCCAATTAAAGATGTGCAGCATTAGTTATGTTGAGAAGAAAGTTTTCCTTGGTCATAAATAAATAAATAATCCTAACCAAGTCAAGCAAGCAGTTCAGCTTTTGAGTATACCATAATTGGTTCTTTTTGTAATATCAGTCAGTTAGGTACAATTTCTTTGATAACTGTATGTAAAGGCCTAGGACTTAGGGATAGAAATCCCTTACCAGGCTCATCAGGATCTTAATAAAGGAAAGTCAAGGACCATGGTTTTCCGAGGAATAACAAACAACCGTTTGAGATTGGCCTCTCTTTACTATAAAAATATAACACAAAACTCTGACACCACTCAACAAACATCAAATAATTACGGGAGTCAAACAATTAAAGGAAGCAAACACTTAAAGGAATCAAACAAATAATGGGAGTCAGCAATGAATGGATTCAAACAATTAAATGGAGTCAACAATTGATAGAATAGAACAATACAGGGGAGTCAGCAATTAATAGAATCAAACAATTATAGAATCAAACCATGAACAAATATTTCCTACGGCAGTGGCCCTGGGGGAAGGTTCTGGAACACGGTGATGCACACTCAGGGTAACGAAACGTCCACTTCGACTCCACACTCAGCGACGTCTTGAAAAGGCAGGAGAACACCGGGGCACCGACGGAATGTGATGAACTGATGGTCGTGGTATGCGGTAGTGGTAGATGGCCAGAGAGTTGGCAGTTGATAGGTGAAGGTCTGGGAACACAGCCCACGAGTCCAGGACCTATGATGAGATCACAGCCAGAATTTGAAGGACAGCAGGGTAGCTAGATACTGACGGTATGGCGGCTGGGTTGAATCTCCCGGTGGCGGAGATAGTCCCTGCCGTTCTCACCTCCGTCCAACCACCCCAAGTGTCGTCTGCACCAGCAAACGAGCGAGTTAGCAGCGGTAACTAGCCGGAGGATCGTTTCCGCCCTTACACTGTACTTGATGATAACATTTCCAAAAGTATGCTGATGTTATCTTCATGGGGAATTGTTGATGAACAGGTTTCGTTTAGTATTGCCAGTATGAGATAAAGTGAGTAGTGGTTGGATCCGCAAATCATTACCTCACTGCTACCTTCAGGGTGATTGAAGTTACCAACTGTGTCATAACATACTGTAAAGGATGTGTGTGTGTGTGTTTGTGTGTGTGTGTGTGTGTGTGTGTGTGTGTGTGTGTGAAAGTTTAATTGCCATATATATGTGTGCGTGCGGTGCGTCTATATCTGATAAACTAATATATAAATTTTCTTTATCTTATTCTATGGCCTAATGTTACTACATCTACCACATGATTTTCACTATTATATAAATAGGTGACGCTGCTTTTGTTTGTGATGTAATTATATCTACACTGACTTTTTTGTTAAATCTACCTTCAAGTATCCCCAGTGCTCTAGTTAGACGTTCAACCTGCAACTATGCTTGCATGACACAGATCTTTCCATTGATCGACTCAAATAAGTACACAATCCTTAAGTATTGAACAGTATTTGAAAACAGGACCATCACTGGTGTTTTGTGAATAGATATTATGTAAAATGTGTACTAATTACACTACCAGTTCTTGTCGCTGTTAAAACTATAATAACTATTGCCCTGTTGCTGGAAGTCCTTTATTCCTATGTGGCCTATCCTGACCAAACTTTACTCACCCCAGGTGAGTCATCCCATATAGTTGACTCGGCAGCTTCTTTGAAGTTTTGGCACACATCGATATGACTGCAAAAACCTGGGCGGGTTTCCTGTATGTGTATCACTAATCTACGACAAGTTAGTGTTTCAGCGTCCTGGAGCGGCTTAATGCATCATTCGGTGATCATTACCATGTGTGTTTTTGCTCATTTCCCACCGGTGTACGGTAGCAAAATATTTTGGGAGGCAAGGAAAAAAATGCCTAAATATCAAGTTGTGTGGTGGTAGGTCTTTATGTGTGACAATTCATTAAAATACTTTTCTGCCGAACATGAAGTGGCTGGAGTTGATGTCAAGACAACGTTGTCGTGTTGGCGCTTATGACGCTTATATGATACTTTTTTCATATGATCCCGGTGGTATTATTCAACTCGTCCCTAATATAATAAATCTTTACACAAAGGTCAAGAAGTATTGTCCTGCGAACTATATCTTTGTCAGGAAAAGTATCTAGTCTATCTTTTTTTTTTTCGTTTGAGTATTTTCTTTTTATGTTTAACTGATGCAGTAATCAACTACCCATTATAAAGAGGGGTTATGAAGGTCTGCCTTTTTTGCATTTTATTTCTATGCCTAGCATATCCTTGTCTGTTTTGGCTTCTTGGTCTTTGTTTTGTTTCCTCTACTTTTCTATCTTGTTCTGGGTACTGTCACTGTAGCTTTTTTTTTATGCCTTACTTAATGCATGAGCACTTCTGACTAACACCACAAGATTTATGACCTAAATTTCGAAGAAATACTATTTTCTTCACAGCAAAATTTGTTGGAATTAAGAGTTGAAATTATTATCTAAACGAAAGCTCAACAAACACAATAATACAGCATCTGCATTGGCTACTTAAGTTTATCTAATTCAAGAAACATCAAGGACGGTCCAAAGTTATGTCAAATTTTAGCACAGGGAAATGTATATCTCTTAATTTCTAATTGTCGATGACCAGTGTGTTTAATAGAATACACGTTTCAAGACGTGAGCTGTTGGAGAGTAATATTTCATTATAACATCAACATCCTAGCACAAGTAGAGTTGTGTATTTATCTTAATTTTTTATTGTTGATAACTAGTGTACTACATGTCTTGTATAACCAAATAAACAATGAGTTCCTACAAAATACGTAACTCATGTTGATGTTGTTGACATAATATGTACAATATAGGAACAAAGTATGCATGAAATTCAAGAGCTACAGTTTTCTTTAATAAGAGGATGTTAAAATATTATATCAGAAAAAATAATAACTCAAGATAAATTTGATCCCTGCAGATACGAATATAAACTAACTTGATAAGATAAGGACTAACCTGATCTACTGCGAGAAGTGTGGTTGACACTGCTGCGCCTGTGACGAACGAGTTGGGGGGAGTCGAGGTATATGGTGGTCTTGACACTGCAGCAGCAGCACCGCCCAGGGAAACATTGCAACACCACCTCGCGGAAGTACGAGCGAAACCTAGGTGACCACCATCATTATTATTGATTCAACTGCCATTATATTCTGATTACTTAATTGTACACTATGTCTATCAGTCTGTTCCACGTTCATCATTTTACTCCTCCATTTTGTATCCTACGACTCTCCATGCAATCGTTTAAACCAATACTATTGCACTTACAACCTGTGTACTTTATAAATCAGTATATTTCACCACAGAGGCAATATCATGCACTTATAAATAACATATCAATGTATAATTATAGGAATACCCTGCATTGTTAAAAGTCATTGCGTTTAATGAAACTTTAAATATCGGGGTAGTTTTCTCCATAAAAATTAATCTAATAAGGGGGAATACCATTCCAGCCGGTAACTTTCATCACTTATTGTTCGTTATATACTCCTCATTATCGAACGCCATTAGGGACCAGAGTCGCATGTATACTGTAGTGCCAGTAAATGAAAGGATTAAATAAAACTTATGCTAATAAATGAAATAAAAGAAAAAATACCGCATTACCAGTTAGCAACATCTCCTTCCTCTGACAATCCTGGGGACTCAGCGGTAAGAAATGTTTTTTTTATTATTATCTTTATGTTTCTGACCAAGGAAGGTAGAGTAAGGAAGCTCAACTCCCTTTTTCAATAAAATTCAATTTCTATTGTTTATTCTTTGATAGAGGAAGCGGGATCCTAGTGCTGTCATTAGGTACCCCTGTACAATAACACCAGAAGCATCTGGCAAGTGTGACAAGTATATACAGTATAAATATTATAAAGGGGCTTACTAAAGCCTAAGGAAGGAAGGATATTCCTTTAACACATAATCAATGTTATTTACATAATATCTGGCCAGTATGGGGAGGATCATCGTGTCTCCGTCAGGGGATCATGGAGTGGTGGTCCAGCAGGCGTCACGGAAGCGTTGTGTGTGAGGACATCTTAGGAGGTAGTGGATAAGGGTGCGGCTGTCGGGTCTTCTGCATAATGCACAAGAGCGTTGCTAAGGGGATGCGGGGATACCAATCTCCCAAGCAAAGTCATACTCAATGATGATACGGGCAGCAATCACGTCCCCTTTCCGCGACCCTTTCCCATAGACATACGAGAGGTCAGGAAGTTTACGGAGGACATCGTACCAGGTGGGCAGGGAGTCCAGGGAGATGGCTGCTTCCCGAGCTTCTCTCTGTTTGCGGCGAATTTGGGTCCTAAGCTGTAAAAGTGTTCGAGGAACAACGTAGTCAGGTGTGGCCTTGTTGCAGCCAGTCTTGGCAAGGCCATCTGCTGCCTCATTCCCCAAGATACCCACATGACTGGGTATCCATAGGAATGTCACAGGATGGCCTGCATCCTGAAGTGTGGATGTTAACCCTCGTATTCAGAGGATGAGGTCCTTATTTTCCCCTGATCCAAATAAGATCCCGTCGAGAGCAGACCTGGAATCGCAGCAAACAAGCAAGGGGCAGAAACCATCTGCTTCTTCCTCAGCGAAAAGGGCAGGAAGGAGGGCTATTAGTTTATCCTGAGTGGAGGATGCCCCGTCAGAAACTCTGAGAGAGTTTGATAGGCTCAGGGGCATCAGGACGGGAGATGTAGACACCAGCCCCGGCCCTACCTGTAGCGGGGTCAACAGAACCATCAGTGTAGAGGACGACCCTACCTGGGGACCAGTGGGCGATCCTGGAGAGGTCGTATTTGCAGAGAATAACAGGGTTCACCTGGGATTTCGGGAGCGGTCCACCGAGGGCAATCACGTCAGGTTGAAAATCCACCCAGGGAGAAGGAGACGAACCAACAGCAGGGTTGACAACAATATCAGGCAGGAGGTCGTGTTCCTGAAGGGCTCGGATGAGTGACCCTCGCCACTGTCTTCTAGATGGAGGTAGGCCTCGGAGAGCAGGAGTCAAGTTGGCTTGGACATAGTTGCTCCGAGGATCCCGTAAAATGGAAACGGCAGTTTTTAGGTAAAATTCCAGGACACGATCCTGTAAGGGGGAAAGATCAAGTTTGGTATATAGAGAAGTAGAGCGTGTCCACTGAGGAGCCCCAAGGATGATACGAGCAGCTTTCCTCTGGATAACATCGAGACGGTTGACAGCAGTTCGACTCATGTTGACGAGGGCAGGGGCGGCGTAGTCGACACAGGAACGGACAAAGGAACAACTCCCTTTAATTTGCATGTATTTTTCAGTGTCGCCGTTCGTTACGCCATCTAGCGCTGACCGACATAACTAAGGCAGAATTCATAGAAAACGAAAGATGCCATCTAGCGGGTTAACTATACTAACCTTGACGTATTTATAATCTGGTAATTATATATATTTATATTTATAGATTTATTTATACTTCATTTATTCATTCATGAAGAAAACCTAACCTCATTAGCATTTGTAAAACGTCATTCCTTCCAAAATGACTGAAATTGTGGTCTTGAGTTATTTTTTAATGGTTAAAACATTTTTGCTAGATTACTCTTGTCGGATTGTTGAGGTATATAGGTAAACAAGAATGTTATAATGCACTTTATTATATAAAGAAACAATAACAAGAAATACAGAAGGGGCTGATTCACAATAACAATGTCTTCCATGTACAGTCGGGGTCAAAAGTTTGCTCCTTTCCAAAATAAAGCAGTATCGACCCCAAGTAAGATAAAACAAAACACCAGCACCAGATAACAGTCAGGGTAAGTAAAGTTCGGAGACTCATTCCCGTGATTCATTTTCACCACGGAGAGCGAACTTTTGTCCGCGACTGTACCTAACCTAACATATGTGTAATGCCATCATTCATCAAAATTATATAAATTGTATTGTCAATGTGTACAAGTCATGTATTGTCAGTTAATAAGTGACTTAAAATATTTTGTTTTATTACTTTAACTGTTAATTATATTTAAATAAAATTTGACTTTTTTTTCCTAGCCAAAAGTGTCACATTTTTCTGTGACTTTTTTCTTGCGACTATTTCCGTTCACCACGCCACTAATCTGGATTAATTTCATATTATTATTAAAACAAGAGGTCAAGTTTCATAATCTTCCTCAAGCTGAGGCTGATGATACCTTTTAACAATAACGTAAACGCACCTTTGGCAGACATGGGGCTCAAGCCATGGTAACTTAAACTAGTACCTACACATAACTCCTTTATCTTCAAGACATAATTATAATCTTACAGGCCTTTATCCTTAGGAAAGCGATGGTATTTTAAATGTCTGTGGCTTTTCTTGTCCCTCCTACAAACATCACAACCATGACAACCACATGGAGCCATTTCCTGTAACTTTGGTTTTGTCACACTGAACGAATCTTGAATGTCCAGCCAGATGACGTAAATATAACAAAACACAGTCTTTGTTGCAGACGACACTCACACGACGGTGGCGCTTTCTATCGGTGACCGACCCAGTTAGTGATTTGATGCTATT
>NW_024733126.1:414127-431213 GCF_018991925.1 Homarus americanus | reverse complement strand
CTATAAAAGGTTATTCTGGTGATGAATATCCACAAAACTGTGGGCACCGCGGTCAATACTAGTGTTACAGGCCCGGCCGTGCCGGCGGTACACAGGATGCCAAATCCAACGAACATTGCCCGTTACAGTACCTGTAAAGAAAGAGAGTGAAGCAACATTGCTGCGAAAGGGAAAGTTCATTAGCTAAAGGAGGAGAGTCAATTAGATGAAATGCCTTTGATTCCACCTATTTAACATTTGGAGAGAAGAAGAGCCACCCCATATATGCAAGCAGTTCTCCAAGTTAGGACTAATGAATCTGGCAAACTTGAAGCAACTGCTGGGGTAAGTAGCTACGGCATCTGTATAGCATTCCCAGCTTTCGGGAGGCAGCTTTAGCCATGTTGTGTATGTGGTTTCCATGACATATTAGAGTAAACGGTGAGGCCTAGCATATCTATTTTATTATTTGGCGGAATGATTACGTCCTGAAATGTGATTGGTGAGAGATCATCTAATTTGGAAATGCTAATGGTATATACGGAGCTTTATTGCTATTGAATTTAACCTAATTTGTACCTCCCCATTCAGAGATGCTGCACAGATCCGCATTGATAAATGAAATCTAGTTTGAGAATTAGGGGCAGCGAAAATGTGGAGAAGAGTGAAGTAGAATCATCAGCATAAGAATGAATAGAATTTGTTGTAGTGTGAAGGATATCATTGATAAAACGAAGGACGAGAATAGGTGGAAGAAGAACCCTGTGGGACACCACCATTGGTAGAAAAGAGCGAGAGATTGATCCCTCGACAACAACTGCCATGGATCGGTTCTCAAGGAAGCTAGAAATTAGAGAACAAAGTGGGGAGAAAAAACCATAAGAGGTGGATTAAAGACTTGTGCCATACCCTTTCAAATGCTTTGGAGATGTCGAGGCCACGACGAAATTTTCCTCAAAATCCCTAAGAGAGGATGACCAAAGATGGGTGCAGTAAGCGAGAGCAGATCACCAGTAGACCTTGCCTGGCGAAAGCCATACTGGTGATCCGACAAAAGAAAGGCGTTCAGGTGACGGAAAATGAGAGTTTAAGATAATTTAAAAATCTTAGAGAGCGATGAAGTAGAGCAATGGGGCGGATAGTTAGAGGGATTGGAATGATCACCCCTTCGGGATGGCTGAACCAAGGCATGCTTTCAAGAAGGACAATTTGGGTTTTGAGAAGAAAAGGCGAGCGCTACAGGATAGAATTGTAGCACACTGTAGCTTGACTGAAATTTGCTTCTCTAATGGATGATGTCACATTATTCAACCTCAAAACTATTCATCATATTCTTGGGAGGGGTCGAGTCAAGACAATTCCATAATGAATGACTTTAAGTGATGGTCCTATAATCAAAATCCATGCAAGTCAACTGAACCTTTTTTCATCCCTGTCATTTGGGGATATACGTATGTGCAACTGAACATTAATTCAGTGAATTATGATAGTAGGGTCAGAAATGGGTATTTTTTTTAAAGTTGAAATTGAGTCTTATTTGTTAGATTTATAAATATTACTATTCATACCAAACTGAGTTTAACTTCCAATAAAAAAAAATCTCTCTAGATGAGTTTATTAGATCAATTCAGGAAAAACTTTGCGGTGGTATATCATCAAATAAACTTTGGTTGTTGAACCAAAAAAGTTATATTGATTTATACTAACTGAAACTTAAATTGCTTAACATACATACATACATATTTTATTTTCAATTGAAACTTTATTTGTTTAACTGAGCATTTTGAATACTTATGTTAAAATACTTTAACTTCCACTAAGTAACTAAGTCATCAAACAGCTTAACTAAAAAAAATGAAACTTTAGTTTGTACATTTATATTACAGAAACTAACTCCATTTAATTATCTAAACTGGAAGTAGACCGAACTAAATCTGGTGTAGCTATCCACCACAATGTAATTGTTGTTTGTTAAACACAGTGTTAAATAAGATAAAGACAATTTCACTTGTTGAAATCTGAGAACTACTATCATATTATTCCAATTAAAGATGTGCAGCATTAGTTATGTTGAGAAGAAAGTTTTCCTTGGTCATAAATAAATAAATAATCCTAACCAAGTCAAGCAAGCAGTTCAGCTTTTGAGTATACCATAATTGGTTCTTTTTGTAATATCAGTCAGTTAGGTACAATTTCTTTGATAACTGTATGTAAAGGCCTAGGACTTAGGGATAGAAATCCCTTACCAGGCTCATCAGGATCTTAATAAAGGAAAGTCAAGGACCATGGTTTTCCGAGGAATAACAAACAACCGTTTGAGATTGGCCTCTCTTTACTATAAAAATATAACACAAAACTCTGACACCACTCAACAAACATCAAATAATTACGGGAGTCAAACAATTAAAGGAAGCAAACACTTAAAGGAATCAAACAAATAATGGGAGTCAGCAATGAATGGATTCAAACAATTAAATGGAGTCAACAATTGATAGAATAGAACAATACAGGGGAGTCAGCAATTAATAGAATCAAACAATTATAGAATCAAACCATGAACAAATATTTCCTACGGCAGTGGCCCTGGGGGAAGGTTCTGGAACACGGTGATGCACACTCAGGGTAACGAAACGTCCACTTCGACTCCACACTCAGCGACGTCTTGAAAAGGCAGGAGAACACCGGGGCACCGACGGAATGTGATGAACTGATGGTCGTGGTATGCGGTAGTGGTAGATGGCCAGAGAGTTGGCAGTTGATAGGTGAAGGTCTGGGAACACAGCCCACGAGTCCAGGACCTATGATGAGATCACAGCCAGAATTTGAAGGACAGCAGGGTAGCTAGATACTGACGGTATGGCGGCTGGGTTGAATCTCCCGGTGGCGGAGATAGTCCCTGCCGTTCTCACCTCCGTCCAACCACCCCAAGTGTCGTCTGCACCAGCAAACGAGCGAGTTAGCAGCGGTAACTAGCCGGAGGATCGTTTCCGCCCTTACACTGTACTTGATGATAACATTTCCAAAAGTATGCTGATGTTATCTTCATGGGGAATTGTTGATGAACAGGTTTCGTTTAGTATTGCCAGTATGAGATAAAGTGAGTAGTGGTTGGATCCGCAAATCATTACCTCACTGCTACCTTCAGGGTGATTGAAGTTACCAACTGTGTCATAACATACTGTAAAGGATGTGTGTGTGTGTGTTTGTGTGTGTGTGTGTGTGTGTGTGTGTGTGTGTGTGTGAAAGTTTAATTGCCATATATATGTGTGCGTGCGGTGCGTCTATATCTGATAAACTAATATATAAATTTTCTTTATCTTATTCTATGGCCTAATGTTACTACATCTACCACATGATTTTCACTATTATATAAATAGGTGACGCTGCTTTTGTTTGTGATGTAATTATATCTACACTGACTTTTTTGTTAAATCTACCTTCAAGTATCCCCAGTGCTCTAGTTAGACGTTCAACCTGCAACTATGCTTGCATGACACAGATCTTTCCATTGATCGACTCAAATAAGTACACAATCCTTAAGTATTGAACAGTATTTGAAAACAGGACCATCACTGGTGTTTTGTGAATAGATATTATGTAAAATGTGTACTAATTACACTACCAGTTCTTGTCGCTGTTAAAACTATAATAACTATTGCCCTGTTGCTGGAAGTCCTTTATTCCTATGTGGCCTATCCTGACCAAACTTTACTCACCCCAGGTGAGTCATCCCATATAGTTGACTCGGCAGCTTCTTTGAAGTTTTGGCACACATCGATATGACTGCAAAAACCTGGGCGGGTTTCCTGTATGTGTATCACTAATCTACGACAAGTTAGTGTTTCAGCGTCCTGGAGCGGCTTAATGCATCATTCGGTGATCATTACCATGTGTGTTTTTGCTCATTTCCCACCGGTGTACGGTAGCAAAATATTTTGGGAGGCAAGGAAAAAAATGCCTAAATATCAAGTTGTGTGGTGGTAGGTCTTTATGTGTGACAATTCATTAAAATACTTTTCTGCCGAACATGAAGTGGCTGGAGTTGATGTCAAGACAACGTTGTCGTGTTGGCGCTTATGACGCTTATATGATACTTTTTTCATATGATCCCGGTGGTATTATTCAACTCGTCCCTAATATAATAAATCTTTACACAAAGGTCAAGAAGTATTGTCCTGCGAACTATATCTTTGTCAGGAAAAGTATCTAGTCTATCTTTTTTTTTTTCGTTTGAGTATTTTCTTTTTATGTTTAACTGATGCAGTAATCAACTACCCATTATAAAGAGGGGTTATGAAGGTCTGCCTTTTTTGCATTTTATTTCTATGCCTAGCATATCCTTGTCTGTTTTGGCTTCTTGGTCTTTGTTTTGTTTCCTCTACTTTTCTATCTTGTTCTGGGTACTGTCACTGTAGCTTTTTTTTTATGCCTTACTTAATGCATGAGCACTTCTGACTAACACCACAAGATTTATGACCTAAATTTCGAAGAAATACTATTTTCTTCACAGCAAAATTTTTTGGAATTAAGAGTTGAAATTATTATCTAAACGAAAGCTCAACAAACACAATAATACAGCATCTGCATTGGCTACTTAAGTTTATCTAATTCAAGAAACATCAAGGACGGTCCAAAGTTATGTCAAATTTTAGCACAGGGAAATGTATATCTCTTAATTTCTAATTGTCGATGACCAGTGTGTTTAATAGAATACACGTTTCAAGACGTGAGCTGTTGGAGAGTAATATTTCATTATAACATCAACATCCTAGCACAAGTAGAGTTGTGTATTTATCTTAATTTTTTATTGTTGATAACTAGTGTACTACATGTCTTGTATAACCAAATAAACAATGAGTTCCTACAAAATACGTAACTCATGTTGATGTTGTTGACATAATATGTACAATATAGGAACAAAGTATGCATGAAATTCAAGAGCTACAGTTTTCTTTAATAAGAGGATGTTAAAATATTATATCAGAAAAAATAATAACTCAAGATAAATTTGATCCCTGCAGATACGAATATAAACTAACTTGATAAGATAAGGACTAACCTGATCTACTGCGAGAAGTGTGGTTGACACTGCTGCGCCTGTGACGAACGAGTTGGGGGGAGTCGAGGTATATGGTGGTCTTGACACTGCAGCAGCAGCACCGCCCAGGGAAACATTGCAACACCACCTCGCGGAAGTACGAGCGAAACCTAGGTGACCACCATCATTATTATTGATTCAACTGCCATTATATTCTGATTACTTAATTGTACACTATGTCTATCAGTCTGTTCCACGTTCATCATTTTACTCCTCCATTTTGTATCCTACGACTCTCCATGCAATCGTTTAAACCAATACTATTGCACTTACAACCTGTGTACTTTATAAATCAGTATATTTCACCACAGAGGCAATATCATGCACTTATAAATAACATATCAATGTATAATTATAGGAATACCCTGCATTGTTAAAAGTCATTGCGTTTAATGAAACTTTAAATATCGGGGTAGTTTTCTCCATAAAAATTAATCTAATAAGGGGGAATACCATTCCAGCCGGTAACTTTCATCACTTATTGTTCGTTATATACTCCTCATTATCGAACGCCATTAGGGACCAGAGTCGCATGTATACTGTAGTGCCAGTAAATGAAAGGATTAAATAAAACTTATGCTAATAAATGAAATAAAAGAAAAAATACCGCATTACCAGTTAGCAACATCTCCTTCCTCTGACAATCCTGGGGACTCAGCGGTAAGAAATGTTTTTTTTATTATTATCTTTATGTTTCTGACCAAGGAAGGTAGAGTAAGGAAGCTCAACTCCCTTTTTCAATAAAATTCAATTTCTATTGTTTATTCTTTGATAGAGGAAGCGGGATCCTAGTGCTGTCATTAGGTACCCCTGTACAATAACACCAGAAGCATCTGGCAAGTGTGACAAGTATATACAGTATAAATATTATAAAGGGGCTTACTAAAGCCTAAGGAAGGAAGGATATTCCTTTAACACATAATCAATGTTATTTACATAATATCTGGCCAGTATGGGGAGGATCATCGTGTCTCCGTCAGGGGATCATGGAGTGGTGGTCCAGCAGGCGTCACGGAAGCGTTGTGTGTGAGGACATCTTAGGAGGTAGTGGATAAGGGTGCGGCTGTCGGGTCTTCTGCATAATGCACAAGAGCGTTGCTAAGGGGATGCGGGGATACCAATCTCCCAAGCAAAGTCATACTCAATGATGATACGGGCAGCAATCACGTCCCCTTTCCGCGACCCTTTCCCATAGACATACGAGAGGTCAGGAAGTTTACGGAGGACATCGTACCAGGTGGGCAGGGAGTCCAGGGAGATGGCTGCTTCCCGAGCTTCTCTCTGTTTGCGGCGAATTTGGGTCCTAAGCTGTAAAAGTGTTCGAGGAACAACGTAGTCAGGTGTGGCCTTGTTGCAGCCAGTCTTGGCAAGGCCATCTGCTGCCTCATTCCCCAAGATACCCACATGACTGGGTATCCATAGGAATGTCACAGGATGGCCTGCATCCTGAAGTGTGGATGTTAACCCTCGTATTCAGAGGATGAGGTCCTTATTTTCCCCTGATCCAAATAAGATCCCGTCGAGAGCAGACCTGGAATCGCAGCAAACAAGCAAGGGGCAGAAACCATCTGCTTCTTCCTCAGCGAAAAGGGCAGGAAGGAGGGCTATTAGTTTATCCTGAGTGGAGGATGCCCCGTCAGAAACTCTGAGAGAGTTTGATAGGCTCAGGGGCATCAGGACGGGAGATGTAGACACCAGCCCCGGCCCTACCTGTAGCGGGGTCAACAGAACCATCAGTGTAGAGGACGACCCTACCTGGGGACCAGTGGGCGATCCTGGAGAGGTCGTATTTGCAGAGAATAACAGGGTTCACCTGGGATTTCGGGAGCGGTCCACCGAGGGCAATCACGTCAGGTTGAAAATCCACCCAGGGAGAAGGAGACGAACCAACAGCAGGGTTGACAACAATATCAGGCAGGAGGTCGTGTTCCTGAAGGGCTCGGATGAGTGACCCTCGCCACTGTCTTCTAGATGGAGGTAGGCCTCGGAGAGCAGGAGTCAAGTTGGCTTGGACATAGTTGCTCCGAGGATCCCGTAAAATGGAAACGGCAGTTTTTAGGTAAAATTCCAGGACACGATCCTGTAAGGGGGAAAGATCAAGTTTGGTATATAGAGAAGTAGAGCGTGTCCACTGAGGAGCCCCAAGGATGATACGAGCAGCTTTCCTCTGGATAACATCGAGACGGTTGACAGCAGTTCGACTCATGTTGACGAGGGCAGGGGCGGCGTAGTCGACACAGGAACGGACAAAGGAACAACTCCCTTTAATTTGCATGTATTTTTCAGTGTCGCCGTTCGTTACGCCATCTAGCGCTGACCGACATAACTAAGGCAGAATTCATAGAAAACGAAAGATGCCATCTAGCGGGTTAACTATACTAACCTTGACGTATTTATAATCTGGTAATTATATATATTTATATTTATAGATTTATTTATACTTCATTTATTCATTCATGAAGAAAACCTAACCTCATTAGCATTTGTAAAACGTCATTCCTTCCAAAATGACTGAAATTGTGGTCTTGAGTTATTTTTTAATGGTTAAAACATTTTTGCTAGATTACTCTTGTCGGATTGTTGAGGTATATAGGTAAACAAGAATGTTATAATGCACTTTATTATATAAAGAAACAATAACAAGAAATACAGAAGGGGCTGATTCACAATAACAATGTCTTCCATGTACAGTCGGGGTCAAAAGTTTGCTCCTTTCCAAAATAAAGCAGTATCGACCCCAAGTAAGATAAAACAAAACACCAGCACCAGATAACAGTCAGGGTAAGTAAAGTTCGGAGACTCATTCCCGTGATTCATTTTCACCACGGAGAGCGAACTTTTGTCCGCGACTGTACCTAACCTAACATATGTGTAATGCCATCATTCATCAAAATTATATAAATTGTATTGTCAATGTGTACAAGTCATGTATTGTCAGTTAATAAGTGACTTAAAATATTTTGTTTTATTACTTTAACTGTTAATTATATTTAAATAAAATTTGACTTTTTTTTCCTAGCCAAAAGTGTCACATTTTTCTGTGACTTTTTTCTTGCGACTATTTCCGTTCACCACGCCACTAATCTGGATTAATTTCATATTATTATTAAAACAAGAGGTCAAGTTTCATAATCTTCCTCAAGCTGAGGCTGATGATACCTTTTAACAATAACGTAAACGCACCTTTGGCAGACATGGGGCTCAAGCCATGGTAACTTAAACTAGTACCTACACATAACTCCTTTATCTTCAAGACATAATTATAATCTTACAGGCCTTTATCCTTAGGAAAGCGATGGTATTTTAAATGTCTGTGGCTTTTCTTGTCCCTCCTACAAACATCACAACCATGACAACCACATGGAGCCATTTCCTGTAACTTTGGTTTTGTCACACTGAACGAATCTTGAATGTCCAGCCAGATGACGTAAATATAACAAAACACAGTCTTTGTTGCAGACGACACTCACACGACGGTGGCGCTTTCTATCGGTGACCGACCCAGTTAGTGATTTGATGCTATTTTTTGGCGGTACTCAGCTGGATGGGGAGTTGAGCTTCCTTACTCTTGCAACAGCACCATTTGTATCATATAGATATTTACCCAAATGTATAATACCAAATTATTCAGCAAGTTATTCACCTGTGCCTCAGTTGTTGATGTTACGCATTGCTGAGGTTACAGTTCCTTCCCGGAGCGAGCGAGGGCAGGCTGAGGTCAGAGCATGTCAGCAACAACAAGACATCTAACGCATATCCTTTTGTCACACTCTCGTGGCCTGTTTTGCTCTCTCTCCCTGGGTCAGTGAGGAGACTCATATCACTTGTTACCCAGTGAACACCTCACTTAAGTGTTCTCCTATAAGTGCACTAAAACACTTCCCTTAGCAGAGAAGACACAATATATTCTCAACTGAACTCAGTACCTGTTGTGTTCTGACCTCACTAGGGGAAAGGTCACGGCAGGGTTAGCTCCAGAGGGATAATTATCAGATATGGCCAGTGATATGTGCGGTCTTGGGTATGAGAGTTTGTTGACCAAACTGGAGAGGTCCACTGAAGAATTGGCGAGGGCCAAGTTAGAAATTGAGAGGGCCACGTTGGAGAACCTGAAATTAAGGAAAGAGCTGGCGAAGTTAAAAGGAGAGGCTGGACGAGTAAAGCCAGTGTCTGACGAAAAATCAAACGAGTGGAAAGTCGTGAGTAGTGGGAGGACCAAGCTGGTGGTGAAGAAGCACACGAAGGATACGACAACAACGACAACAACAGCTAAGTGTACCAACCCGTTCAGTCCCTTGATAGACGAATTGGACGTTAGTACAGTCAGGGGCAGGGATGACAAGGAAGGTATAAAAACTTTAATTGTTGGTGACTCACAGGTAAGGTACATGGACAGGGCCTTTTGTGGTAAAAACAAAAATAGGATGAGGGTGTGTTTGCCAGGAGCTGGGATGGGGGATATAGTTGACAGGATGGACAATATCTTGTCTGGTAATGGGAACAAACCCATTATCTGCCTCAGTGCAGGAGGCAATGATATTGGCCGGTGTAGGAGCGAGGAACTTCTTGATAAGTTCAAGGCAGCCATAGATCGTATTAGGACTAAGGGAGGGATCCCTATCATATGCTGTGTCCTGCCTAGAAGGAGAGTTGGCAGTGAATGGTTGTCAAGGGCAGTTGGTGTTAACGACCGTCTTGACAGATATTGCAAGTCAATATCAGTCCCATTCATTGACAACTGGGACAACTTCTATGGCAGAAGGGACCTTTATGCTAGGGATGGGGTGCACCTGTCTAGGGATGGAGTAGCAACCCTGGCTGGGGCTCTAGAGGGGGCAGTTCAAAAGATATCGAAGTCTTTAAACTGCTAAGAGAACATAGGAGCACGGGGGTGGAGGAGACTGCAGTGGGAGCGGGTAAACAAGGCGAAAGATTACAGGGAAATAGTGTTAGGAATGATGACAAAACTAAATTAGACAGGGAGTTTAAAACTAAACGCGGTAAGGGAAGGACTCAGAACACGACTAACTTAAATGTATACTACGCGAACAGTAGAAGTATGAGAAACAAAATGGATGATATTAAGGCCTTGGTATGTACCGAAGAAATCGATATAATTGCATTCACTGAAACATGGATCAACCTAGACACACGTGAATTACCAGTCGAATACCAAATTGCGGGTTACAAACTGTTCCATACCGATAGGCAGACCAGGAAAGGAGGCGGAGTAGCAATCTATGTTAGGGATAATCTGAAGTGTGAAATAAATAAGGAAATAAAAACTGAGAGGAATACAGAAACAATTTGGATAGAATTAAGCGACGGTCGGGAAAAATTAATCACAGGGGTAATATATAGACCCCCCAATCTCGATAGCGTCAATGAGCGACTTATCTGGGATGAAATGCGCAGGGCTTCCATACACAACAAAGTCTGTATAGTAGGCGACTTTAACCTTGGCCAAATAGATTGGACTGTCCTTACGGGTAACTCAGAATCAGAGGATTTTCTCGAGACGATCCAGGACTGTTTCCTAAGTCAACATATAACCGAACCCACACGGGGTAATAATATACTGGATTTAGTTCTGACGAACAGAGAAAACCTCATTAGCAATGTCGAGGTCGGGAACGAACTTGCAAACAGCGATCACAAAGAAATTCGATTCCAGTTAGATTTTCAGGGCAGACGAAGGAAAAATTCCACCAAAGTACCCAGATTTCAGAAGGAACATGACTGATTTAAAAGGCAGCTGAGAGAGGGTGTGTCGCAGCGTGAACCTGACAGATGACACCGACGCAATCTTGAGATCTAGAGATTGCCGTGTTCGATAATTTAAATAGTGAGTTACTTAATGCAAGGCGGGAACATACCATACAAAACTCAGATCAGACAACAATGACCCCTAAATAGATGTATTATTTAAAAGAACATCATTGGCCAAAAGGGAAGGCTATAGGGTAGAAGGATAAATGTTAAGCGAAATTCACCTCCGGGACTATATTACCAAGAATTATTGGCGGTAGAGTTAAAACCCTGAGATAAAGCAAGAGGAATAATGAGGGTAGGATAGCAAAGGTGAAGACAAACTAAAAGTTCTACCAAATGTATCAAACTAAAACCACAGCGAGAAAAGATTGGACAATCTGAAGGTCCAGACTCGGCGAGCTCACTGATAACGACGGAGAAATGAGCAATAATTTGAATAAATATTTTCAGCAATTTTCACCACCGAAAATCTAAACATGATGCCAGAGGCACGACTCCTATTCAGAGATGATGAAGAAAACAAATTAAGTGAGATAGTAGTGACTATTAACGATGTTAATAAGCAAATAGATAAAACTAAAGCCTAATACTAAGTCACCTGGTCGATGAGATATTTGCCAGAGTATTAAAAGGGAGATAGGAAAGAGCTTAGTGTACTTAGCAAAGTTGTTTAACATGTCCTTAAAACAGGTGTAATCACCCGAATCACTGGAGGATAGCGAATGTAATACGATTTTTCCAAGAGATAGATCACTATCCTCTAACTACACATAATCAGTCTAACATCGGCGTATTAGGCAAATTAATTGGGAAGCAATCATTTAAACTCTGAAATCACCTGGAAGCACCGATTGATCAATGATTCCCAACATGGCTTCACAAGCCGAGGACGTTCTTGCTAACTAATCTAGTAACATACTAAACCAGTTTTCAAGATCAGTGAATGAGGCACATTCTGATGTGGTATATCTCGACTTTAGCAAAACCTTCTAAACCAGAGTCCCCACGAAGACTAATTAGAGAAGGTAAACTCTAACAGGTGACATCCTTAAATGGATTGAAGGCGATTTGGGACAGGAAGCAGCAGTGAAGCATTAACGGCACTCAAAGTCCGGTAGACAACGTCACAAGTAGGAGTTCCCCAGAGCTCAGTGCTTGGACCATGTTATTTATTATATGCATATTGACATAGATGTCAGCATAGACAGCAACATACTAGTAATTGCTGATGACACTAAAATAGGGGACGTGTTATCAAATCTGACGAGGACTCGGCAAACTGCAGAATCTAAACAAATTTTTGAATGAATTGAAAATGGCCAGATGAAATTAATGTCGACAAATGTAAAGTACTCAAACAGGAGATGTAAACAGAAACCAGACTGCAGATGAACAACGATGCCGCTAGAAATCCGACTTCGAGATTTAGGAGTAATGATAAGTAGGAACAACAAGCCAAGTAAACAATGTGTTTTGCTGCGTAACAAGGCTAATAGTACTTGGGTTCATACAAAGAATTATTGGATTACAAGACTAGCGAGGTCATCCTAAACTGTATCTTGCTCTTGTGAGACCACACCTGGATTCGCCAGTTCAGTTCTGGTCCGCTATTTAGAATGGATACTCGAATCCTTGAGAAAGAATTCAGAGGAGAACCGAAACAAGACTAATCCCGGGCATTGAGACCTTGAGTATAGAGACAGGTTAAGCATCTTAATTTTTTTGCTCCCTCCAAGAGGCGTGAAGCGAGGGGCGACCTGATAAGTGTATAAGTGGAGGTGAAGATAAACAAAGAGACATACAGTATCAAATTACTCCAACCAGGGCAGACTCCATAGCAATGGTTTTTAAATTAGACAAATTTAGTTGGAAGCGAAATAGGTAACTTTGGTTTGAAACAGAGTAAAGTGGATAGATAGAACAAATTTTGAAATATCATCATTAACTCGAATCGCTGGTGGCACCAAACATAGGTTGGATGCTCACTGAGCAATGAGGGTTGAACTAATAAATGGGACTTTTAGTATGGGCAATAGGCTGCAGTTCCTCATTCTTATGTTGTATATTCAGCATAATGTTCTGTGAAACTATATTTTCTACAATAATAAAACCAAAAAAGCGTTTACTTCAGCCTACCACTTATCAATTTCAGAGACAAGCTGAGTGTGTGTATACGCTCCTTACGTGTGTGGTGTTGGCGTGGGGATTAGTGGATGACATCATTATGACCTGACCTCATGTTTAATAAGGTTACCCTGTATATTTAAGCCTTCGTCCATGTAATCCACTTTCTCGGAAGATGTTAATAAAGACGAAAGTAGTCGTTGTTTTTTCTTCGTGGATTTTATCAAGATATATATATATATATATATATATATATATATATATATATATATATATATATATATATATATATATATATATATATATATATATATATATATATATATATATATATATATATATATTGATAAAATCACACGAAAATGAAACGAGTACCTAGCTTTCGTCTTTATTCATATATATATATATATATATATATATATATATATATATATATATATATATATATATATATATATATATATATATATATATATATATATATATTGTGTGACCAACGCACTGGTGGCAGCTGTAGGATGGATTAGAAGCAGATTCGGTCAGACACTCAGAAACAAACATTGATTCAAGTGATTCCGGTGACTTAAGTGGCACTTTAAGTCAATCATCAACAAACAAGCAATTACAAGAAAATTAAGTGGACAGTGGCTATAAACACTTGCAGAACGTATACATAGAGGCACAGTGGTAACAAAAACATTATAAAAGTTTGCCAACTTAGCAGTCAAACCCTCAGTAACAAATACTACTGAAGGTTACCCCTACCGGATTCGAGAGCAGCCGAGCCTACCCGAGTGTGGGCTGAGATTACTACCAGCTAACACTACATCACCGGAGTTTAGGAAGGTTGTCAAAGTGGTTCCAGACAATCAAACAATCTCTTGTTTAAACTATTACATTTTCGCCCCCCAGGCCCTGATGTGGGTCAGTGACCTGTGCCCGGGTGGGCTAATACCCGAATTTATAAAAAAAAATTTGCTCCAAAAAAAACAACTTTTGGTTTTCGGAATTTCGGATAAAAGGTTGTCAACCTGGTGTAAATATTTTTGCATTACTCTGTGAGTGGACAGCGTAGTGAGTCTTTATAGAGTGAGTGAAGTGATATATAGTCCTATACATGGACCCTCTTCCAAACTTTTCGGTATCAAACAGGAAATTATTGACTCACAATCTGATAGCCAGTCATCTAATAATTCACAGGAACTAGTGTAAGGCTACTTCCAAATAATATTAAGGTACAAGAGTTTACTGCCGAGGATCCTGATTATACTAGTTTAGCATTTTTGCGTAAATGCGAAGGTGTAATGAGAAATAACTGTCACCAATGACGTAGATAAAATTTCATACGCCCGAAGCCTTATCAAAACCGGTAGTCGGGCAGCTGAAGGTATCTAAGCTTCAGCCATTGACGAAGAAACGGATGATTATCAAACATTTAGGAAGTAATTCATTTCCTTTTTTGCATTGGGCACCAAAGGAGGTCCACTCACTTGGATTTTTAAGATGGCAGAGAGGACAGGTGACACTCTGCTCGCACACGAAGCACAAGAAGCCCAAATTTGTGCGGGACTCACTAAGATAGATTTCACATCTTACATGGATTCCTCAGATTGGTTCGAAAAAAATTACAACTTGTCTAAAGTAAATTTCTACAGAATTATTGAATTCCTTCAGTTTATCTTTTCATCAAATGAACCCTTACGCACGAAAGCCCAAAAGAAAGAGTATAAAAAAGAGACTGAACTTGTAGATTACGTAGAAGAAATTGCAGAACTCAAAGAAAATGTGCTAGGGCGATATCAGTGGCACCAGTCAACAGCTTCAAGGAACAACCACAGTCTGTCATGGAAACCAAACCCAAAAAGATACCTTTTTGCAAAGTCTGAAAACGTAAGGGACATTCCACAGAAAAATGCTGGTTTGCTGGACAAGCAGATAAGTTCCCAGCCAGCCAGAGGCAGGATCGAAGAAAAGAATCCTCTCAGGACCTTAAAATTTCAGATAGTCCTGCTAAACCAAAAACTCCAAAGGGACATTACACAGTAAATAAAATGTCTCCAAACACTAAGGGCACTCCAAATAAATGGTGTATAGTACATCAGTCTCCATACCACAACACAGAATATTGTAGAAATATACAGCGTATGAAGCAAGAAATAGAAAATCGACGGCAGACAACTATACAGCCTTCGGGGAAAGAGGAGCGCGTCCAGCAACACGATCTAGGATAGAGTCAATGGTTCAAGAATACAACGCTGCCATCACCGGCTCATTAATCGCCACGTTAAACAAAGTGGAGGTGTTGACTGTATCAGCGAGGATAGATAACAATCAGTTATCCCTAGATATAGATACGGGGGCCTGTGCCAATGTTATCTCATTAAAGTCGTTCAATGAACTCCAGCGGCGATATCCTCCAAATAAGTGGCCAATAAGACTTAAAGACATTCCTCTGTCCGGTGTGTCGGGAATCCAATTAGACATAGCGGGGATGATAACACTTCCAATCCGTTTTTCTAGGTCCAGTAAAGCGTTTTTGGCGGATTTCTACATAGTTAAAGCATCTACTTTGCATACTTGGTCTGACCACTCTGAGGCAGAACAACATTAACGTTCAGCCACAAGATCAAACAATCACGCATAATTATAAAACATATCATGCAATGCAAACTTCACATCCATTGCTTACTTCAGGTGTTCGTGTAATAACTGCCTCGACAGGCGCGGAAAAATCTTTGGCACAGCAGCAATTAGTTATGCAGTCTCTCTCTGAAACTCCAACTAGTAGCTGATATTTCGGATGAAAGCGGCCAGAACTGGACTCTAACGCCTGCTGTATTAACTGGTGTACAACGGTTACATAGCCAGGAACTAACTTGAGTCACAGTACGTTTGCCAAATGTGAGTGAAGAAAAAGATGTTGTGTGTCTGAGTGAAAGGCTTGTCATAAACCCATTATCTGCCTTAGTGCAGGAGGCAATGATATTGGCCGGTGTAGGAGTGAGGAGTTTCTTGATAAGTTCAAGACAGCTATAGAACGTGTTACGTCTAAGGGAGGGATCCCTTTCATATGTGGTGTCCTGCTTAGAAGGACAGTTGGAAATGAATGGTTGTCAAGGGCAGTTGGTGTCAACGGCCTTCTTGACAGATATTGCAAGTCAATATCAGTCTCATTCATTGACAACTGGTACAACTTCTATGGCAGAAGGACCTTTATGCTAGGAATGGGGTGCATCTGTCTAGGGATGGAGTAGCAACCCTTGCTGTGACTCTCGAAAGGGCAGTCCAAAAGATGTCGAAGTCTTTAAACTGCTAGGGGAACGTGTGAGCAAGGGGGTGGAGGAGACTGCAGTGGGAGCGGGTAAACAAAGTGAAAGGTTACAGGGAAATAGTGTTAGGAATGATGACAAAACTAAATTAGACAGCGAGTTAAAACCTAAACGCGGCAAAGGGAGGACTCAGAACACGACTAACTTAAATGTATACTACGCGAACAGTAGAAGTATGAGAAACAAAATGGATGATATTAGGGCCTTGGTATGTACCGAAAAAATCGATATAATATCATTCACTGAAACATGGATCAACCTAGACTCACGTGAGTTACCTGTCGTATACCAAATTGCAGGTTACAAATTATTCCATACCGATAGGCAGATTAGGAAAGGAGGCGGAGTAGCAATCTATGTCAAGGTTAATCTGAAGTGTGAAATAAATAAGGAAATAAAATCTGAGCGGAATACAGAAACAATTTGGATAGAATTAATCGACGATAGGGAAAAATTAATCACAGGAGTAATATATAGACCTCCCAATCTTGATAGAGTTAATGAGCAACATATCTGGGATGAAATGCGCAGGGCTTCCATACACAACAAAGTTTGTATAGTAGGCGACTTTAACCTTGGCCAAATAGATTGGATTGACCTTACGGGTAACTCAGAATCAGAGTATTTTCTTGGAACGATCCAGGACTGTTTCCTAAGTCAACATATAACCGAACCCACCCGGGGTAATAATATACTCGATTTAGTTCTGTCGAACAGAGAAAACCTCATTAGCAATGTCGAGGTAGGGAACGAACTTGCAAACAGCGATCACAAAGAAATTAGA
>NW_024733126.1:139516-414027 GCF_018991925.1 Homarus americanus | reverse complement strand
CCAGTGTTGAGTCCCATACCCTCCCCAGTGATCAAGTTCCTCGACGCTCAGAACGGATCCAAAAGAAAAGGTCCGCTCAAGACTTTGCTACGAGCGTATAGGGGGGGGGGAGGTGTATGTATATTATGTATACTGTATGTATATTATGTTTGTGCTCCATTTATATACTTTATTTATTCAGCCTAGTTAGCAGCGTGTGGCAATGTATTTACCATGTCCCACACGCTTAATTAATGTGCCTGGCGACATATGGAAGCTGCTAACGTATCACTTGCCACATGTCGCCCGAAAGGCTGGTTTGTCCAGTAAATAGAACCTACGAAAACTCTACAGGTGTTTATGTTCGCTCCTGTAGATAGAACTTGGTACCCAGATCATATACTGATTCCAGTTAGATTTTCAGGGCAGCCGTAAGGAAAATTCCACAAAAGTCCCAGATTTCAGAAGGGCAAACTTTGATAGTTTGAAGAGACAGTTGAGTGAAGGGGCATCACGCTTCGGGGTGAACTAAATGGACCTGACGGTTGAAACCGACCTCATAACGAGATCTGAGGTTGCCGAGTTCCACGACAATTTAAATAATGAGTTTTTAATACACAAAGGCAGAACATACCATACAACAAATTCAGATCAAACAACAATGACCCTAAATGGATAAATAATTACTTAAAGAACATTATTGGTCAAATGAAGGCGAAAGGTAGGAGGATAAATCGTGGCGAAATTTACCTCTGGGAATATTATAAGGTATTAGTCGGTAGGGCTAAGACCGAGATAAGGAAAGCAAAGAGGAATAATGAGCTGAGGATAGGAAAGGAGGCCAAAACAAACCCCACGGGATTCTATCAAATGTTTCAAACTAAAACACGAGAAAAGATTTGGGCAATATAGACAGATACCGGCGAGCTAACTGATAACGACGGAGAAATGAGCAATACTCTGAATAAATATTTTTCACCAGTTTTAACCACCGAAAATTTAAACATGATACCCGAGGCACCTGCTCTATTCAGAGATAGGGAAGAAAACAAATTAAGCGAGATAGTAGTGACTAGTAACGATGTTAATAAGCAAATAGACAAACTAAAGCCTAATAAATCACCTGGTCTCGATGAGATATTTGCCAGAGTATTAAAGGAATGTAAGGAAGAGCTTAATATGCCCTTAGCAAAGCTGTTTAACATGTCCTTAAAAACAGGTATAGTACCAGAATCCTGGAGGATAGCGAATGTAATACCGATTTTCAAGAAGGGGGATAGATCACTATCCTCTAACCACCGTCCAATCAGTCTAACATCAATTGTAGGCAAATTACTGGAAGCAATCATTTCAAACTATTGGAAACCACCTGGAGAAGCACAAATTGATCAATGATTCCCAGCATGGCTTCACAAGCGGGCGTTCATGTCTAACTAATCTATTAACACTCTTTTCATCAGTTTTCGAATTGGTGCACGAGGGGCACAATTATGATGTGGTATATCTCGACTTTAGCAAAGCCTTCGACAGAGTCCCCCCGAAAGACTAATGGCATTAAAGGTAATATTCTAAAATGGATTAGGGCGTGGTTAAAGGACAGGAAACAGCGAGTGAGCATTAACGGCACTAAATCCCATTGGAGCAACGTCACTAGTGGAGTTCCCCAAGGCTCAGTACTTGGACCATTATTATTTATTATATACATAAACGATATAAATATCGGCATAGACAGCAGCATAAGTAAATTTGCTGATGACACTAAAATAGGACGTGTAATTAAATCTAATGAGGACTCCGCAAAACTATAGGAAGATCTAAAAAAAATTTCGAATGGTCTGAAAAATGGAAGATGAAATTCAATGTGGATAAATGTAAAGTACTTAGTATAGGAGATGTAAACAGGGAAACCAGTTACCAGATGAAC
This sequence comes from Homarus americanus, assembly GCF_018991925.1. Taxonomy (NCBI): domain Eukaryota; kingdom Metazoa; phylum Arthropoda; class Malacostraca; order Decapoda; family Nephropidae; genus Homarus; species Homarus americanus. The sequence continues at coordinate 412,124 of NW_024733126.1, read as the reverse complement.
AACGATGCCATTGTGAAATCCCACTGCGAGAGAGAGATTTAGGAGTAATGATAAGTAGGAATCTTCAGCCAAGTAAACAATGTGTTTTTGCTCATAATGAGGCTAATAAAGTACTTGGGTTTATTCAAAGGAGTGTCAGTTACAAGACTAGCGAGGTCATCTTAAGATTATATCTTGTGCTTGTGAGACCTCACCTGGATTACGCAGTTCAGTTCTGGTCACCTTATTACAGAATGGATATAGAATCCTTGGAAAGAATCCAGAGGAGAATGACAAGAATAATCCTGGGCACTAGGAACCTTGAGTACAGAGACAGGTTAAATCATCTTAATTTGCACTCCCTCGAGATACGTAGAGCGAGGGGCGACATGATAGAGGTATATAAATGGAAGTCAGGGCTAAGCAAAGGGGACATTACAAAGGTACTCAAATTATCCAACCAGGAGCGAACTGGTAACAATGGTTTTAAATTAGACAAATTTGTATTTAGGCGTGAAATAGGTAAACACAGGTTTGGAAACAGAGTAGTGGATGAATGGAACAAATTACCAAATATCATCATTAACTCGAATACGCCGGATAGCTTCAAACATAGGTTGGATGTTTATATGAGCAATAGGGGTTGGGTGTAAATGGGACTGCCCAGTATGGGCCAATAGACCCGCTGCAGTTTCCTCCATTCTTATGTTCTTATGTTCTTATGAGTCTACCTTAAGCACTGGGGGGCCCCATAACCTTAAGAAAGGGGTGTTGTTTAGATAATTTCCTTGTTTATGACAAAGCTTTTGTCGAAGAGCCATTTGAATTACCAATAGGTAGTGTAACAGGGTAAATCGAACGAAAAATCACATATTGTAAATAATGTAGCGTTAATAGCGTCACACCTGAAAGTAGTCGCTCATCCTCGAGGCAAAAGTAATCTTTTAGAATTTCTAGCCGAGTTCAAGGAAATCATAGCATTTCCTGGAGAACCCCTAGGTAAAACAACGTTGACAAATCATCATATTCCACTCAAACCGGAAACTAACCCAATTTACATCCCAGCATATAGGCTACCCCACAGCAGAAGGGCGGTAGTCCAGCAATAGTACAAGATATGGTGGACCAAAAAATAATCCAACCTTCCTCATCACCATGGAACTCACTTTTATTTTTAGTTCCCAAGAAAGATGGAGGATGGAGACCAGTCATAGATTTTCGACGAGTCAACCAGGTAACTGTACCAGACAGGTTCCCAATGCCTGTCCTAACTGACTTACTACAGTCACTAGGAAAAGACAACGCTGTCTTCAACATCTTAGATTTACTGAGCGGGTACCGGCAAATTCCCAGACATGAGGATTCCCGCGAGATAACTACGTTCAGTACGCCTATGGGACATTTCGAATTCTTAAGAATGCCATTTGGCCTAAGAAATGCGCCTCTAACATTCCAAAGAATGATAAACTCCTTGTTTGCTGGAATGATAGGTAATACAGTCTATGCATATCTAGATGATCTTATCATAGTACGCAAAGATTTACAAAGCCATCTAAAGAAGCTACGAGAAGTTTTCACAAAACTACATTTAGCTGGATTGAAAGTGAAACTTTCCAAATGTGAATTTCTCAAATCCAGAATCCAATTTCTTGGACGCGTAAAGGTAAAGGCGGTGAAGGAATTCCCTTGTCCCAAGAACATAGATCAACTACGTAGTTTCCTAGGATTATCAGGATACTACCGTTCTTTCATTGAAGGTTATGCCAAGTTAGCATCAACACTCACAAAACTCCTTAAAAAGGATGTGGAGGTTACATGGTATAAAGAACAAGAGGACAGATTTAATGCCCTCAAGAGAGCTTTAACGAAAGCTCCAGTGTTAGCCTTTCCGGACTACACAAAACCATTTACCATGTGCACTGATGCCTCGGGCCTAGGTTTAGGGCCATGCTCATGTAAACTGATTATCGAGGAAAATGGCGGGTAATAGCATACGCCAGTCGCACCCTCAACGATGCAGAAACACGTTATTTAGCTACTCACTTAGAAGCATGAGCTGTAGTGTGGGCTCTCAAGCATTTTCGGGATCTCATTTTGGGATATCCGATCACAGTCCACACAGATCATGTTGCCGTGACAGAACTATTTAATGGGAAGAACATATCAGGGCGGTTAGCGCGCTGGCATCTGACCATACAGTTGTTTTGTTGTTAAGATTGTCGGACCGTAGTCCGACACGGGCCTTTGCCTGTAGGCGGCCCGTTTGGTGGTTCCGGCTGGAGCTCCTGGAGCAGCAGACCGGATTAGGATTGGAGGTGGTCCCACCTGCAGATTGGAAGGATACTGCAGGTTGCAAGTGTGAGCGGACCCCCGATCAGTGGACGCTTACCACCAACCCCCACTCTTGGACGTGGTCAGTTTCGGAGTGGCGCGCCCCCCGAACTGGGGTCCGCACTTGCTGGGAGAGGATACTTTCTAAGCTATCTGGGTGGTGGGTATCGTGTGATGACCTGGAGAAGGTGGTGAATGTGGTCTGTGTGGGCCTTTCGGGTTAGAGTGGCCGCTGGTGTTGTGTGTGCTTCTTGGGAGATTTGAGTTCTGTTTCGGAGGCTTTGTGTGACTTCGCAGTCGAGGAGATAGTGTTCAAGTGGGTTGGCTGCTGGCTCCTGGCAGTAGGTGCATTCCATGTCGTCATTTCCGATCATCTGCCAGGAGCACTTGTACCCTAGTCGTAGTCGATGAAGGCTGACTTGGGTTTGTCTTGGTGTTTTCTTGTCAGCGAAAGGTGGTTCCCCTTTTGTAGCCGCCAGGTACCATTTGGCTGATTGGGAACCAGCGTTGAATGCGTGAAGGAAGCTCTTTTTGATGTGGAGCTTGCTAGTCTTTCTAAGGTGATTCTTGATCTGTTGCACGCTTGCTGGAGCTTGGATGTGTACACTACTAGAACGTGTAGCTGCCTTGGCTGCTTCGTCTGCCACGTCGTTTCCTCCGATCCCTACATGACTGGGAATCCAGTGTAAGACGACTGGGCGGTTTTGGCTTTGGAATTCCTGTAGCTGTGCGAGGATCGAGGTTATGATGTGGACGTTGTCTCTTGGTTGACTGTGTTGCAGCGCCTGCATGGCCGATTTCGAGTCCGTGTGAATTATGATGGCCTTGTCGTGTTGTGTTGCAGCGTGTTGTAGGGCCTTTGAGATTGCTACCAGCTCTGTTTGTAGGGTGGAGCAGTCATTGGAAGTCTCCATCGGAGGGTCTGACCTTGGGTGTAGAAGGCCGCTCCGGATCTATGATGTTTTAGATCCACCGAGCCGTCTGTGAAGTATGATGCTGCATCAGCCGGTGTCTCGGTGGCTATGGCTTCCAGAGTTATTTTTTTGAGGTCCTCCTTCTGGAGGTTGGCTTTACTATCGCCTAGGTCGGTAATTTTGAATGTGGCTGGTGGAAGGCTCCATGGTGGAGGAACAGCGTAACCATTGTCTCGTGTGTCTTGGTTGTTCTTGACGAGTGTTTCTTCTTGCAGGTGTTGGATGACCTCGCTTGCCTCGTGCGACCAGGTGGCCCCTCGCATTCTGTGGTCGAGGTGGAAGGAGGCACTGATTCGAATTTTGGCAACTGTGGGCTTATCTGATCTACAGATTTTGGCGAGGAGATCGGCTGTCACCTGCTTGACTCGTACTGCCAGGGGTGGTAGTTCGGTTTCCATTTGCAAATTGCAGATTCTGGTCCACATGGGTGCTACGAGCATGGTCCTGAGAGCATTATTTTGGATGACTTCTAGCTTGGTTATTTGGACGTCTCTCAGTCCAATGAGTGCTGGAGCACTGTAATCTACCAGCGATCTGATGACTGCCGTGTAGTAGGCTTTGAGCACATGAAGGTTTGCTCCTGCGGTTGTGCTGGTGAGCGACCTCATTATATTGTGTCTGCTCTTCGTCCTGTGCCTGAGATACTCGAGTTGCAGCTTGAAGGTGAGTTTCTGGTCAAACCAGATTCCAAGACACTGGTGGGTGTTGGTCCAGACTACCGGCGTGTTTTGTATGGAGAGCATCTTGTCTGGTGTGTCTGTGCAGATGGCCATCGCTTTCGACTTGGCTGGATTTATCTTGAGTCCAAGTCTGTTGCACTCCTCTCCTATAAGTTGGAGTGCGTGTTGCGTGTTGGCTAGTCTGTTTGATCCTCTTACTATAAGCTGTAAGTCGTCTGCATAGCATAGGAGCTTGGCTGTTTGTCTGAAAGGAAGTTTGACTAGATTTTCCATCAGGACATTGAACAGCATTGGACTGAGGATGCCTCCTTGTAGGGTTCCGTTTTCATAGACCCTGTAGCTTGAGGTTGCTCCCTGAAAGCGTACTCTTGCTTCTCTCTGTGTGAGGTAGTTCTGGATCCACCCCAGCAACCTTCCTTTGACGCCTTTTTCAGCGAGCGTCGTTGTAATGGCCAGTGGATTTGCTAGTTCGAAGGCCTTCTCCAGGTCGAGGAAGACACCAGAGCTGGTTTGTAGTCCACTGTGCTGAGTATCTCGGCGATGTTGTTGCCTGTGCCGGTGTTCTCGGTGTAAGCAAAGATGTGAGGGTGTGGGCTGCCTACTTTCCACTTGAGTCGGTTGAGAGCCATTCTTTCTCCCGTCTTCGCTATGCAGCTGAGAAGGGAGATGGGCCTCGGTTTGTCTGGTTCTCTGGGCTTCGGAATGGGCTGTATATCTGCCTTCTTCTATTCCGGTGGGAGTCTTTGTGCTGTTCACGAAGCATTGATGGCTTGTAGCAGAGCCTCGTGTCCGGTTGTACCGGCACGGGAAAACATGGAGTAGGTTATCCTGTCGGCCCCTGGTGCTGTGTCCTTGCTTCGTTTTAGCGACTTCTGGAGTTCTTGCTGGTTGAATGGTCTGTTGGTGTCATCTTCACTGTTGCAGGTCTCTTCGATCATCTGCAGTCTGACCTGTCGCAGACGCCGTTGTGTCTCCTCCGCCTGTCTCGGGAGGTTTTACGTTGCTGCTCGGTCAGAGAACAGTTTTGCAAGTCTCTCGGCTTCCTCTTCTGGGTTGGGATGGGTTGGTGGTGGTGGTGTTGCCTTCCCAGATGCCCTTCGAATCTGGGCCCACATCTTGCCAAGGGAGGTGTGCTCGTTCAGTTCGGAGCACCACTTGAGCCAGCTTACGTTTTATATTTCATCCTTCTCTTCCCTGGTATCCTTAACTATGACTTGCAGGAGATGTCTGTTTGTTTCCGTGGGATGTCTCCTGTAGTTTCTTCGGGCCATGTTCACTCTGTGGTTGAGTTCTTTCACCCTGGGACAGTAGTACCAGTAATCATTGTACTGTCTTGATGTGGGTTTTGTTTTTGGGATAGCCTCTTCTGCCGCTTGGTGAAACGCCTCGACCAATTGTTGGTGGAGGGTTGTCTCGTCCACGGGTGCTGCGCCGGCCGGCTGTGATTTTTCGCGCCACTTAGCCAGGTGTTTCTTAAAGAGTCCCCAGTCTGCCTTTTGGGTATTGTATCTCCATCTCGGGGGGGTGGAGTGGGGAGTTTGTTCACCTTCAGCGTTGTTAGGGTGGCGAAGTGGTCGCTGGTCAGCGTGGGGTGTAGCTGCCAGGAGGCCGAAGGCTGTAGTGCACTTGAGACGAAGGTTAGATCTCGCCTTCCTCCCTTAGTGTGGGTTGGCTCTCCGGTGTTCAGGAGGCAGATCTCGGATGTATCTTGAAAGGTGGTGTATAGGTGTAGGCCGTCTTCTTTTGTGGGGCTTACCGAGCTTAGGAAGGTGATGATGTGCGTTGAAATCCCCTCCTATGAGTGTGGCGTGGTCAGCGGCCGAAGCAAATAAATGAGTCACCTCCAGTGACCCCCTTGGGTTCTTGTAGATGTTGTGAACAGTTAATTCCCGTTCTTGGAGGGTTACTTTGACGGCCTGTGTCTCGATGTTTTCCCCACATGGAAATTGCTGCGTGACCTCGGAGGAGGGTATGCTTGACTTGACCAAGATCATACATCCTCTTGTTGACGCCTGCGTGAAATGCCTCCTGTATGTCTTGTAACCACTGAATTTGAAACAGTGGTGTTCTTGTAGAAGTGTTTCTTGTAGCAGTATGATGTTCAGGGTGCTGATGTTTTCCACCACTGTTTCATCGGGGACTTCTGGTGGTCCTCGATGGAGATAGCCAAGTCCGGTTCCATGTGGATCAGGTTCATATCTTCGTGTTCTGTGGTTTTTGCCTTCTGGGCCGTGGTTCGGTTCAGGGGAGTTGAAACGTCCAATTTCTTTCTGGGAGCTGTCGGTATCTTGGGTTCTCTGGTGGCCTTCTTCGGTGTAGAGTGTACCTCGGCTGTCACTCGTGTGAGGACCGGCGTGGCTTCCTCCACTGAGGTGGCTGGAGCTGTGGCGACTTGCCCGAGGACGCTCCCCATGAGTATTTGGAGCTGTGTGGGTTGGATCTTGTGGCCCAGTAGTCCGGCTAGGCCCTCCGCGAAGGTTGTCAGTACCTTGGCTAGGTCTGATACGTGTATCATTCCTTCTGGTGCCTTGGTGTGTGCTTCTTTTGTCTTTTTCGTGGTTGTCGTTGTCTGCTGCTTGGGTGGCTGAGGTGTGGCCGTAGTGAGGCCAGGAAACTGGGCTGCACTTTGGGTGTTGACTGGCTGAGGAGGTTGGCTTTGTTGTCTTGGCCTTTGGGTTCCCCACACGAAGGTACTTGGTGGGGCTGGTGTGCAGGCGGTGGGGGCCGGTCTTGCAGCTGGCTGGTTTGCCTGGACCCTCTTTGTCCTCTCGGAGCATCCAGGGTTCCAGGCGTGGTGTTTGCCCCCGCAGTTGGCACACTTGGGGGCAATTTTTTCTCCATTTTTCAGCTTGGTGAGGCAGGAGTGTGTGCCGTGCTTCTGTGCGCAGACTGCGCAGATTTCCTTGTACGTGCACCTTGTCTGATGGTGCCCGTATTTCTGGCATCTGAAGCACCGCAGGGGCTCTGGGACGAAGGGCCTCACTTCGTAGATCCCCCAGGTTTTGAGGTCTATGGTGCTGGGGGGTGAACCGTAGTGCGTTATGAGCACTTGTTTTGTGGTGGCCGTCTTGTCGGACAGGGGAGAGCATCTCTCGGCTTTTAAGATCTTCGGGTGGTTCTCCAGGGGTTCGAGGGGTAGTTCCTTTGGGTACCGGAGGACTACCGACTTCATCAGTTTCTGGGCGGGGTCTAGCTTGGTTGATGCAACGGTGGTGGTGTTTTGCAGGTAAGTGTCGAGGGTGGTGGCGGAGTCCTTGTCTTTGGGGTGAATAATCATCTCCCCCTTTAGGTTGGGCCGCACTGAGAACTTGGCCAGTGGATTTTGCTTTTCTATCTCTGTGATGGCGGCATATGTCGTTTTTGTGTCCGTTTTCGTGATCCGGAATTTTGGCAGTGTCGTTGGAGGTGAGCTGGTGGTGGTGATGGGTGCCTTTTGGGCTGCTTGACGGCATTCGTTTCCCGAAAAAGCACGTCGGCGTTTTTTATTTTCTACCTTCGTCCAGTTGTCGTCCTCAGTGGCGGTAGTAGTGGTGGTGGAGTTGTTGGAGGTGGTGGCAGTGTTCCTGCTTTTCAGGGCTTCATTGAAGGCGCGTAACTGGTCCGCTTTCTCTGTGCGGAGCCTGTCGTGGTTCGGGTCGTCAGGTTGGCGGTTCAGGAGGGGGTCGCGGTTAGGAGGGCGTATGCGCTCCATAACCGTTTTTTTTTTTTAATCCTACCTATTCCGGTTGAGTAAGTAGCAGAGGAATTTCAGCACTCCCCACTGGCTGGTGGTCGTAGAGTGGTTCCTGAGCTTCTCTCCCGGAGCCCCGTTGGGGAAGCCTACTTCCTAGTGTATGTGACTGCTCACTTATAGACGTGAGCTAAGTGTGCCTATTGGGGAAGGATAAGGATTGCTACCCTCTTTCCAGGTGGAACCGCACGATCACGGTTTTCCTGGAAAGACTCGGCTGGGATGGGTTTTGCTCCAACCCCCTTTCGTGTTCACAATCTCCTGGGAGGGAGGTGAACAGTTACAGGGGGGACCGCAGGACGAATACACTTTTGAGGGTGCAGGTCCCTAGGCCAGAGCGAAAAAAGGAAAAATAGCAGTAGAAGGAAAAGAGCTCAAACCACGTCGGGAATATCGCGCTATAACTGCTCTCCAGCTGGAGTGTGGGTCACTCACACCACCAGTGGGGAGGGCAAGCTAATGCTCGATAAACCGAAAACGCTCATGAGTTGTTGTCGACGATGTCAGTCGTGGATGGTCCGGTCCGGGAAGATGGCCAACAATGGCGCAAGAGAGAGGGCGGTCTTTGCAGTTCCGGGTCCAGCAGGAGGTTTTGTTGAGAGGTCTTCTTAGTTCAGGAGCGATGTGTGAAGTCGGACCATACAGGAGTTCGCACCCAACTTCAAGTATTTGCCGGGCCGTGCGAACGTGGTAGCTCATTCGCTATCTAGGCACATAGCTTTTGTCACGCCACTACCTACGTTCACCCTGTCACAGTATAGGGCGGAACAGTTACAGGATCCATTATGGTCAGAGGTTATATATGCCTTAGAATTGGGAGATGAGGTAAATTTGCTCAACAACATACTATATCGCTCAGTTTAAACACAAGAACAGTCAATCTCTCAAATTGTTATTCCTACATCATTAAAGGAAAACATTCTCACCCTCTTCCATGATGCACCCCAAGCTGGGCATCCAGGGCGAGACAGATGTCGAACAGAAATTAGACAAAAATATTATTGGACAACTTTGAGGACCGACATCGAGCAACACATTGCTAAATGTTTATCTTGTGCAAAACACAAGGGAACAACGATGGATCCCGCTCTAATCTTAGAATTCCCGACGCCGGAACGTCCATGGGATACAAATGCGATCGATTTATTGCAACTACCAAAAAGCCATCAAGGCTCTAGTTGCGTACTTGTCTGCATTGGCCACTTCTCTAGGTTTGTGGTACTAGCACCATTGCAGAACAAGTCACTCATTTATTAGTCATTCATCTAATCTGTCCTTTTCTACACCTAGAGTGACGCTCTTGGATAACGGGGCAGAATTTAAGAATCAACTCTTAGCTGCATTATGTCAACTATATGCCATTACACAAACTTTCACAACGGTTTACCATCCATCTTCAAATGGGTTGGTCGAGCGTGCGAATAGAAAAATTCTTGAGATTCTCCGACATGTGGTGAATCCAATGCATATTTCCCGGGAGGACTGGCTTCCACAGGTTGCAGCGTCCATCAATGGATCTATAAAGAGCTTTACAGGAAAATCGCCATACTACATAATTTACGGTGACAATAAATGCTTGCCATATGATCTACTAGCAGGAACCCCACAACCTGTGTACAGCATGGATGACTATGCCAAGAAACAAATCAATGTTTTCACGAGCATCCATGGAAAAGTATGAAAACACTTAGCAGCCTCACGTGCTGAAATGATCTGCAAGCATCATGAAAAAGCTGAACCTATAAAATTAGAAATAGGAGACAAAGTAATGATAAAAGCCAACGTCAAATGTCACAGATATAGTACATGTAGATAAAATTAAAAAAGTCAGCAGAGACTTAGTAGGGACTCCTAATGTCAGTCAAGTACATCCTACTTCTACTACAACAGTTGCTCAACAAAATATAATGATAGACAATACATATCGTCAAAAACTACGATCAGCAACCACAAATCGTTAATTATCCTCGCCTCTTTCAGATATGGCTTGGATATCACTACAACTGTTGGTTCTGGAGCGCAGTGACAACAGCCGCTTCCCCAGCAGACGTCGTCAAACCCGGAGCATTAGTTGCCCCACTAGGCAAAGTACTGGTCGTAAAAGAAGTTGTAACTGTCAAATACGAGCTCCATGACTTAATGTGCATGTCAGTGCATCTGAGGTTGATAAGTGTCCACATTGAAACAGCTATGCAAACTTTGCAAGATCTCGAACAACAATCTACAGTCTCTACAACAATCAGTCAGACCACATCTCTGCATGACGACCGTAAGAATAGTATACTCAAGCGAGTAAGGCATTTCGAGGGAAAGCTCCCTATATCTCCTGAAGACATCAGGAAAAATGTACATTCTCAGCGGCGTCAGAAACGCGGTCTGTTTAATTTTGTAGGGTTAATAAGTAACATCTTGTTTGGTACGGTAACCGGCGAAGATGTAGCTAAACTAGGGAATAAAATGAGTGCAGTTTCAGAAGTGGTTAAGAAACAAAATAGGCCATTGCACAGTCCTACAAGGCAGTACAAACTCTGACCTCTCATATGAATGCTATTGTTTAGAAACTAACCAACTAACACAAGTTGTCCAGGGATTCATACGGTCAGAATCTACACTGGAATGGCAACTCTGCTTATCTAAATACATGCATGCTGCTGAGGCCTCTGTACAATATTTCATAGAAACCTATAATAGGCTCATTACTGATCTTGTAAATGCAGGGTTAGGTCGTGTTGATGCACAGATGTTGCCAGTTGGTCAACTAATTACCCCTCATTAGAAGCAACATTAACACACAGGGAAATACTAATTCACATTCCACTAAAATCTCAAAAAAATTGATACATGGCATTTGGCACCATTTCCACTAAAAGCGAATGAGGGATTATTAATTCTGAACAAACAAACTGAACTAATAGTAGTATCAGAGGATTTTTCATTAGTTGCTGTGCCTAAGCATGAAGTCCTAAATCATTGTAAGTCAACATATTTACATTTGCATGTTTGTCCGGCGTATGCTTTCGCGTTCACTCGGGCTGCTGAGTTTGCATGTGAATTAGCTCTACAAAAATGTGTATATACTCCAATACCACATAGGTTAGTGTTTTACGCACATGTCAATAATGTGCAATATGTCTTTTTCCCAAATCAAACAAGTGTGATACTTATATGTCAGGATGTAGGGAAACATTTAGTAGAAGAAGGTTATCATATATCACCAGACTATCGTGAAATTAACAGTAATGCAATCGCAACCTTGCCTACTCACCATCATCTTGCATTTGTCACAAATATTACTTCTGAGCTAGTTCCCATACCATTTCCCTTAAATATAAGTTTCAGTAATCTTCGTTTTGTTTCTGATAAGCTTAACCCCTTATCTTATATTAATGAGACACAGTTTCCTGACTTACAGGATTCTCTTCCTTTACATTTATCTTCCGGTAAAATCCTACCTGGTTTTATTATACCTACCATCATATTTATCAGTTCCTATGTCAACACTGTCGACTCCCTTGTTAGAACCATCAAAACTTAAACCATAGCCGAGGGCACACAAGGTATCATTGTCTAGTTGTTTAGAGGAGAGATTCACTACACAGTTGTGATTGGCATCCTTAGTCCAATCACTATTTCTAAAACGGAGTGCCAATTTGTGGTCTATCTTAGCTTGAAGATCAGAACGCTCACGTCTCAGGTTATCAAAACAGTAATCCAACATGAACTTTTTCCAATAACTCGGTATGGTCATATTAAAAACACGCTTTTTTTGTCTTACAATACGGAAAGCTTCATCCACTTCAATTTTCTTTATTTCAAAATGTTTCTTAAGGATGATTTCTTGGAACTCATCAATGGGGCGGTCAGACATCTTCAGGGCACGTTGTGGGAGGATTGATCTAGGCATAACTTTTTCACTAAGGCATGTCTGGAGAAATTTCAAACGTATTTTCAATTTGTGGGCCTTGATCATCGAAGAGGAGTATTCAGTAACGAAAGGAGACAGTCCAGGACATCTTGTAGAGAGGTAGAAGAAGTGGCGCGTGGAATCCATTTATGCAACTGTAGGTGCGCGTGATCTAGGTATATGCTGATAACCACAAGGAAAGAAGAAAACACGAAGTTCCCAAGCGCTTTCGTGTAATTCACAGGCCAGGAATCCAATGCTCTGTTTGTTCATTTGAGGGATAACAAGCATTGCATTGACTGGGATAATGCCTCCTCAGTATTACCTTGTAATTCAATTGATAGTAGGAACATCATAGAATCTAGTCTCATTAAACATACCAAGGCATTCAAGATGAATTTGAGTAATGGCATGTACAAACTGGACAATTTTGTAATTAAGAAGATTTGTAACCAGGTGAGAAGGTTGGGTCACCTTACCCTCTGACCTGACTACCGACCGTTGCGGTGCTATTTAAGGATTAGTAAGGTCATTACCTAATACCTGACCATTGTGGACCTGGTCTCACCCTCCTCTGTATATATACACCTTGTTTTGTACTTCTCTTTAGTCTGTACTCACCCCTGAAGATGTGAATTACACGAAAGCGCTTGCGAACTTCGTGTTTTCTTCTTTATATATATATATATATATATATATATATATATATATATATATATATATATATATATATATATATATATATATATATATATATATATATATATATATATATATATATATTTATCTTCCGGTAAAATCCTACCTGGTTTTATTATACCTACCATCATATTTATCAGTTCCTATGTCAACACTGTCGACTCCCTTGTTAGAACCATCAAAACTTAAACCATAGCCGAGGGCACACAAGGTATCATTGTCTAGTTGTTTAGAGGAGAGATTCACTACACAGTTGTGATTGGCATCCTTAGTCCAATCACTATTTCTAAAACGGAGTGCCAATTTGTGGTCTATCTTAGCTTGAAGATCAGAACGCTCACGTCTCAGGTTATCAAAACAGTAATCCAACATGAACTTTTTCCAATAACTCGGTATGGTCATATTAAAAACACGCTTTTTTTGTCTTACAATACGGAAAGCTTCATCCACTTCAATTTTCTTTATTTCAAAATGTTTCTGAAGGATGATTTCTTGGAACTCATCAATGGGGCGGTCAGACATCTTCAGGGCACGTTGTGGGAGGATTGATCTAGGCATAACTTTTTCACTAAGGCATGTCTGGAGAAATTTCAAACGTATTTTCAATTTGTGGGCCTTGATCATCGAAGAGGAGTATTCAGTAACGAAAGGAGACAGTCCAGGACATCTTGTAGAGAGGTAGAAGAAGTGGCGCGTGGAATCCATTTATGCAACTGTAGGTGCGCGTGATCTAGGTATATGCTGATAACCACAAGGAAAGAAGAAAACACGAAGTTCCCAAGCGCTTTCGTGTAATTCACAGGCCAGGAATCCAATGCTCTGTTTGTTCATTTGAGGGATAACAAGCATTGCATTGACTGGGATAATGCCTCCTCAGTATTACCTTGTAATTCAATTGATAGTAGGAACATCATAGAATCTAGTCTCATTAAACATACCAAGGCATTCAAGATGAATTTGAGTAATGGCATGTACAAACTGGACAATTTTGTAATTAAGAAGATTTGTAACCAGGTGAGAAGGTTGGGTCACCTTACCCTCTGACCTGACTACCGACCGTTGCGGTGCTATTTAATGATTAGTAAGGTCATTACCTAATACCTGACCATTGTGGACCTGGTCTCACCCTCCTCTGTATATATACACCTTGTTTTGTACTTCTCTTTAGTCTGTACTCACCCCTGAAGATGTGAATTACACGAAAGCACTTGCGAACTTCGTGTTTTCTTCTTTCCTTGTAGTTATATATATATATATATATATATATATATATATATATATATATATATATATATATATATATATATATATATATATATATATATATATATATATATATATATATATATATATATATATATCATTCCATAAAAAAATTTGCTAATTTTAATTTCCATTTCATGCTGTGTTCTGGCGGTGCCTGGTGGCTGCTATTGACAGTCCCATCCTCCCTCCCATCAGGGTCACACAAGGAAAATTCGTTGTACCTCATATATATTTTTTATATTTGGTTTTATATGAACATAAGTGTAAAAAGATAAAAAAAAAATCAAGCTATATTTTCATATACTCAGCCATTTTTTTTTTCATTTTCAGTCAGAAGCCGAGCTAAGTCCTTTAAATGTTTGTATAAGCCTTTAAATTTCATTAAATGTAACTTTCTGATTTTTGGTGATTTTATTTTTTCCCTCTGAAGTCTGTGGGTCCACCATTACCTTAGGTGTAAACACATTTATACCATTACCTATCTAAGGATATAAAAGTGGAAAGGGAATTAATATGAATATCAGCCCATGTTACTTTTGAACAGAACTATACGTGGGTCACTTCACCAGCACCACAAATCACCACCATTCACCACCACCCACCACCGTCACAACTCATCACTACCAACACTCACCATCACTCACCAACACTCACCACCACCACCAACACTCCTCCCACAACCACCACACACCACCACTCACCACCACCAACACTCACCACCAAAACTCTCCACCAACACCCCCACCGCCACCACCATACTCCTGTGACCACGACTACGACGCCCACTTAGTGAAGGAGTTGCTACAGCATCATGTGAAAATTGCGTCCAGTAAACCCTCGAAAGTCCGGACAATTTGGGGGAAAAGGGGGTCCGGAGTCACTGATTGTCCGGACTTGTCATTTGTGGGGGAGAGGGGTTCTGGGGGCACACTGTGCACTAAGTAGTCACTTATTAGGCGCCCCCCCCCCTCCTCCGATGACCCTTAATTTTTTTTATTTTAATGGACGCTATCCATACACCCCAACACCACCAACACACCTCCATCACCACCCACATAACCCATCACGGCAACGCATCCAAACTGAGGGTGAACACCCTCTCGCTCCCCTCCACTCCTCTCTCTCTCTCCCTCCTTTCCCTCCCACCTTAGTATACTAACAACTGTGGATATATATGTTTATATTTACGATTTTGACTTTTTGATAATATTTTTTTGCTTATTCTGTATGAACAATTGTGTATGCAATGAAAAGAGTAAAAACAAAATGAATGAAAATACTAATAAATACAATAAAAGAAAGAAATACTGCATTACCAGTATTACTCAAGAGAGATTAAGAGTGTTCATAATCTTTATGTTTTTGACCTTATGATAACATGTCTTTATTCGTTTCATTTCAGTACGAGCAATTGTGTGTATGTAACAGAGTAAAATTAATTGAATAAATAGACGTACAGAATATCTACTCGAAATTACAATTTGAAAAATAACAAAAATGCAACTCAAAGGTTGTCCTAATAGTGGGAGAGGTAATATGATGTAATAAGGACGGTGGCTAGCGATCTAACTAATCCACACACCCACGTAATGAAGCTCATTATGTGAGGCCTTAATTAGGCCTACTTAACATGAGCGTTTTTGCCTAGCGGCCCGGGAGGAGACGGGAGAAGGTCTGTGTTCACACGGGTGTGGGTGTATTTTTAATGCTTCAGTTCGCCTGCATCTGACAAAAATAATCACAGGCACTTCCTGCCCCCGTCATTTGAAGAATTCTAGAACGCTCGGTGTATTTATTCATGCCATGGTTGGGAAGTACATATACAGGTATGGGTGAGCATCTCCCGTGAGTGAATTTCCCTAGCATTATTTTCTAAACTGAGGTGGCTGGTGCGTTGTGACGCGCAAAAAAAAAACCCGCTCGTGTGTGAAGGAGCTTTACGTCGAATAAGAGAGTTGCGGCTAGCCTTCCCAGTTTGAAAAGTTAATGTAAGGTATCGTAATTTTTCACCTACGAATAAGCTGGGTATGCTTTGCAAATATCGAATAGTTGCGTTAAAATATAAATTGCTGATAAGCGAGATTACGACTATCGAGGTTGAGAATAGCAAGGTATTCCACACCTCTTACTGTTAATTGAAAACATAAACTCAGAGCTCTAAATCCTGCCAATTCATACAATATTCAGCATTTCCACGAACCTGAATGTAATGTTGTCAAATCCTAAGTAACTGCACATGACATTAAATAAGATAAAGTGACTTTGATTTGCTACCTGCATTCAACCTTGCTTCCATCCATCGTTTCAAATTGTGTATTGAAATTTGTTGTTTTTATTAGCTGATTAATATACCAAACTTAGGATTGTGTTTAAGTTAACCCTTGAAAAACACACAGGCTTCAAAGATTTTTTTTTTCTGGAACATTAGTGTATTTGCTGAAAACAACCCTTGATTTTTCAGGGTATTGTGTATTAATTTCAAGACTTGTGATCATTTGTACGCTGAGTATGCTAGTTGCTTATGAAAGCATACTACTTTAGTTAGCGATCTAAGAAGTGTGTCGAAATGTAATGTGGTTATGAAGAAATTATCAGCTTTACATAAAATTCTATTGATCACAGCAAAGATGGCTCGACGACACCTCACATGCTAGCTCAAAGTGCATCACGTGATTAGGCTGGGCGGAGGATAGATCGACGCCTATAAATATTGGGAAAGTTTGAGCTTTACAGAGCAGTTTGTTTAAACATGACACTTATAACAGGTCCTTAGCCAATCAACCAGAGACCTGACTCCTGATCATTCCAGCTTAAGTTTATTTCAGCTTGCAGTGAAATTACTGAACTCTGTGAGCCTCAGTCCATAGCAACATAGTATTGATTTGGTTTGCATCAGAACCACTGTAATCACCTTGCAGTGAAGCTGTTTTTACTCTTCTGATTTGACCCATCAGTAATGTCACTTGAACCATAGCGGCAGTGGTCTTCGCAATATCTGTTCCCAAGTGTTGCTACAACCAACATGGGTGTTCCAGCGTCAACACCATTGTACCTAAGTTATTAAAAAACAACCAACCTGATGGTATTCAACACTGAGATAGTTAACATTTTCAGTGTTTCTTCAAAAGCACGTCATCGGTGTCATCTCATTATCATCATATCACCAACGTAGTTTCATCATCAACATGTCGTCAAAACCATCGTTAATCACGCTAGTCAAAGTAAATTACAAAGAAATAAGTCAGCAATACAGTGAATCCGATATATACACAGTAGCAAATTAAATTATCTCTGTGGAAACCTGACGAAATAATTAAAAAAGTGAGCGAAAATTTTAGCAACCTCCAGACTCAGTGTGTGTGTGTGTGTGTGCATATGGTGGTGTAATGTGCCTAGTGTGGCAGCATTATGTTAGTGCTAAGGTGCAGGCACTGTTTGCTTCCTCTCGTTTTCAGCTACTGCCGCTAGCAGGCCCTCGTGGTGAAAAGGGAAGCAACCTTGCATAAGTATTCTCCTGTCAGTACACAGCCTCTTCACCATCAAGAATCTTGCAGTGCCTTCTAGTAGCCACACACGGTAACTGGGTGCTTTATGGGCCCAGGCTAGATCAGCAGGAGGTCACGGAACAGCAGTGGACCCCAGAGAGACGGCGCATAGACCCATTGGCACGTGGACACGTCCTGGCGCCTACCAACCACTGGCCCGCTGCCTTGCGGATTAATATTGGTAGGTATAAGGCTACGGAAGTAAACCCCGGAAGAAAAATCTGTGGTGGAGCCCCCCCCATCAGGCAGACATACATACAGTACTCCAGTAAAACCCCAACAACGGTATAGGCAGAAGAGGTGATCAACATGGGAATCCAACGACTACACCGGCGGATGAAGGCAATGCATAATGGACTGGTTACCAAAGCGAAACAAAAATAACTGGGCTATTGGCAGTCCATTGTAGCTCTTCATCTCCGCAGTGGCTGCAACTACTTTCATCACTGGATCAGGAAAGTGGAGAGCCAAGCTGTGTGGTTGCAGCCTGCACTCCTGCCTCACCACATAAATCAACTCACACACAGGTCTCATCCATCTTATCATACTTCTCATAATCATCAAAAGTCCTATGGCGACAGACAAGTGGCCATGGGGACAGGCAGAGATGACTGCCAGAAGTCTCTAGTCACAACTCTGCATATAGGTGGCATAGATAAGATGGTCGCTTATGCAGTAGGATCTAGGCAGCAGTGCATCCAGTTCTGTCTGTGCGACTGAGCAGCCATTCCCAGGAGCCACTCTGTTCAGCCCACACGAGGAGGGGGCTAGAAAAGGTGCCTTAAACATAGCCTGCATAAAAAATAGCCTGACTAGGCAACTGTAACCAGTAAGGTTATCATAATGCGGTCGAAAACATAATCATAATCACAGATCAAAGCAAATACAAACGTTACATCTCTTATGGTTGCTGCTTGGAATGTCAGGACCCTTCTGGATACTAGCACAAATAAGCTTCCTGAAAGATAAACCACCCTTGTGACAAAAGAGCTGTCGACATAGCAGCCATTAGTGAGTCCTGGCTCCCAGACGAGGGTCGTCTAACAGAACGGGGGTCTGGCTATACCTTCTTCTAGAAGGGTAAGCCTGCTGCGAAGAGAAACCGCATTTATGGAGTTGGCTTTGCCATCCACCAAACCATCCTACACAGGCTAACTGAAATGCCAGTTGGGATCAACGAGCGTCTCATGAGACTCCAAGTCCCACTGAATCACTCACGTCATGCCTTTTCCACCAGTGCATACGCCCCACCACTGGATGCAGAGGATGACATCAAGGAGGCCTTTTATGACGACTTTGACAGAGTGCTAACCTCTATCCCCAGAGAAGATAAGGTTATGCTCCTTGGTGACTTCAATGCCAAAGTTGGCAGAGATGCTGACATTTGGCAGGGAACCATAGGAGAAATAGACAAGGCAAGTGTAATCCTAACGGCCTACTCTTCCTCAGCAAGTGTGCTGCACACAACCTCACTGTCACCATTACCCTGTTTGGGCAGGCCGACAAGTTCAAGGGTTCGTGGCAACAGCCACGATCCAAACACTGGCATCTCATTAAATATATCATTGTCAGAGAAAGAGATCGCCGAGATGTCGTCTTCACCCGTGCCATGCGTGGCTCAGACTACTGCGACACTGATCATCGGCTTGTCCGAGCCAAGTTCTCACCTAACGTCGCCCCAAAACGGCAAAGGCAGCAAGCCTTCTGATTAGATTTTAACACTAAGCGTCTGGAGGATCCAGCGGTAGCACATGCTTTCAGAAAGCTCGAACATGGGCTGATAAACAAACCGACAACAAACAACCCAAATCCCAGTGCCGAATGGGATATTTTCGATACTGTTATGACAAAAACCAGCAGAGAGGCCCTCTTCCTGATCGAAAAAATAACCTCAGGAATGGTTTGATAAAAATTACCCGGAAATCAATGTGGTCGTCGATGTTAAACGTGCTGTTTTAATTGACTGGCAGAACAACCCTCAGTTTTGGACCAAAGCTGATACCTTCCACAAGAAGAAAGTGGCAGCCCAGCGTGAACTTCGCATTCTAAAGAACGACAGGTTTAAAAATAAAGCATGTGAAATACAAAAACTTGCAAATCAGCACAAGATGCACGAATTTTTCAATTTCACTAAAATATTTTATGGGCCAATCATTCACTTATCCGATGGTAACTCCATAATTAAAGACGAAGAAGGCATCCTTCAGTGCTGGAAAGAGCACTACCATTCACTGCTCAACGAAAAAACCCATATGGATGTCCAGACTACCCAGCACGTCCCCCTGCATCCAGAGCTGACCTACCTCAGCTATCCTCCATCCTTGGACGAGGAAGATACTGCCATTAAACAGACGAAAAATAACAAAGCCTCATGGCATGATGAAATCCCACCCGTGGTATATAAAGCAGGTGGACCTCTGCTTTCCAGCCACCTCCACTCTCTCCTGGAGAATATATGGGAAACGGAGGAAATCCCCCAAGCTCTTTAAGATGCTTCCGTCGTCAATATTTATAAGAACAAGGAAGACCGGTCAGACTGTGGCAACTACCATGGGATCTCGCTGCTGTCCATAGCTGGTAAGATTATAGCCCGATTCCTCCTAAACATACTCTTTCCTGAGACGAAAATTTCTTCCGAGAACCTCATTGTAGCTTTAGACCCCTCTCGTGACACCACTGACATCATTTTTGCTGCCCGCTAGATACACCGTCATGACCTGTATATGACCTGTATATGGCCTTCATCGACCTAACCAAGGCCTTCGACTCGGTCAACAGGGAAGCCCTCTGGCGGACCCTCAGTCATTTTGGGTGGCCACCAAAATTCATCGCCATTATGAAGCAACTCCACGATGGCATTAACGGCAGAGCCATGCACGATGGCGCCCAGTCTGAGTTTTTCCCCATTCAAACAGGGGTTAAAACACTAATATGTACTAGCACCAATTCTCTTTTCCATTTTCTTGGCTGCCTTCCTTGCTCGTGCTAGTGCCAATTTAGCCGGCGGGGATCGAGTACCGAATGAATGGTCTTTTCAACACAAAACATCCCCAGGCAGGAACAAATGTGTTGGCAGCTTCCATTACTGAACTTCAGTATACAGACGATCTCATCCTTGACTCTTACACTGAATGCGACCTCCAGGAGATCCTGAACACCTAAGTCGATATAATGTTTCCAGAAATCTCAGCTTACGCTACTCCGGGGCACTGTGAACTGGCCCTTTAACCGTTGATTCTTTCTGGGTTAATGGGGCTGGAACATGTAAAAGTATATAGGGTTTTAGTAGCGAAACCTAACTGTCCTTTCTGTATTTATTGAGAAGCTATCTCATATACAGTTCCAAGTGTATATCACATGACTTAATCACTGTAGCTATGAGTGTTAAAATGAGGACGGAGGCTATATTAAATAGCTCTTCTAAATACGTCCGGTTGGTGTGAGGTGTTGAGTGGCATGATGATGATGATGATAATGGAGATAAAATGGCAATGGCTTGCCATGGGAAGGGAGAGAAAAGGTAAGGTAGAAGGAAAGTTATGAAACGGGAAGTAAAGTAGTAGAGAATAAGAGCAGGTGGGCTATCCACCTTGCAGAGACGATTTGATTGGCTGTGGTGAAGGCCACACTAAGAGGTCGCCCGAGCTCAAGGGAACAGGGGGGTGGGGCTAAGCTGGCTAGCAAGGGGTTGTTTGTTATTGTGTTAGTTGGATAGGTCTACTAGGTCCTTGTGTAACTAGTAGAAAACTCTCATCTTTTATCTTATTGGCGTCAAGAAGTTATTTATGCTGTGGTGTATAATTGTGTAAGTTGGAGAGGTCTGCTAGGTCCTTGTGTAACTAGTAGAATACTCTCATCTTATGTGTACTATTTAGTGTACAATAGTTCTGGCACTTGAGGGTTATGGAGAAGGCTTTTTGGCCACCAGCTGTGTGATCTTCTGGTGTCCTCTGTTTTTAGTCGATGGTATATTTCGTCTTCCATTACTTCTAGTTTGTGCCATACTGCCTGTACTTGGCTGTATGTTCTTATGTTCAGTGGTAAAATATTGTATTTTTCGTGAAGATCTTTAATTTTGGTTGTGTTACGAGTGAGCGTTCCATCGTTGGTTGTGGATTCGCAACGTGAACGTCTTTTGTCTGTGACGTCATTTCTGCCGCGTCCGCTCGCTTTGTTTACTTTAGTATGGGCCCGGCAGTGTTAAGTTAAGTACAGAGTATCTCCTTTCTTATTGTACAGTATGTTTCTAGTGGTATAACGTGTAAACCTTGCTCGACTTTTATAACACCAAGTAAAGTATTATTTGCGAAAGATTATTGTTAATCATATTTTGGAGTTCCACGGAAAATAACTTACTTATTTATGAGGTTTCGTGTGGTGGATAGACCACGTTGTTCATCGTAGTTTCTAGACTAAATAAGTCTTTACTTTTGTGTTCATTATTTTGTCACTCGGTTGAGTCATTTATTTGATCAGATTTAACTTGTATTTGTTTATTTTTGTACATACTGATATATTATTTTATTGATTATTTGTTAATATATTCTGTTATTAAAACTACTGCATGTATTTCAATATACCCCATAGTAATGAGGTGATAATTTGGTGGGATCTATTCCTGGACCTATAGTACAAAGTGTAATTTGTGAATTTGTGATATTGTTACACCCTTAAGAGGCCCAAGGGTCGTAACATTATCTATTGGGAATATTTAAATATAGGGAATCTTTATTGTTTAATCATGGCTACGTTTGATGTGGAGGAGTTTGTTGAAAATCCATCCGTAGAAATGTTGAAAGACAGTGTGTTAAGAAAGGATGATTGGATGAAACTTGCTGATACATATGAAATTGAGTATCGACGTAGTCAAAGAAAGTCTGAAATTCAAAGTGCAGTATTAACTGAACTTGTGAATGAAGAGGTGCTACCGAAGGGGGCACTGACTTTGCGTTCATTTGACCCCAGGGAAGCTGTAGAGATCAGAATGTTAGAAATGGAACATGAGTTGACTTTGAAGGAAAGAGAAGAAAGGGAAAGAGAGCGTGAAAGGCAGCATGAATTAGCATTAGCACAGATTAGTAGAAGAAGACAAGACTTACAGGCATTGTCTTTAGAATCTGAGACAAAATTGTTTGATGTGACAAAACATTTGAGACTTATGCCTGCTTTTGACGAGGAGGATCCAGAAGAGTTATTCATGCAGTTTGAGAAGATTGCAAAGTCTTTTCAGTGGCCTGAAGAGTCGTGGATTGCTATGATTCAAAGTGTGTTCACTGGGTCAGCTCGTTCAGCATTTCTGTCTTTGTCAAGTGAAGTTTGTCGTAGTTATAAGTTAGTGAAAGAAGAAATTCTCAAGGCATATGAACTCATTCCTGAAACATATAGAGTGAAATTTAGGACTATGAGAAAGACTGATGCACAGTCGTATATAGAATTTGTTTATTCATTGAGTAAAATGTGTGGAAGGTGGATAAAGTCTAGCAAGGTAGAAACTTTTGAGGAACGTGTTGAGTTGATGATTTTAGAATAGTTCAAAAGAGCCACTCCAAGAGACATACAATTGTACTTAGGAGAGAGAGATATTAGTAATGTTCAAAAAGCTGCTGCATTAGCTGATAGCTATGCCCTTACTCACAAAATGCATCCTGTTAAATCTCAAAATCATGCAGGTGGAAAGGGTTTTGTAGCCAAGGAAAAGGGTGGTAGGCAGGATAATAGTACTGCTTCTTCTAGTAAAGTAAATTTTCGTGAAAACTCAGGTGAGCTTTCCAAGACCTATGCCAAGACTAAAGCATTTGTCTGTTTTTACTGAAAGAAACCAGGTCATGTGATTGCGAATTGCCCTAAATTGGAAGCAAAGAAGGAAGAGCCAGTGCTCTCATTCGAACCTCTGGAGAAGTTTGACAAAACTTTAGTGAGAAGTCGCCCAAAGGAGGATTTTTTTGAACCTTTCATGTTTGATGGTTCAGTTGCAGTTGAGGAATCAGGTGATCAGTACCCTGCGAAGATTTTGCGTGACACTGGTGCTTCTCACAGTATTCTGTTGAAAGGATCTGTTCCCTGCGTGGAAGATTCCTATACTGGAGAGCATTTGGTACTTAAGGGTGTCGGTGGAGTGATCACTGTTCCTTTGTGTAGGGTGTATTTAAGAACTCCACTTGTGACTGGTTGGGTGACTATTGGTGTTCAAGATTCTCTTCCTGTGCCAGGGGTTACTTTTTTGCTGGGTAATGATATTGCAGGAGCCAGCGTGGTGCCAGATCCTGTGGTATCTTCGACTCCTACAGAGGAGAATAATACTGGTTTAATTGAAGAAGAATACCCTGATTTATTTCCTTTATGTGCAGTTACAAGGAGCCAGACTCTTCGGAATAAAGTACAGTCCGTTCCTTCAGTTGACCCTAAGCTCTGTATTGCTGATCGCAGTGCACCTGCCAATGATGAAAATGATTTAGGTATTGAGAATCTGTTTGACAGTCAGGATGATTCATTTGATAGTGACATTGGTGGGAGAGATGTGAGTGAAGCTAAAGATTCAGTTAACATTCATTCCCCAAAATCTGAAGCTGATCTCTCTTCTGGTGACAACATTACCATTCAGAAAGTACCTGTCACTAGGGAAAAACTGGTAGATGATCAGCAGAGTGACTCCGAATTAGCTGAACTATGTAGGAAGGCTGTGGATATTGAAGAAGCCGTTCGCTTGCCTGTTTGTTACTACATGGATTCAGGGTTACTTATGAGGAAGTTCAGATCTGTATCTGATCCTGCTGATGAGTGGAATGTTGTGCATCAGGTTGTGATTCCCAGTTGTCACAGGGGAGAAATCTTGAAATTAGCACACGAATTTTTGGGAGGACATTTAGGAGTGAGGAAAACATACAAAAAGATTTTGTCGCATTTTTACTGGCCTGGAATGAAAGGTGATGTTGCCAGATACTGTAGAACTTGCCATGAATGTCAGATGGCTGGTAAACCGAATCAGGTCATAAAACCTGCTCCCCTAAAACCCATTCCTGTGGTAGATGAGCCATTTAGCAGGGTTATAATTGATTGTGTAGGTCCTCTCCCAAAAACTCGATGTGGCCACCAATATTTGTTAACAATCATGTGTACTACCACCAGGCACCCAGAGGCTATACCATTGCAAAACATCAAAGCAAAGAGTGTGGTAAAGGCTCTGACTAACTTCTTCACTAAATATGGCATTCCTAGAATTGTACAGTCGGATCAGGGTACTAACTTCACTTCTTTCCTTTTCCAGCAGGTGATGAATGAATTGGGTATAAAACAATACTTAGCTTCTGCGTACCACCCTCAAACCCAAGGTGCCCTAGAGAGGTTCCACCAGACTTTTAAATCAATGCTTATGAAATACTGTATGGAGTCTGATAAGGATTGGGATGAAGGAGTACCACTTATGTTGTTTGCCATAAGAGAGAGTCCCCAAGACTCCCTAGGATTCTTTCCCTTTGAAATGATTTTTGGTCATGCTGTAAGAGGTCCTATGACTGTGTTGAAGGAAAGTTGGATAAGTAATCAAATAAAAGTCCCTTTGTCAGTGTATGTAGGGAAGTTTAAAGAGAAACTGAAGTGAGTAGTTGAGATTGCTCGTGAAAATCTGTCAGAAGTACAGGAGAAAATGGAAAAGCAATATGATGAGCATTGTCAAGCTAGAGAATTTAAGCCTGGAGAAAGGGTTAAATATGAGGGTCCATTCACTATAGTTAAGAAATTAAATGACCTCAACTATGTCATAGCGACTCCAGACAAGAGAAAGTTGGAGAGGTTGATTCATATCAACAGGTTGAAACCGTATTTTGGTAGGAGGGAAGAGGTTTGTTCGGTAACAGGAGAGGAGGTGATCCCAGACACTGATTTCCAAGTGGATGTCCCCATAAAAATCTGTAATTCCAGTATATTGTGTGACCCTACCTCTAAAGTATCCCATCTTTCACAACAGCAATCTCAGGATGTGGTGCAACTGCTGCAGGAGTTCAAACCACTCTTCGACGATGTGCCACGCCAGTGTTCTCTGCTGGAGCACGACCTGGCACATCTCCCATCAAGCAAGCACCCGACCGAATGAGCCCTGATAAGCGGGAGAAGCTGAAGCAGGAGGTGGAGTATCTACTGGAACATTACCTAGTGGAGAGGAGCAGTAGTGCATGGGCGTCACCCTGTGTGCTGGTGCCTAAACCCGACGGAAGTGTCCGCATGTGTACTGACTACAGGAAGGTCAACCTGGTGACACGTGCTGATGCATATCCATTGCCGCGCATCGACGATATCATCGATAGTGTGGGTCAAGCATCATTTGTCACCAAGCTGGATCTTCTCAAAGGCTACTACCAAATCAAACTCTCGGAAGAAGCAAAGCAGATTTCAGTTTTTGTCACTGCGGAGGGGCTGTGGCAATACAAAGTTATGCCCTTCGGCCTCAAAGGAGCACCAGCAACATTTCAGCGAGCGATGCATATAGTGACGTCAGGCCTGCCTGGAGTGTACGCCTATGTAGATGATCTGGTCGTCATCGGTGACACATGGGTACAACACATTGGCCGACTCCGTGAACTCTTCAATCGTCTAGCAGAGTTCAACTTCACCGTAAACCTACCCAAGAGTGAATTCGGACATGCCACCTTAATCTTCCTTGGTTATGTCATTGGACAAAGGAAAATTGCTCCAATTGATGCCAAGGTTGTCGATATTCTCAGTCTCCCCGTACCTCACAATCGAAAGGCTCTCAGAAGATTTCTCTGGAAGGTTGGATTCTACAGGAGGTTTTGTCAAAATTTTGCCATGGTGGTCACTCCCATGACAGATTTGGTCAGTCCAAAAAGAAAGTTTGTGTGGACTGATGAATGCCAGACAGCATTCGAAAAGGTTCGTAGGTTGTTGGCAACGGCACCTGTACTACAACTCCCAGATTTTAAGAAACAATTTATGATACAATCGGATGCGTGTGACACAGGAGTTGGTGCTGTGTTAATGCAAAAAGGAAAAGATGGATTATTGCACCCGAACTGTTATTTTTCGGCCAAACTGAAAAAGCATCAACGTGGATATGCCACAATAGAAAAAGAAGCATTGGCCCTTTTGTTAGCTCTGGAAAAGTTTGAGGTGTATGTAAGTGGATCACCTTACCCAGTGATAGTTTATACAGATCATAATCCACTTCAGTTTGTTCATAATATGAGAAATAAGAATCAAAGACTGTTACGGTGGTCATTAGCTCTTCAACCCTATAATATAGAAATCAAACACATAAAGGGCTGTGATAATATTATTGCCGACACTCTATCTCGTGTTGAGTAAAAGTTTATTCAGAGCTTCTTAAACTTTTAAATTAAGGGGGGAGATGTTACGATTGAGCGTTCCATCGTTGGTTGTGGATTTGCAACGTGAACGTCTTTTGTCTGTGACGTCATTTCTGCCGCATCCGCTCACTTTCTTTACTTTAGTATGGGTCCGGCAGTGTTTAGTTAAGTACAGAGTATCTCCTTTCTTGTTGTACAGTATGTTTCTAGTGGTATAACGTGTAAACCTTGCTCGACTCTCATAACACCAAGTAAAGTATTATTTGTGAAAGATTATTGTTAATCATATTTTGGAGTTCCACGGAAAATAACTTACTTATTTATGAGGTTTCGTGGGATGGATAGACCACGTTGTTCATCGTAGTTTCTAGACTAAATAAGTCTTTACTTTTGTGTTCATTATTTTGTCACTCGGTTGAGTCATTTATTTGATCAGATTTAATTTGTATTTGTTTATTTTTGTACATACTGATATATTTATTTTATTGTTTATTTGTTAATATATTCTGTTATTAAAACTACTGTATGTATTTCAATATACCCCATAGTAATGAGGTGATAATTTGGTGGGATCTATTCCTGGACCTATAGTACAAAGTGTAATTTAGTGAATTTGTGATATTGTTACACCCTTAAGAGGCCCAAGGGTCGTAACAGTTGTGTATGGGGGACGTTGTTTGGAGGCTCTGCGGATGGCTTTGTTCTGTGTTGCCTGAAGTTTTAATTGGTTGGTAAGGCTGATCGTGTTTAATGGTATTGGCGGGTATTCAAGATGGGGGCGGATAAGTGCTTTAAATAGGTGTAGTTGTATTTTCTCTTCCATTTTGCCGAATCTTCTTAATTTGGTAAGCTGTATTTGGGTTAGTCTATTGCGCTCTGTTATGTGTTTATTTCTTCCTGTTCTTGTTATTGTTAGCCCCAGTATTTTTCCTTCGTTTGAGTTTTGTATTTCTTCGTTGTTTACTGTGATTGGTGCTGGGTTTATCCTTGAAATGTGTATGATTTTTAGTTTCTGTGTATTAGTTTTTATTTTCCATTTCTTCTCGTAATTATTTATTTGTATTATGGCGCGAGCTGTTTTTAATGCCATCATCTGTTTGGCCTTGCCTGGATGGCGGATGATCTGGGTGACATCATCAGCATATGCGATGTATTCACAGTGAATTGGTGGCGGCATGTCTGAAGTGTAGATTGTGTAAAGAGTTGGGGATAAATTACTTCCTTGTGGTACTCCACAATAAAGTCTGAAGCTTGGGCCTTTGTGATTGCCTATTATAATGTGTGCTTCTCTATTGTCCAAGAAATTACACAGTAGGGAAGTGAAGTTGTTAGGGAGTTCTTGATTGGTTAATTTATATTTAAGTCCCAAGTGCCAGACCTTATCGAACGCTTTTGCCACATCCCTCAATACTATATTGCACTGTTCTCTATTATGCATTGCGTTTGCAATACTTTCGTATATAAGGGCTATGGCTGTGTTTGTTCCTCTGTGTTTCCTGAATCCGTGTTGTCTAGGGTTGTATTTGTATTCCAGTTCCAGGTGTGTTCTTAATCGGTGGTTAATAATTTTTTCCAAAATTTTTCCCGGTGTTTCTAAGAGAGAGATTGGTCTGTAGTTTTTTACTGCTGTGGGGGCTTTTTCCGGTTTTGGTATCAGTCTGATAATTGCTGTCTTGAATTTCTTTGGGTAGTAGCCTGAAGCAATGGATGCATTGAATATATTTCTTAGTAGAAGTACCATGTTGCTTGGTAATTGCTGTAAAATGAGTTTATTTATTTTGCTGACTCCAGGAGCCTTGTTCTTAAAGTTATTTATTGTTCTTACTATTTCGTCCACCGTGATTGGTTTGTTTAGTGGGGACATGTCATCCAGTGTATTCAGGTCGATCGTGGGACTCGGTTGCTAAATATGGGTTATTTGCGACATATGGTTGGATACTTCACTCTCTGTGGTCATGCAAAAGTTTAAGTTTTCTTCGTTGGTGATTTGAAAAATCTTACTCCAGAAAAATCTAAATTCCGGTTCTTGTTCGGTTGGTTCTGTTAATTTGACTTGATTACTATTAACTATATAGTTTGACTCGTTGCTTGAGGTTTCCATTAAGTGCTTTATTTTCTGCCAGAACTGGTTCTTTTGAGATGTTTTTTAACTGTTCGTGTATTATGTTGTATATCCTTCTGCGTTCCGGTGTCCATCCTTGCTGTGTGATTAGTTTAATTAGGTTGCTAAATTGTGTCTGTATGATTCCTGATTGGTGTGAGTATTGAGGGTGTGGTAATGTTCGGTGGGTGGTGTTGGGTATATTGTGTTCCATGGCCTGGCTAACGTGCTCGTGCCATATATCCAGTGAGTGGTCTATTAGAGAAGTGTGCCCTATGTGTAATTGTATGGGTTGCGGGTTATTTAATTCTTGTTTGAAGTTTTCCCAGTTAGCCCGGTTATAGTTGAATCTTAGCCTGGCCGGGATCTGTATTGGGGCTGTGGAGAGTGTGGCTATGATAGGGAGATGATCACTAGTGGATATTGGGCCGGGTTCGAGTAGTATGTTTAGGTGGTGGTGTTGATTTGTTAACACGAGATCTGGGTATCCTGTGTGGCCTGCTCTGATGTACGTGGGGAATTCCGGTCCGAGGTGTACCACGTTGCCGTGGCTCACTAGTGTGTTCAGGACCCGGCCTACTGCGTTGTTGGTATGGTGTCCTAGTATGCGGTGTCTAGCGTTGAGATCACCCAGAAAGTATGCAGGTATGTTCCTCCTCATCAATCTGAGCATGTCTGCTATTGGAAAAATTGGTCGTCTTGGAGGGAGGTAGCAGGTGATTATGATTGGACCCGTTGTGCTGTTAATTTCTATTGCCAGAAAGTTTTCTTGGAATGTATCATGGATTTTATGTTTTATGCTTCTTTTAATTGCTATGGCAATTCCATCTTGTAAAGGATTTTGGCTGTTTTTTTGGTATACTGTGTAATTAAATATCTTGATTTTATTTGAATTATCCCTGCCGTGAGAATTTAGTATGATGACGTCTGGGTCTAGGGTACGATTTATGTTGTATAATTCGTGAGCTCTTGTATGTATCCAGGCCAGGACATTATGTTGAATTATTTTAAGTCTGTTGTTTATGAATGATGTCTCGAGCTTGTTTGCGGCATTTTGGATGAACGATGTTCTCCTGAAAACCTCCTCTCCGTATGCAGGCCGAGGCGAATTTTCCTGTATTTGGATTGCTCCACCTTTTCTATTCTATTATATTTGGTCAGGATTCTTTCTCTCTTTATTAGTGTTTCTATATGGTGATCTTCCATATTCGTATCTGTATATGTATATTTTACTTTTCCTTCTCTTATCTCCGCCAGTAGTCTCTCGGTTGAGAGTATTTGGGGGGCTGAGCAGGTGTAAAACCTGATACCGGTTTCCTCCCCAGGTCCTAATTCTCAGTCGTTTTTCTTGGTGACGGTGGTGGTGCCACAATTCCCATTTTGTTCTTTTTAGGGGTGCTATATACGAACGCTTGTTCAGGTTGTATAACAGTTTCATGCTGTGAAATGGGTTCCTGCTCCTCTTCGTCTTCTTCCATTCCCTCTTCGCTATTTTCTGATTGGGGGGCTTAGTCGGAAGTGGCTTGTGATTGGGTGACTTGTGCCTGACTGGTGGTTTCCGGCTTTATATGCTGACCTTAACAGTCTTAGGGCCGCGCCTCAAGGAACTTACCCATCACGTGATGTGACCATGTCACCGCATAGCCAGTGGAAAGTTATAGGGGGTGATATGATTATATAAACCCAATGTACTGCCCTGACATATAAGAACTAAGGGGCTAATACAACTGTATGTAAGTGCAAAAGTCTCTAGTCTAGAATATCTGGGGCGACAGAGCGGCACCAGTCAGTACCACCCGCTGCCTCTCTCATGCTGGGTGTTTCCAGAAAAATCAGCTAAACGTTGCTGCAGGAGCCAATCACCAATGAATATCGGAAGTCCCACCTCCAATAGCTCCGCCCCCAATACAAGGGTTTTTAAACCGTTGCATGACGCTCAGAAACTTTTACTTATGTACTCGGCTCCATATCTTCCTTCCCTCTTCTCAACGAGTCAACCTGTGGTGGACCTCTCCAGCTTACTTACACTAAGTCCTTGTTTTCTTTGGTCTAGGGACGTGCCAGCCTTAGATGTAGGTTTAGTGCAACAATTGTGTGTCCTACCTTGTGAACTTCTTCAGTGACAATTCATACTAGGACACGACACTCTTACTGGCCAGTGATCAAAATGTTCTTTGCATTATAAGCCATCTGAAAATCGATTAGCATCCAGGTACCCAATTACTGCTTGGTAGACAGAGGCAAATGGCGTAAAGAAACTTGCCCATAGTTTCACCCTGCCCGGGGATCGCACCCGGGTCCGCCCACTTGCAAAGCGAGCATGCTGACCATTACACCATATATATATATATATATATATATATATATATATATATATATATATATATATATATATATATATATATATATATATATATATATATATATATATATATATATATATATATATATATATAGTGTTACGAGTGAGCGTTCCATCGTTGGTTGTGGATTCGCAACGTGAACGTCTTTTGTTTGTGACGTCATTTCTGCCGCGTCCGCTCGCTTTGTTTACTTTAGTATGGGCCCAGCAGTGCTAAGTTAAGTACAGAGTATCTCCTTTCTTATTGTACAATATGTTTCTAGTGGGATAACGTGTAAACCTTGCTCGACTCTCATAACACCAAGTAAAGTATTATTTGTGAAAGATTATTGTTAATCATATTTTGGAGTTCCACGGAAAATAACTTACTTATTTATGAGGTTTCGTGTGGTGGATAGACCACGTTGTTCATCGTAGTTTCTAGACTAAATAAGTCTTTACTTTTGTGTTCATTATTTTGTCGCTCGGTTGAGTCATTTATTTGATCAGATTTAATTTGTATTTATTTATTTTTGTACATATGGTTATACTTATTGTTTGTTTATTTGTTAATATATTCTGTTATTAAACAACTACATGTATTTCAATATACCCCGTAGTAATGAGGTGATAATTTGGTGGGATCTATTCCTGGACCTATAGTACAAAGTGTAATTTGTGAATTTGTGATATTGTTACACCCTTAAGAGGCCCAAGGGTCGTAACAATATATATATATATATATATATATATATATATATATATATATATATATATATATATATATATATATATATATATATATATATATATATATATATATATATATATATATATATCACAAGTCGGGAATCGAAACTTTGGACAAATGCGTGTGAACAGGGATCGTTACCCCCGCATCACATGGACAAAAAAAGCAATCCCACGCTTTGTTATATTCCACAAAACCTGTTCATCATGCTTACTAAGGGTCGTGAACCTCCATTGGGGATTGCCCATGCCAAATATGTGGTCGGAGTAGCATTTTACCGAATCCGGCTAGGAAACACGAGGCTATATATATATATATATATATATATATATATATATATATATATATATATATATATATATATATATATATATATATATATATATATATATATATATAAATATATATATATATATATATATATATATATATATATATATATATATATATATATATATGCTGATAAACACAAGGAAAAAGAAAACACGAAGTTCCCAAGCGCTTTCGTGTAATTCACATCTTCAGGGGTGAGTACAGACTAAGAAGAAGTACAAAACAGGGTATATATATATATATACAGTGGATGAAGCTTTTCGTATTGTAAGACAAAAAAAGCGTGTTTTTAATATGACCATACCGAGTGATTGGAAAATGTTCATGTTGGATTACTGTTCTGATCTTCAAGCTAAGATAGACCACAAATTGGCACTCCTTATTTGGAATAGTGATTGGACTAAAGATGCTAATCGCAACTGTGTAGTGAATCTCTCCTCTAAACAACTAGACAATGATACCTTGTGTGCCGTCGGTTATGGTTTAAGTTTTGATGGCTCTAGCAAGGGAGTCGACAGTGTTGACATAGCCAGAGCATTTTACAATTTGGAGAAATTCAGCAATTTGACAAGTGAAGAAGTGAACATGTGTAAAGGTGTTGTGTATGCATCTATGTCTAAGCCTTGTGTTCCAAACTGTCCAGAAAGATTTAGCAAAGCAATCCAAGCCCTTAAGAAAAATAAGGATCTACATATCACTAAAGCAGATAAAGCCAACACAGTAGTGATTTTAAACAAAGATGATTATATTTCTAAAATGAATGACCTTTTATGTGATGCTGCAACATATTCTAAGCTCATAAATATCCTCTCAACACTGTTAACACCCAGTTCAACAAAAAACTTAAGTCTCTATTGAGAGGCAAAGCTATTCTCATTAAACATCTCACCTCAACGTCCCCTCCACTGCCATACATTTACGGTTTAATCAAGACCCACAAGCCTAATAACCCAGCAAGACCCATCATTAGCTCAGTCGGGTCAATCTCTTATAAATTATCTAAATGGTTAGTTTCTTTACTAAATCCCCTAGTTGGCAACATTTCTAACTCTAATATTAAGAATAATATGGATCTGGTTGATAAACTCAATAACTTACACATTAATTATGATTTTAAACTGGTCAGTTTTGATGTAACATCACTCTTACAAAGGTCCCTGTTGATGATTTACTGAAGTTCCTCATAGATTCCCTTGATAATATTTCATTGCCCGTCTCGAAAGATGACTTCGTCGAACTCGTCAAACTATGTATTAAGGAATGTAAATTTGAATTCAATGGAGAATATTATGCTCAAAAATTTGGTATGGCAATGGGTAATCCACTCTCACCTGTATTAAGCAACCTATATATGGAATTCTTTGAAAATAAACTATTAAGTAATATTTTACCACCTTCAGCAGTCTGGTTTAGATATGTAGATGATGTATTATGTGTCTGGCCAAGTAATGAGGACCTAAAAGCTTTCCTGCCACAACTTAATAAATTAGCCCCCTCGATCAAATTCACTGTGGAATTAGAGCATGACTGTAAATTGCCTTTCCTAGACTGTCTGATCCACAGAATAGGTAACACCTTTAAGTTCAGTATTTAAAGAAAACCTACAAATGTGTGTTCATACATTCATTATTATTCTGCCCATCATAATAGAGTCAAACAGTCAGTATTTTCAACAATGTTTTTACGTGCTTTGAGAATTTGCAGCCCGGAATTCAATGATGAGGAATATAAATATATCTATTGTATGTATATTATGTATGTTGTATGTATACTATGTATGTACTCTATATATACACATTATTTCTCTAGTCAGTAGCGTGTGGCAATGCCCCTGTTTCATGTCACCACACTCTTAGATAAATGTGCCTGGTGACATCTGGAAGCTGCTAGTATACCACTTACCACATGTCGCCTGAGGGGTCAGAGTGAGGTCAGTTGACCCTATAGGAGTGTAAGGACGACCTGCGCTTGTAAGCGCACCCCTGTATATTTCCGTTAATAAGAACCTACAGAACTCTACAGATGTTTATGTTCGCTCCTGTAGTTAGAACCAAGTACCCCGAACATCTCCATGGCGCAGTGAGTATCAAGTGATTGATTAAGTGGAGATAAGTGCGTTTGTGTAAAATCAAGGCCGGTAGACCTCCTCCGTCAACTCCGTCATCTGTCGCCATTGTCTCCCACAAAAATTCGTTTGAATAACCAACGAGTTTTGAGCAGTGTGCAGTGACTGCAATTTCCTGTGAAGTGTCTTTAAGTGCCCCTCGTGTGTGTGTAGTGTTAAAGTGTGTGTCCTTGTTTTAAAGGATTCCCTAAGGTGGAAGGCTGATATAGGGCGTTTGTGAGGAGTGTACCGTCCCAGGCTGTGTCAAGGGTAACTCACCCCCCACCGCCTCGCCTCCCTCCGCGCTCCACCGCGCCTACACACACCAACCCACGCACTAACAAACTGACCGCGGTCATTTCTTCATATATATATATATATATATATATATATATATATATATATATATATATATATATATATATATATATATATATACATATATATAAGTTACTTATCTGTGTATTCAATTAATTTTGTTGTCTCAGATCTGGTTGATACGACGGGCTGACCGGTCAACACTGATTTGACATACAATATACAGATAAAGTAATTATGCCCCGGGCCTCACGCAGCGGTGTCCCTAGCGCCCGGATGAGTCAGACGG
The DNA here is from genome assembly GCF_018991925.1 of Homarus americanus. Lineage (NCBI taxonomy): Eukaryota > Metazoa > Arthropoda > Malacostraca > Decapoda > Nephropidae > Homarus > Homarus americanus. Next base: position 377,459 of record NW_024733126.1, on the reverse strand, counting down.
ATGACAGCTCTACAGAGATGGATGACCAGTCAGTGCGCGACGCCCCACCCTCTCCCAGCCACACCCCCCGACCCTCAGATAATTGCTCTGACGAAGCTTATGAGGGAGGAAATGCGTCAGGACGAAGCGAAAAGATAAGCTGAGGACCACCAACGGAGATTGGAAGTTAACGAACGGTTTGCAGCTTTGATATCTAGCCTCACTGCTAATCAAGCCCTTGGCCCTTCCACTACTCCGGTACCGACTGGCTCAGATACTCGTCAATGCCCTCTACCAAAGTGGTTGTCCAACCCCCACCCACCTTGAAGCCTGATGAGACTTTCCAGACTTTTCGTGAGTGGCGGCGACAGTGGACTGATTATGCTACAATGGTGGATCTCCAGAGCTTGCCACAGCCTAAACAACTCATTCAGCTACGTATGTGCCTATCTTTGGGAACGCAGCATGTGTTGGAACATACGTTGCAAGTGCCCCCGACGTCTTTGTTGTCTGTAGAGGAGGTACTGGATGTTCTAGAACGGCACATCAAAGGTCAGCGGAATGAAGCTCTCCGCAGGAGGGAAGTGTTTAGCTGTAGAAAGATGGAGGGCGAGACTTTTGATACCTTTTATATACGACTCAAGAGAGCCTCGGAAGAGATAGACATATGTCCCGGTAATCACCAGCAGTGCGAGGAGACCCAGTTGAAGCAGGTGATCCTGATGGGTGTTAATGACGAGGAGCATGACCAACGCCTCACCTACCTCGACTCTTCCTCCTCTCTTAAGGATGTATTGACAGTATGCCGCTCCTATGAGGCTGCCAGGTGTGCTACCTCTGCCATCCGCGCTCCCCTTACAGCCGTACGGGCTATGTCCCAATACAAGAAAGACAAGAAGTCTGCCCCAACGCCTACACCTACCACGCCCACGCCCGGCTCCCTTTGCAACAGCTGTGGTAGGCAGCACGGAACACAGGTGTGTCCAGCTGCCGAGTCTACCTGCGACAGTTGTGACCGCAAGGGCCACTGGTCACTTACAGTACGGTGCCCAGCCAAACGCGTCCAGTGCAATGTTTGTGGTCGTCTGGGCCACTACGACAAGTGTTGTCCGACCAACAAACCTAAGGGACAGCGTCGGCGGAAGCAGCAGCGCCCTTCCACCAGTGAGGGCCGCCCACAGTCGCCAAATCAGAGGCACGACGACCCTAGACAACGCCCGACCCATATTAGGAAGGTGTACTCCTCGCGTCCGAGGACCAAAGTCTCCCAGCACGTCAGCGTCATCGTGACCTATGGCAATGTGTCATCCTGTCTCGAGATGCTGCCCGACACCGGCGCTGAGGCTACGGTCATCGGTCCCCAGCATTTGCAATGCTTGGGGCTCTCTCCAAGCGATCTAGGACCGCCTCCCAAGGACCTCTGCGTCACGGCAGATGGTTCACAGATGGCCCCAGCCCTAGGGTCACTCTATGCACATGTCACCTTTGGCAACAGGTCGTGTCAAGCCTGGATTGACGTGCATAATGGTGTCCCGACTCCTTTGCTGGCCTACAGACATTGCCAAGAGTTGGCCATCATCTCCCAGGACTTCCCAACACCGATTCTCGAGGTAAAATACGCCAACAGGGTGCACGAAGGGAGCAGCAACTACCCTGCTGCCGCCCTACCCCTACTTCTGGCCAGTGACATCTCTCCTTCGGTAGTTGTCCCTGCTGCTTCACGTCTCCACGCCTTGGCTCGCCTCCACGACAGTCACTGTGGAGCCGAGGCCACCAAACGGTGTGCAAGACAGACTATGTTCGGGCCTGGCATCGACCCTGACATCTCCAATGCTGTCCAGGCGTGGAAGCCCCGCCAAGTACTACAACCCAGCCAGCAGCAGGAACCCTTCATGAGTGACGACAACCCCACCCGTCCCTTTGAGTCTGTATCGGACGACTTTTTCTGTGTGTCAGGAGAGTCCTTCCTGGTTATCGTCGACCGTCTCTCTGGTTGGCCGGTTGTCATCAAGTGCGGTAATGATACGACATCTGCCGCCACCATCAGTAAGTTCCGCCACTACTTCCGTTAAGTGGGCGTTCCTGCGCGCCTGCGAACCAATGGAGGGCCCCAGTTCACAAGCCGGGACTTTGCCGCGTTCCTCGACCGATGGGGAGTCCGGCATGTGTTGTCACCGCCTCATTACCCGCAGTCCAAAGGCCACGCTGAGGCTGCTGTCAAATCCCTGAAGCACCTCATCCTCAAAGTGGCCCCTTCTGGGAATATTGACTGCGAGGCCTTCGACCAGGGTCTCCTTGAGCTCCGCAACACACCCAATTACACCGGACGCTCCCCTGCCCAGGTCTTGTATGGACGCCCCCTCCGTTCTTGTGTCCCTCCTAACCCTCAATCCTTCTCCAAGGAGTGGCAGGCCAAGACAGAGGATTGTGATTGCCGAGCCGCCGAACGTATTCAAGACGTCGTCGCCCGCCACAACGACCACGCCCGTCCTCTCCCCAGGTTGAGTGTCGGCACCCAAGTCCGTGTCCAGGACCCGACCTCCCTACGTTGGGACAAAGTGGGCTTAGTCATGGGTCTCGGCAGGTCACGGGACTACCAGGTGCGGTTACCCAGCGGTCGGGTGTGGTGGAGGAACCGCCTTTTCCTCCGCCCCGTAACGCATCCCATGCCGCTGACCCCGTCACCAGTGCTGAGTCCCATATCCCCCCCCCCCCAGTGATTAAGCCCATCGACGCTCAGAACGGATCCACAGGAAAAGGTCTGCTCAAGACTTTGCTATGAGCGTATAGGGGGGTGGGGAGGTGTATGTATATTATGTATGTTGTATGTATACCATGTATGTACTCTATTTATACACATTGTTTCTCTAATCAGTAGCGTGTGGCAATGCCCCTGTTTCATGTCACCACACGCTTAGATAAATGTGCCTGGCACCATCTGGAAGCTGCTAGTATACCACTTACCACATGTCGCCCGAGAAGTCAGTTGACCCTATAGGAGTGTAAGGACTACCTGCGCTTGTAAGCGCACTCCAGTATATTTCCGTTAATAAGAACCTACAGAACTCTACAGGTGTTTATGTTCGCTCCTGTAGTTAGAACCAAGTACCCCGAACATCTCCATCTATAATGCCTGAACATTACTAAGAAATCTTTTTATAGAACTGATCCTAAGCCTACCCATGACCATAAGAATCTCTTAGTATTACCATTTCACAAAAATTTCTCTCAAATTCCTTTACAACTACAAACCTGGAACGTCAATGTGGCATTTAAAAACTCATGCACTGTTAAACAAATGTTAATCAAAAACTCCCCCAACAATATTAGTGGCTGCATTTATAAAGTTCCTTGCAAAGAATATAATATGTTTTACTTAGGCCAGACAGGTAAAGATCTTGTAACTAGACTTAAGCAACATAAATATAGTGTTAGGACAGGCCAGTAACTACTCCGCCAGCACCACAGTTGCATTTCCCCCGCTGTTCGATCCAACTCTGGTTGTGTACTCATCTGAGGCTCCTGGGGCTCGTGAGCTGATTCCCCAGTCCTTCACTATTCGGCTGTCAATTTCCGGACACCTACTCCAGCTACTACCACGGCTGCCACGTCATCGCCACTTCCTCCACGCCCTATTCACCGTCCGTGCCTGGCGTCTCTCCTGTGTGGCAAGACATTGCCCACCAACGCCGGCGCCAAGTGAGGAAGCTGCCCTGGACCTTCCCCCTGAGAGCGGACCACCGCGTTAACAGAACATTCCACCGGGCTGCAGCCGTAGGAAATATCTGTACTTTGTTTGACTCCCGTAATTGTTTGACTTCCATAATTGTTTGACTCCCGTATTTGTTTATTTAATTTTTGTGTGAGTGGTGTCAATTATTGTGATTATTTTTGTAGTAAAGAGATGTCAATCTCTAACGGTTGTTTGTTACCCATTGGAAACCCATGGTTCTTGACTTTCCTGTTCTTTTTTTTTTCGCCCCGTTGTGGGTCGTTTGACCTGTGCCTGGGTGGGCTAATTCTCGTAAAAAAAAAAAAGGCTGGCAAGGGATTTATATCCCAAAGTCCAGGCCTTTACAATCAAAATGTAACACAGTAGGAGCAGGGTACAAGACACTTGCAGAAAATCTCTTCGTCTTCAAGAAGATAGACTGTTTGTCATTGAGTTTTTTCCCGACTGGATGATGGCCAGGGCATTGAGGACACACTTGCAAGCCACAATGCCAAATGGCATGATAGTTGTAGACGAGATAATAATAAAACCAATGTTCATCGAGTAGAAAAGAGAAAAGGCATTTGACAAGGAAGTTCTGGTTCTCCCAAGATGAAGAAATACACCTTTTCACATATCCGTTGAGACATTGTTACATAACTATTTGACAAATTTCATAACCGAATGACAGAACACATATCGAAGGACAATCTAAATTAACTGTTGGTGGTATGTGTATATTATGGACACGAAGTAGTACCTTAAGCTGTGTATTCTTATATTACTCTTTTAATTATGTATAGTAAAGTATTACAGAACATGTATTAATCCTATGTAATATTTCCATTTATTATGCACCATGTTATGTATGTGAATTATCATATTTACATTTTATGTATTCAGCTTGTGAATGCTGGCATCTGTACATGCCAGCGCGGAGTGATAGAGAGAGTTGAGATCGCTAGTCCTTATGGTGTGGAAGCCCACTGTCTATTTGTTTCCTCTGTATACCTCCCGTACGAGAATAAGAACCTATTTTCAAGATAACAAGTGTTTGTGTATACCCTCCGTAGTGTAGAACATTTTGGGGGTATCAAAGACAAACATAGAGTATGTCATTCTCCAATTGTTACACTCTCAAACTATATGTAGACTGTTGGTTTATTGTTCACGTCTGTCAACTACATAACTTATGTCAATCACTTCCGTTAGCATGAACGAACAGTTATTTTAGATTGTCATTCGATATGTGTTCTGTCATTCGGTTATGAAATTTGTCAAATAGTTATGTAACAATGTCTCAACGGATATGTGAAAAGGTGTATACCCGTCAGAGGCTGATGAACAGTGCTTGTGAGACAGAAATGTACTTCTTTTGTAATCAACCTGCCAAAGATACAAATTCATGGCACAACACTTCGACATTTGAGGTTGAAACCTGAGTCAGAAAATGTGCTTTGCAATTACAGGATCAATATCTCCTTTGCCAAGTTGAGTGCAGGAGATCTCGGAGCTCAGAAGGCCAAATACCATGTCTAGTGTTTGGTGTCTTAAAATAACAATGCCAGATAAGCAATGGTACAGATGTCTGATGAAATGGAAGACAATACCATCATTAATGAAGGTATAGCACCAGCTGAACTTGTCTCTTGCATTGAAGATGCTCATACAGACACTAAAGCTGTGAGAGTATTTAAACCAGCAAATCTCACTAGAATATACACCACCAGACTGGAGCAGCTAGGAACAAGTAGATCTGGGCGTGTGCATTCAATTGTTTTGAAAATAAGATTCTTGCATATTTTCCAGACCTAAAAGTTCATAAAGAAGGGCGTGATGTCTTTCTTGATTTTAAGGAAGATGTTGAACCAGCACTGAGGAAGGCATGTGACCATAATGCTGACAGTGATGCCATTCGTCTTGCACAGGCTGCCAGCATTGTTACAAGAGACATGTTCAAGATGGAGTCCTCATTTACTGGTACCTTTGACAGCCAATTACAAGAATCATCAGATCCAAACTTCCTGAAGGTTTTGGTGTCTATGATCTTGTATGGTACTAATATCAAAACCCAATCAAGTTACTCATCAATACTACTGGCACTGTTAATGATGTTCAACTGTTTTGTGCGTTGCCGAGAAGGTAGCTCCGGCACTCTCAGACATGGACAGAAAAGGGAAACACCTCTTCCTGTCTGTCTAAGTTTACTGATTCATATTAAAACTCGCCAAAAAAAAAATAGTGGATGCCCCGATTAAGCTGGGATTATGCATCTCATATAATATAGTGCTAGGCTTCTTTACACATTTGGGAAATGACAACTGCCGATATTTTGAGATGGAGAAAGCTGTGCAGCCATAGACAATATTGACATAACCCAAGTTCAACTACTGCTCAGGGGTCCTTTTACGGTACTGGAATATCTTTATTTCAGCATCCTAGCGCTGGGAGAGCTGGATTTCAGCGCATCACTCCGGCAACAACAGAAAGCAATCATCCACTTTCAAGCAGGACTTAACCAAACTACCACAGTTGTGCACCAATGTGCCGCCAGTTACTCTATGCAAGAAACATCCAGTTCTCCTCAGCTTCAAGTGACCAATAAATTAGACTATCAGCTCATGTCAGCTGTCGTCTGTCTGTTTATTGTCAGCTCACCATGTCTGTCATCTGTCTGTTGTTGGTTTCTCATGTCTGTAATCTGTGTGTTTGTTGTCGGCTCATCGTGTCTGTCATCTGTTGTTGTTCTTACTGTGTCTGTTGTCTGTTTACTTCTGTCAATTGTCAGTTTACCATGTCTGTTGACTGTGAGTCTGTTCGTCTTAAATCTCACCCTAGAAAATTAAATTTTGCTGAACCTGGCAGAACCTGCAATTTGCACTGATTTCTAGTGACAACCTAAAGTCGCCAATATATTTTATCTTCAAAAACCACCTCACACTGATGTAAATACAATGAGATTATTCCATTACACCATGTCTTCTTAATGTCTTTTTCATTCAGATAGTTGGAACATGTTAGGCAGGTGGTGACAACGGATAATATGGATAAAGATAAAAATCTCTCCTGGGCTGCATACCATTCCAGTCGCCGTCAACTAAGAGAGGCTAACTTCAGGCTCGACGTGAGAGGAACCCTGCTGTATATGAGGAATTTCTGAATGCCAACTTTACAGTTAAGAAGACAGGACGTACATTCTCCAATATAGCCAGTGATCAAGCTCACGAACAGTATAATGCTCATCTCAAGGGTGATGGCAGTGTTATTGGCATGACAAAGAACCCTGCTGCTCTGCAACCCTGAATGGTGTCCGGTCCTGAGATGGCTCGCGTGATTAAAGAGTTTCAGAATTCAGTGGAGAAGCGAGAAAAGACGGCAGATCATCGACACCATGAGCAGAAAAAAGTATACAGATGACATTCTTCACTCATGTGAAGGCACTTAGCAATGTGATTGAGAAGATGGAGAATCCATTCATTGACAACAGATGTGATCTTCTCGTCCTAGACACTAGAGACCTAGCTGACCCAGCTGTAGTTGATACGGTCCGCAAGATTGAGAGACTGGATAGAGAACAGTATGAAAAATTTGTCTGTGAGCGTCTGGAGGACCAGGTTCGATCCGTCAAGGATCCCATCAAACGGAACAACCTCCCTCTTTTCAGTCGACCACCAGTGCGGGAGAAGTCAAGAGCTAAACATCAGGTATCATCTGTGAAGAGTAACTTTTCACTGTTCTCCAGTTTGTACATTTCGTGCTAAACTCGGGATGGAGACCTTGATGAATTCTTTGCACACGAAAATCAAGCATGTCCACCATCACTCTCAAGTATGAGCAAACTGATGCTTGGAACCAAGTCAAACCTTGTATACTGCCTGGAAGAGTTGATTATTCCACCAACAAGGGATTCCACCCCTGCTGTACCCGAACCATCAGTGGAAAAGATCGATTCACCTACTGCAGATGCTGTATTTTTGGATGGAGCAGTAATTGTCAATAGGATGAAGCCTGGGACTTCATGCACCTTCTCTGAGTGTTTAACCCAAATATTCTTGTCATACATCAATTCACAGGTGCAGCATGCAAACAGGGTAGATTTGGTATCTGACGAGTATAACACAGTAAAAGGGGCAAAGAAAGTCGCAGGCGAGTAGAATCATGCATTGCTCTTCGTAGAAACTGGTAGCAGTTTCTAAGAAATGACGACAATAAAATAGAGCTGTTCTCTTTCTTGAGCAAATAAGTAGCAGCCCTTGAGACTGGCCGCCAGGTCATTATCGCAGACCACAAATATGTACTCTGTACCCACTCGAGGGACATAGCAGATTTTCATCTCAATATCACTGAGCTTTTGGTTGCTTTTGCCACAGGAAAGGGATTCAAATACTTCGCAGTCTATGAGATGGCAAGGTTTATTGGGCCTGAGAAATGCAAAGCCTTGCATTTCTTGACGCATTCAGTGGGTGTGACACTGTCTCTTCCCCTGCTGGCAAGGGCAAGAGGTCTGTGTGGGAAGTTTGGAAAGCATTTGATAAGGTTAAACCAGCATTCTGTGCTTTGGCCTCCACTCCTAGCTCTTTTGAGGACCACCTGGGGGTACTGGAGCGCTTTGCAGTGCTCCTCTATGATCGCGCTAGCAGTGCAGTGGGGGTGAACAAGGCCCGGAAGCAGCTGTTTTCTCAAAAAGGCAGATCTATGGATGGCCTTCCCCAAACACAGGCCGCACTTTTGGAGCATTCTAAGAGAACTATCTACCAAGCAGGTTATATCTGGGCATAGATGTTGGTAGCTATTCCCTCGCTTCCCTCCCCTGGTGAAAGGGGTTGGACGCAAAAAGAGGCTGGAGGTTGGAAAGTGAATTGGATAGCTCTTCCCGATGCTTCTCACGCCTGCCAGGAACTACTTCGTAGTGGTTGCATGAGAGGATGCAGGGGGAAATGTAAATGTGAACTGCTCTTTGCCTGTGTGGTGGCCTATATAACCGTGAATAAGTCAATCTTGTACAGTAATGCAAAATTATGAACTGATTATTGGAGTTTTTCACCTATTCAACATCCAATTTAATTGTATTCTGTATTTTCTATAACCATAAGTTGACACATTGCAGCCGAGCTGTCCCAATATTTAATTATTAGCTGATTTATGCCGAATTGTTAGTCATTCTGTTATATTTTACTGTTTGTGCAGTTAATCTAATAACACAACGGTAATGATATTTTTGTACAACTATTACGTCTTTTTCCGGATGAGTGAGGGAGGAAAAGGTTCGAGAGACTGAACCAGGGTTTAGCTCAAGTCACCCGATGATAATAATTTGTGATAAAGGCATCCCGGTCGGCTCTGAGGATTCGAACCTATGAGAGATGTCTGTTTCAGTTTAATGTTGAATTCGGTTGATTAAAATGAATGCTTTGACAGGTTTGTTGTGAATGTTGTTCCAAGTTTATAGAGAATGGTGTTAAAAACAAGTGCTAATGTTATTGAATTTCTGTTGCCTTGAAAATATTTGCAATTTATAAAGCATAAAAATTTAATTTTACAGGATAAAAAACTGACTCATCAGCTGATATAAGATGTTTATTATCTTTCATAATAAATTAGATGTAATAATTACTTATGTTCTGAATCCAAACTGTTAACAAATCTATGGTCATATGTAGGGAACTGTATTTTATAATAATCGCTACTAAAAATGGCTGCCATATGACTCATAGGGCAGATCTGAGATGGCCCTATTGTCCAAAATGTATACCCTGCCCTCCTCTAAGCCTGTGCCAAATTTCACGTTTCTATCACTAAACCCACAAGTCCTTGATATTTTTCCCCAATATTCTGGCTACTAAGTCCAGTTGGACCTTCCTCCTTTGCGTCGACTACCGGAAGTTAATTAGTGTCACCGTGCCTTATTCGTTTCCTATTCCCAGGCTGGACGATATTATCGACGACATGGTACCCACTCGCTATGTCTCCAAACTGGATCTACTGCAGTGCTACTATCAAGTCCCCCTTACTGAACGAGTGAAGCCGATGTCTGCTTTCATTACTTCATCTGGCCTGCCTGGTGTTCTGGTTTACCACCCCGTCTGCAGATAACCTGTCGATTAACTTCCCCAGGAGTGAGTGTGGGCACGCACATGTCACCTACCTTGGACATGTGGTGGACCGAGGTCAGGTATACAGTTTTGCTGCAAAGGGAGAGATGCGGTTCTCGGCATGGCTGGTTAGTACCGCCATTTTTGCCGGAATTTCTCTCAAGTCGCTGCTCCTATGACCGATAATTTAAGCTCAAAAAGAGTCTTTCTTTGGACAACTGATTACCAGAGGGCCCTTGAGAACCTGAAGACCTTCGTTTCGAGTGCCGCCTGTGCTTCAGGTCCCAGAACTTTGGAAGCCGTTCATTCTCCACGTTGATGTTTGTAATTATGGTGTTGATGCCATACTCCTACAACATGACTCCCATTAAGTGTTATCAAAGAGCATATGCAACCACGTAAAATAAAGCATTATGAATTGCCTTAACCCTTGAAAAGTTTAAAAAGTGTCTATCCACCAATGTTTACCCCATAACAGTTTTCACTGATCACAAGCCACTCACCTTTTCAGAAAATGTTGAATTTAAAAATGCATTAGTGTTACGGTGGGCTCTGGCTCTGCAGCCTTTCCACTGAGAACTGAAACGCATATAAGGCCGTGAAAATCTGTTTGCGGACACTCTCGTGTGTAAAGTTGAGTGTTATGGTAAGTTTTCAATTTTAAGTTAGGTTTAAGTTCTTCTCCTTTTGTGTGTGTATATTTTTGCATATATATTGCTAACCTATTGAGGGCCCTACCTAAGTTTTTCCTTTCTGTCATTTTTTGTTCGTGGGAGGTATCACGGCAACATGCTTTATACTTATATCATCACTCAGCCTCAGACATGGGGTCAATAATGAATTGAATTGGAATTGATTAAAAAAATCCGGGAATTGGAATTGAATTGGAATTGAAAAAAATACAAAATTAAAATTAATTGAATTAAATTGGAATTGATACCAATGAATTTATATAAATTGATGTGAATTGATAAAATAATATATTATACTGTAATATGCGTCTTCATTATTTTGAAATAATTAACTTATGATTCAAATAAAAATTAAAGTATACAGTTAACTAGCACAAAAAATATGTTAAAAATATATCAATTGATGTATCAATTTTAATTGAACTGAGAAACTTTCCTGCATATTTCATGTGTTTCTAATAAATATATTTAAGATATATTTAAGATTCACAACAAGTTCAGTTCCTGTCAGTGGGCCTGACTGAGATGGTGTTGGTAAAACACACGTGTTCAGTACACGTCCTGGCCTGCCCTGCCCTGTTGGTCTGTGATTGGCAGTATAAGCTTACCACTCTGCCCTCCTTCTCCTGTCCTCATTGAAGTGACTGGGGCATACCGCATATTATTGAACTGTCAGCACTCCGACTCAGCAGTGTGTTAGTCAATGTCACTGTGACAGGTGACTTATATCTCTGTTTCAAAAGCAGATATCTTATGAGGGCAAAATGCCACCCAAATCAAATGAATATGGTTATTTCATCACGCCTTCTTCCAGTGAGAGAAAACCAGGAAACCTTAAAGCTGTTTGCCGTCACTGTAACCAGGCTGTTGCTGGATCTAACAAAGCAACATCAAACTTCAGGAGGCATCTAGAGGTGAGCATTTTATAAATTATAATATTAATTTAGAATTTTAGATGCAGTTAAAATAGGAAGGTTTAACTTATTCAAAAGAGGGACAAAATATTTATGTTGTTGATTAGACATAACTTGGAATATCTTATGTTAATGGCTTACTTCACTTAACCAACAATAAACAAATAATGCAATCTAAAAGAGCAATACCTACAAAATTAATTCTTTAGGTGTAGAATCCTGCCATTTCACAAAAGACATACCATTGTCATGGAATATATCATAGACATGCCATGGAATTGAGATATAAAAGTTAATGGTTATAAAATTCTGTCAGTGATATGTGTTCTTATGGAAAATCTCTATGAATTGTAAACCTGAAGAACATTGGTGATAAGCTTGTTCAGGGTAATACATGCTGATCCAAAACAACTATGCATGAATAAGTTCACAAGAAACAGTACCGGTACCAAGTGGAAATCCACCGACTTACGACAGATGGAACTTACTAACTGTATCTTGTAGGGATATGAGGTCATTTATAGGTGTGACTGGTCACTTCATCCTTGACCACACCTTGAATAGCGTTATGTTGGCATGTCGTCGCTTTAAAGGCTCCCATACTTCAGACAATATATACGACAAGTATCAAGAAACGGTGGCTTTCTATGACGTTAGAAGTAAAGTAACTACCATAATTACTGATAATGCAGCAAATATGGTGAAGGCATACACCCTATTCCCAGTGGAACAACTTGATGAAGATGAAGAAGATGATGAGTTTGATGATAATGACTGTGATATCCTACCACCTGATGACACTACAATGTTGAATGCCTACACCCGAACCGCAGTCCATGCTTCGCTCATACTGTGCAGCTAGTGGTGAAAGATGGCATGGAGCAAGATGGCCAGATCAAGCAATTTCTTGCAAAAGTATCAAACCTCGTAAGCTTCTGCAGGAAATCAACAGTGGCTGCAGAAGTGCTCTCAAATGAATTCAAGCTCCAGATGGCAACATGTACACGCTGGAATAGCCAGTTGACGATGGTGAGTCAGTACTTCGAGTTTCACCTGAAGTGTGGGACAAAATTGACACAACCCTACAAGCTGAAGCAGTATGAGCTGAACACCATCAAGGAGCTCTGTGATATACTCGAGCCATTTGAGTGTGTGACTAATCAGATTCAGGGACAAAACATGGTGACATCTAGTCTGGTAGTTAACTGTGTTCGTGGTCTTCGGGCTGCTTTAGCTAGTCTTCATGAAGTGTATAAAAGCCAGCTTGTTTTTGTTCTTCAGTCCAAAATGATCACTAAGCAAATCCCTAACTATGTCAGCATTCGCTCTTATTCCACATGTATTAAAACATACTGCATAATCTAACCTTCCTCCATGTATGTGGGAAGGCTCCTGATTTCCCATTATTTCAATATCATCAAACTCCTCCAAGAAGTGTAACCATCTCCTTCCATTAACGTTGCTGGGTTCCATAGTACCCAGGATTTCGTGTCTAGCATTAATATCACCAGCCAAAACACTTGCATCATTAAATAGGCTCTCAGGCATGTCATCAATATCCAAACTTTGAGGATGTACATAGATGTTAACAATACATATAGATCTCCCTTGGACGTATATTTTAACACACAAACTTCCAACCCCATTCTGCTTGTCAGCCAATTCAACCGGTATATTTTTCCGAACATAAGTTAACAGACCCCTTGTATTATTTCTATTATTAGCTGGTAAACAGAAACATTGATAATCACGTAAATTCATCAAATTACCATCCTCCGTGCCCGTCTCTTGTAAGGCTATAACATCCACCTGATACAACAGTGCATATGCATGCACATCTGTGGTCCTAGGACGTAAGCTATCTACAGCACATTTCTTGAAAGTATACTTAAACTAGTGTCCTCCGTTTCCCCTATTAACAACAGAAACTAACCTTATTCTCTCATTCACAAACTGTTCCATTACTTCTTTCACTAGAGTTAATACCTTATCATGTAATTCTCCGGGGATCTCACCCTACTTGCGGGTTATCTCACCCCCTTATGTCCACATTTCCTGTCCCCCAGCGCAAAGATGGTTTGTCAGATTTTATTACTGAATTATTTTCAACCTTCTTTCCTCTTAGTTCAACATCCACATTTCTATGTTCACAAAAATGGGCAATTACCTTCTGGTTGTCCTCTACTTTTTTTCTGAGCATCTGAATTTCTTGGCTGAGTTGATCTACTACACCATACACATCACCAAGCTTGTCAATTACCTTCTCTTCTGGAAGAACTTTTGGTGCATCTCCTGTACCATTTCCTGTTACCTTTCAATGTCTCACTCTGTTCCATCCTCTTCTTCCACACGTTCTCAGCTGCAACTCCTCGTCCTTCCTCCTTTTCTCGCTGTTGCACCTCCCCCATGCTCTGCCACCGCACACCACGCATCTGTGGCTTCTTATTTCAATTTGAGGAACCTGCACTATGCAAGACGCCACAATTGCAACAGCACGGCACAACATGTTGTCCAGACTTTATTTTATTTCCACATTCTATTGGATTATGATTTTTTCCACAGTTACGACACCGACATTCACTTTGACATTTCCAGGCCATATGGCCCCAGCTGCTGCACTTGTAAAACAGAACAGGTTGTTCAATAAACTTTGCAATTCTCCTATATCCTATTCCAGAAATGAATATCTTCTCCGGAACGTCTCCCTTCATCAAGGCTACCACTTGGTTCTTCTTCTCACCCATAAGAATCATGTATCGTCAAGTAGAAAATCAGGGTCCAGTATAACCGGGTGCATGAAGACGATCACCTTGGAGTGTAGCTCTGTGTCCTGAGGCATCGTCATTATCACCTCCTTAAATCCCGTCGTCGTCAATAACTTTACCGCCTCATCCCCAGATACAATCAGGAATTATTACGACCTTCCTTAAGCAGGGGTTCAAACTTTTTATGCTCTCTTACCAGTGTAGCAGCCCACAACAACCGCTCATAGAATGACATGTGTGAATCACTTGGAGAGTTCAACCTCCCCCTACCTGAGCGGTTTCCACCAACCGGGTTGCTCGGCACATCGGTACTTCACGATGATCCAATCGACTAACCTGCTGCAGTTTATTCCCAGTTGAATTATTTCTGCTTTCTTCTGTGTGTCGTCCTTCTCTTCCTATCACTTTTCTTCGCCGACTCTCGACTCCTCTTCTTTTCCTTCTTACTAATCTTCTCCTGAAAACTGTATGTCACCTCCATTGTTATTGGCCACGGATCATCTGCTTCCGATTCGCTACTTGAAAGCCGCAGGTCGTCTTCTATGCTGTTCAGTGGTGCAATCCTTTCTTCTTCAGCCAAGGCCTTCACATGTTTCTGCCCACCACTTGCCCCAGGCATGGTGCAAAACTTAGGCAGCCAGTGAAAATCAACAGTGTTGTCGCAGAGTACAAGGCTGACACGTCCGACCAGTACGGCCAGCGTTCAGAGAATGCAATATTTCAAGGAATATACTTTATGAGTGCAATGAGACACGATGCACCAGATATGGAGAGGTTATTCAATAGATATGAGAGACAATGATATATCAGGAAATTGATAGATAAATGTAGACTCACTGATAGATCGGTATATTGAGGTAGTGGTGAAAATAGAGAAGGGAGCAAAGGGGGAAGAAAGAGAGAGAATTAAGAGAGGGAGAGGAGTAAATGAATTCATGGGTAGAGGAAACAAATAAATACGATAATATCGAGAGGGATGTAAGAGAGGGATTTAGTACTGTCTAGCCTTCCTTGATACCAAAAACGCTCAGCTTGTAAAAAAAAAATGACTAAAGATTTCGGCGAACAGCGAATCGTGACTTGTGTCGCACGTCATATATACTGTACTCGCATGTGAGGCTTACTCGAATTTATATTTCATATTGGTTTTAACCAAGCACTTAAAGTGGTGCTCATCAATCAGGTTACCATAAGAAGAGAGGTTGGAGCGGTTAAAACAATCCTGATGAGCAATGTTTGGTCAAATATTGTTCTGTGTACTCATTGTGCGTGTTTACCACCCATGGTCGTCTCCACTGTTGGTGACCAAACAATACACGAGGTAAACGTCAAAACAACTCTGAGGTAACACACAGCGTCACATGCTCGGGCAAGTGGACCTTTGATAGTTTATCCTGGTTAACAGCAAATGCTTTTATTCAGCTTAGGAAGGGTCTCTGACCCCTAAAAGGTTAACTCCTTAATTATTGTTTATCTATATCTCAGTTATCATAGATTGTATAATAAAAATATGGGTACACGAGATACTTGTATAGGATTATTATATATCAACGATAATAGGGAAATATCTGCGTACTGATGTAAAAGGGAGTTATAAAAATTAGGACATGTTTTATGTAAAGTTGTGTTAGTTATTAAAACCAATTACCAGATTTAAACGGATAGTGGAATCGTAAACATTCACAGCATTAATTATGAAAACTTCAATTTTTTAGGAGCAGGTGATAGTATTCCCACGAAACCTATCATCTATGAGATAGCCAACAGGTAAGTCATTTAATTAGGTTGGAGTGAAGGGGATGGGGGTCTACCGGTGTGGGGTGACTGACCCAACTCTTAGCTACTGTATGTTTAACCTTCTCTGAGGTATATATCCTTACATTAATATTTCTTTAATATATTGTTCCTCTCATTGTTACAGTGCTTTGTATTATTATAATAAGTATCATACATGACTCAATCTCCACATATTAAGAATTCTGGGGTCTACTTTCAATCATTGTATGATCCATTGTGTGATTTACCAAGGCGCCAGTGTCCCTGTGTGAAGACGCTTCCTCGTGTATATTTATCACGAATTACACAAATTTCCTTGTATATGTTTTATTTGTATAGCCTTATCCCTCATATTGGTATTATTCCTTGTTAGAAGCATCAATGTGTGTATTGTTTATATTGGATGTATATTCCAACATCTATTTATCATTATTACCAAGCGAAATTACGTCGAGGAATCTTTCCACCAATCAGCTCCATCGTTACAAGACTACTATGGATTCATTCATAAGTTTACTCTAGTATTGCGACCCTGCCACATAACAGTAAACGTCATCACTTGAGGTAAAAGAACTCTTTAAGGCAACTGTACATCCATTAACTTGATTCGGTAAAATTTGTCTAGCCACAGTTAAATTCAAACTTCCAATTAAATCGTTTAACAACACCTCCCAGAGGGAGAGTAGAGCCACTCAGTATTAGATCCTCCCAGTTCAAATGTCTTCACCACAGTTTTTGTATAAACACCCTTGACCTGATAGTAACGGGGAGGATCCAAGAGGATCAAACACTTTTGAGACTACACTCAACATTGGACGTTTCAATGGTCTTCCGTCAACTACGGGTAAATCTAGGCTGGAATGAAACCTATGTCATCCAGGCTTTTATTTCAAAACCCAGAATTTTGGTTACTGTCTGAGCTTTAGCCACTAGTCCTTCTAACTAAAGCTGTTAACTGAAGTTATTCAGGAGGAAAAGGGTTATTTGTGACCCGTTCCCGCAAATATAGATGTGCAGAGGAAAAACTTAGTTAGGCTTCCAGTCATTTGCAAGACGTATTTTTCCTCATTCGCTGTAATCTGGAGGTTATCAAATATGAACCACGTCTTATGAAATGAGAGTTCTGGTAATCAGTCAAATGTTTAAGAATGGTGGCATTCAACAATACTTGTGAATACGTCTTACTAAATATGACCACTTAAAGAGCATAACAATTAACTCACTATCAGGATCAAGAGGATCTTTCATCCACAGGAATCAGGTTGTAACTGAATCATTAAAAGTGTCTTCTTAATGCCGTGTACTGTATAGTAACACACTGATGAAGTCTAAGCCTTAATAAGACTTGGGCCCTGTATATAATAAAACGTTAAGTCTCAATACATTTGAACTCTACATGGCAAAACAATAAAATGCAGTTCTAATAAGAGTAGTAACGCCATCCTTGCATACTCCGTGGTGCACCAAATAATGACAAGAAATACGATACACCTTCTCAGCAGGGATCCATCCATTGACCCCCTTTATTTTGGGCAGCTATAATTTCATTGCAGTTATCGAACAATAACTTATCTTTCTTTCTTTTCTTTTCATCTGCAAATCTCGTAAACGATCAAATGCCAAACCATAATTAACAGGTTGGCTGCTTGGATCAAGTTTCCATAGCAAACCCATTCATGTTGCTGGTCTTTTATTATCTCTTCAAACTGATTAAGAACCGTAAAGGCAAATCATGATTTTTCGATGAGCAGTTATCATTGACTATAGGGTTTAGTAATTGATCAATAGAGGTCATTGCTATCTTTAGCACACTCACGATGTGGCCCTGACTATGCAGGTATATTGTTCGACCTACACATTCCCATCAAAGTAGTTTGTAGTCGAGCTTAGTAGGCAATATGATTAGCTCACCTTACTATTTGAACGCCAGGTGTACCAATTGTAATAATTAAAAGTACTAATCAACAACGTAATTTCCACTTTATCATGTAAATATCTGTCTGCTAAATTATAACTCTGGGCTATAAATTTACTCATATGTTTTGACAATCTTATGTAACTAATGCACTCAAGCAAATCATCATCAACAAAAAATTCCATGGGTAATACCTCTCGCCGCTTCATAAGTCCTTTCAACCTCCTGGTTGTGATAAGTGCAGAGTCTTACAATTTGTTTACCTAACACCTCAGACTGCAATTTCTGAATCATGATTTCTCTTTGAGTCGACCAGGAATGAATGACTGATCATAACAAGTTATATGTTCGATACGGCCAAAACTTTTGCTGAGTCATTTAATATTCACACCGTTAACACAATTTAGTAATTGTGGCTAAAAGTGAGGGAAGATGTCAACGAATTCAGTTTTAAACAATGTGAAAAGTAACGTTGAGATTAATGGTAGCCAATTTTTCCCTCTTGCAATGAAAGCCAACATAATTAAGTTTTCCTTATTAGAAAAATTTATTACGGAGCGTGGGTCTTTAGAGGGGTCAGTTCAAAGGATATCGAAGTCTTTAAACTGCTAGGGGAACATATGGGCACGGGAGTGGGGGAAACTGCAGTGGGAGCGGGTAAACAAAGTAAAAGATTACAGGGAAATAGTGCTAGGAATGATGACAAAACTAAATTAAACAGGGAGCTAAAAACAAAACGCGGTAAAGGGAGGACTCAGAACACGATTAACTTAGATGTCTATTACGCGAACAGTAGAAGTATGAGAAACAAAATGGATGATATTAGGGCCTTGGTATGTACAGAAAAATCGAAATAATAGCATTCACTGAAACATGGATCAACCTAGACTCAAGTGAGTTGCCGGTCGATTACCAAATTGCGGGTTACAAATTGTTCCATACCGATAGGCAGACCAGGAAAGGAGGCCGGGTAGCGATCTATGTTAGGGATAATCTGAAGTGTGAAATAAATAAGGAAATAAAAACTGAGCGGAATACAGAAACAATTTGGATAGAATTAAGCGATGGTAGGGACAAATTAATCACAGGAGTAATATATAGACCTCACAATCTTGATAGAGTCAATGAGCGACTTATCTGAGATGAAATGCGAAGGGCTTCCATACACAACAAAGTCTGTATAGTAGGCGAATTTAACCTTGGCCAAATAGATTGGACTGACCTTACGGGTAACTCAGAATCAGAGGATTTTCTCGAGACGATCCAGGACTGTTTCCTGATTCAACAAATAACCGAACCCACACGGGGTAATAATATACTCGATTTAGTTCTGTCGAACAGAGAAAACCTAATTAGCAATGTCGAGGTAGGGAACGAACTTGCAAACAGCAATCACAAAGAAATTAGATTCCAGTTAGATTTTCAGGGCAGACGTAAGGAAAATTCCACTGAAGTACCAGATTTCAGAAGGGCAAACTTTGACAGTTTAAAGAGGCAGCTGAGAGAGGGGGTGTCGCGCTTGGCCGTGAACCTGACTCCGACCTGATAACGAGATCTGAGATTGCCGAGTTCCACGACAATTTAAATAATGAGTTACTTAATGCACAAAGGCAGAACATACCATACAAAAAACTCAGATCAGACAACAATGACCCTAAATGGAAAAATAATTATTTAAAGAACGTCATTGGCCAAAGGAAGGCTATAGGTAGAAGGATAAAGCATGTCGAATTTTACCTCCAGGATTATTATAAGATATTGGCGAGTAAGGTTAAAACTGAGATAAGGAAAGCCAAGAGGAATAATGAGGTAAGGATAGCAAGGGAGGCGAAGACAAACCCCAAAGGATTCTACCAAATGTATCAAACTAAAACACAAGAAAAGATTGGACCAATACGGTCAGATACCGGGGAGCTCACTGATAACGACTGAGAAATGAGCAATAATTTGAATAAATATTTTTCAACACTTTTCACCACTGAAAATATAAACATGATACCTGAGGCACCGACTCTATTCAGAGATAGTGAAGAAAACAAATTAAGCGAAATAGTAGTGACTAGTAACGATGTTAGTAAGCAAATAGACAAACTAAAGCCTAATAAGTCACCTGGTCCCGATGAGATATTTGCCAGAGTATTAAAGGAATGTAAGGAATAGCTTAGTATGCCCTTAGCAAAGTTGATTAACATGTCCTTAAAAACAGGTGTATTACCAGAATCCTGGAGGATAGCGAATGTAATACCAATTTTCAAGAAGGGGGATAGATCACTATCCTCTAACTACTGCCCAATCAGTCTAACATCAATAGTAGGCAAATTACTGGAAGCAATCATTTCAAACTCTATACGAAATCACCTGGAGAAGCACAGATTGATCAATGATTCCCAGCATGGCTTCACAAGCGGACGTTCTTGTCTAACTAATCTATTAACATTCTTTTCATCAGTTTTCGAATCGGTGGACGAGGGGCACAATTATGATGTGGTATATCTTAACTTTAGCAAAGCCTTCGACAGAGTCCCCACGAAAGACTAATTAGAAAGGTAGAAGCACATGGCATCAAAGGTAACATCCTTAAATGGATTAGGGCGTGGTTACAGGACAGGAAACAACGAGAGAGCATTCACGGCACTAAGTCCCATTGGAGCAACGTCACAAGTGGAGTTCCCCAAGGCTCAGTACTTGGACCATTATTATTTATTATGTACATAAACGACATTGATATCGGCATAGACAGCAACATAAGTAAATTTGCTGATGACACTAAAATAGGACATGTTATTAAATCTGACGAGGACTCAGCAAAACTACAGGAAGATCTAAATAAATTTTTCGAATGGTCTGAAAAATGGCAGATGAAATTCAACGTGGACAAATGTAAAGTACTAAGTATAGGAGATGTAAACAGGGAAACCAGATACCAGATGAACAACGATGCCATAGAGAAATCCGACTGCGAGAGAGATTTAGGAGTAATGATAAGTAGGAACCTCAAGCCAAGTAAACAATGTGTTTTTGCTCCTAACAAGGCTAATAAAGTACTTGGGTTCATACAAAGGAGTGTTAGTTACAAGACTAGCGAGATCATCCTAAAACTGTATCTTGCACTTGTGAGACCACACCTGGATTACGCAGTTCAGTTGTGGTCGCCGTATTACAGGATGGATATAGAATCATTGGAAAGAATTCAGAGGAGAATGACAAGACTAATCCCGGGCATTAGGAACCTTGAGTATAGAGACAGGTTAAAGCATCTTAATTTGCACTCCCTCGAGAGATGTAGAGCGAGGGGCGACCTGATAGAGGTGTATAAGTGGAAGTCAGGGCTAAACAAAGGGGACATTACAAAGGTGCTCAAACTATCCAACCAGGAGCGAGCTGGAGAACAATGGTTTTAAATTAGACAAATTTAGATTAAGGCGTAAAATAGGTAAACACTGGTTTGGAAACAGTAGTGGATGAATGGAACAAGTTACCAAATATCATCATTAACTCGAATACGCTGAATAGCTTCAAACATAGGTTGGATGCTTATATGAGCAATAGGGGTTGGGTGTAAACTGGACTGCCCAGTATGGGCTAATAGGCCCGCTGCAGTTTCCTCCATTCTTATGTTCTTATGTTCTTATAGGCGTTTCTCAGAAAAATGCAACTTTTAATAGTCATTTCTTCCTCTGACTGCAACTCAGGTGATTTTAGATTTTGGGAAATTTGTTTTTTATTGCACACTCACATCAGAAAATCGATGTGAATGAAATCCTTTTGGAAAAATTTCAAATCTATGTTGCCCAAGGACCCTTTTCAAATAAAAGTGAAAACCAAAGAAACTGATTCAGTTATGTCTGTTTATTACAAAATTTTGAAAAAAGATCAGAATCACACTGAAATATCACACTGCCCCTGTAAATGGTGGATGAATATGACAGACTTGGCCGATCGTGGGGTACCGGTGGTAGAAGCGGTACCGTTCTTGCCTCGCAAGTGAGATGTCACGGGTTCGATTCCCGGGCCGGTGTAAGTTGTTTGGACTTACTTCCTAGCCCCCATTAGTCCTTGTTCACCTAGCAGTAAAGTAGGTACCTGTTGTAAGTCGAAAGTTGCGAATTTGTATTCAGGGAAAGTTGTTGGAGCTTCCAATAACTTGATGACATAAACCACTGACTCTTCAGGCTTCTACGCCCTTAACTCGTGAGACATAAAGGCAAGCATGAACTTAGCATGCTTCCCTGTTGGGCGCTGTAAACGCTTCTGCACTTCACCTTACACAAGGATGTACGGGGGTACCCAATAAAAAAAAAACTTGGCCGATCGAGCGAACAGCCGTCAGCAGAGGCGGGAAATATAACTGTGAACAATTGGCCCTCCACTCGTTGAGCTTGCACATACTGTCATTGACGACCTGAGTACTGACCAGTACTATGGTTACATGATTTGCAGTGCCATCAAAACTGGGGTCATGCCTGATAGACTTGCTTACCTGCAGATAGGTCCAGTCTCACATTCTAGGTGGCTCACAACGGCTCTCAGGTTCTGCAGAATTTGGGTCGCTCATCATAAACTGAAAGGGAACCAGCACAACCTGAGACTTATTGTCCAATTCATCGTGAGTGTCTACTTGCCAAATTGGTTCAACATCAAGGTCAAGTCATCGTTCTCCGAAGGTAGGCATGTTCTCTTCCAGCTTGAGCTCCTGAGGAGTCAGCCAAGGAAGGTTGTTCAGATTGTGGAGCAGACTGTGAGGAGATCTTCCTGGTATGCTCATCCGAGGCAGTTCTGCAGACAATGCTCTGCAGTAAGGATGAGGAGGAGAGAAGAGTGGCAGTCAAAAAGATCTTGGATATGAGACTTATGAGAGGATCTGGGCATGACGAATCAGTTGGTGACGATTCCTTCAGGGTCAGGAAGACTCCTGAAGTAATCTGGTGCCAAGACCCTCACTGATCTCATAGATCTGGATAACATCCAGGCTGGCAGTGAGCCTCCCTGTAGCCTCACCAATGTTCAAGTCAGAGCTTTCCTGGACAACCCCATGCATGTCCCTGCCTGGCCCTCGCACACCCAGAGTATAGAGCGTTGTGTACAGCAAGTGAGCGAGGCCAGCATCACGTGTACAGCCAGGAGAGGAGGGAAGGCTACATCCGAGCTCAGGTGGTCAGCAGGGAGGTGATGAGTAGAAACAGAAGCAAGAAAGACATGTTCTCTATGGTGTGCAGCAACACCGGGTCGTAGTAGTAAAACCGGTTTTTGTATTTGATGATTTTGTTTTCTAAAGGAATATTAAATTTAATAAATGTGTCAAGATCATTCGTTTCACTATTCTGGATCATTTTCATCCTAATAAATTAACCTGATACATTTACTTTACTTTAAATAAGCTATTTAGTGGTGTTGGTAAAAGGGTGGGAATACTGAATTTTCATAAGATTTCAAGTTAAAATTTACCTAGCAAAAAATGAAAACTTTTCAAATCTGAAGATATCACATGATTCTGCACATAGAACTACATCATTAATACCATGGCCCGATTTTTCAAACTCAAAAAAAAAAATTCGCCTCCGTATGACACACCCTAAGTCCAGTCTATAATGTGGACGATTTCGCTACTAGGCAAATCAACGTATTCACGGATATTCATGGCCAAATGCGTAATCATTTAGCAGCGTTACGCGCTGAAATGAAATACAAGCAACATACACAAGCTAAGTTTGTCAGGCTAGAAATAGGCGATGCTGTTATGGTGCGAGAACCTGAACGAAAGTCCAAGCTTTCACCCAAGTTTGACGGACTATTCCACATTATTGCTAAGGAAGCGTGCAACAAATTTAAAATTTTGAAGCCAAACTCACAAACTGTAGATGTTGTGCATGCAAACATACTTAAAAAAGGTTCATTCAGATTCATTCCCCAGGAATGATAATGATATCCCAGACATCGTTGTCCCAGACACAACTGTTCAAACAGAAAACACGTCAAATACACCCAGAGCATCTGATGATTATTATTTAAGACTACGTTCTGCGAAACGTATATAATAATGTTCCTAACATTTCTACAATGATATTAATACTAAAAGATTTCTGAGTCTAATCATTTATCTACTTTTTTATAATTTCATGAATTCAGTGCCTACACTAGAATGAATTATTTATTTTTCCAAGCAATTTGCATGCTACAAAAACTTCAACTCAAGCTGTATCTATTAACAAAAACGAACTAATTGCAAGTACGGTTGATGCAGGGTTAGGACGAGTGGATGCACAGCATGTGAATGTGAAAAATCTTCTTGAAGCCTTACAAATAGCCAAGACGAGTTATCTGTTAACTCCAATTTTCGCAGACGAAGAGGTAGAATAGTATATCCTTCTGTTAGAGTCAACTCTCACGCACTATGCTTTCCTCATCCACGTAACTATGCTAGTGCAAAGCAAATTAATGTATGGTAGGTAGAACCTTTCCCATTATACTCTGATGACATACTGTTTACTCTGGATATACCAACCGATCTTTTACTAATAGATGAAGACTACTCTTTGTTAGAAGTGGTTGATTTTAGGGTACTATCACGGTGTAAGTAGTCATGTATACATTTACACATATGCCCAGCCTATGTGCGCGCGTATATTCTGATGCAGACGGAATATACGAATTGGCGATCATACAAACTAACGTTCGCACAACGCTGAAACAATGTAAATATAAACCGATTTGCCAGGAAAACTGTGTTTCATGCGCATCTACACAATGTTCAGTATATATATATATATATATATATATATATATATATATATATATATATATATATATATATATATATATATATATATATATATATATATATATATATATATTTCATGTAAATCCACAATGAAAACGTGGATAAGATAAATCTTGATAAAATCACACGGGAAGATGGAAACAACGGAGTACCTTAGCTTTCGTCTTTATTCAAGACATCTTCAGATGTCTTGAATAGTATATATATATATATATATATATATATATATATATATATATATATATATATATATATATATATATATATATATATATATATATATATATATATATATATATATATATATATATATATATATCTGGGAAGATATTGGAAGCATAATGTGTTGTCTATGGTAGACCCTGCTGTCATATGGCATCACGAAAATTGTGACCAAGTCCCAGGATGCTGATCTGACTTTTTGCCTCATTTACACACAATTGCAGGGTCTCAATTGTTTCTCTTACTATTGATAACACACCATATATACTGTATATTGTTTCTAATAAATTTTTTTTCAATTTCTATTTCTTTAAGGTTCTTTATTATTATTATTATTATTATTATTATTATTATTATTATTACATTTTCGCCCCCTAGGCCCCGGTGTGGGTCAGTGACCTGTGCCTGGGTGGGCTAATCCCCATAAAAAAAAAAGTAAATCACTGTAGTTGCGCGTGATCCAGGTATATGCTGATAACCACAAGGAAAGAAGAAAACAGGTCCACAATGGTCAGGTATTAGGTAATGACCCTACTAATCTTTAAATAGCACACAACGGTTGGTGGTCAGGTCAGAGGGTAAGGTGACCCAACTTTCTCACCTGGTAACAAATCTTCTTAATTACAAAATTGTCCAGTTTGTGCAGGCCATTACTCAAATTCATGTTAAATGCTTCGGTATGTTTAATAAGACTAGATTATATGATGTTCCTACTATCAATTGAATTACAAGGTAATATTGAGGAGGCATTATCCCAGTCAATGCAATGCTTGTTATCCCTCACATGAACAAACAGAGCATTGGATTCGTGGCCTGTCCTAACACTGTATTTGTGTTGTTTAATTCTAGTTGCAAGATCTTTACCTGTCTGGCCTAAGTAAAACATAATACATTCCTTGCAAGGAACTTTATAAATGCAACCAATTGTGTTGTTGGGGGAGTTCTTGATTAACATTTGTTTAACAGTGCATGAGTTTTTAAATGCCACAATGACGTTCCAGGTTTTTAGTTGTGAAGGAATGTGTGAGAAATTTTTGTGAAATGGTAATATTAAGATATTCTTATGGTCATGGGTGGGCTTTGGATCAGTTCTATAAAAAGTTTTCTTAGTAATGTTTAGGCATTTGTCTATGAAAGATCTAGGGTATTTAAGGTTTGAGCCAATATTATAGATATATTCGTATTCCTCATCAATGAATTCCGGACTGCAAATTCTCAAAGCACGTAAAAACATTGTTGAAAATACTGACTGTTTGACTCTATTATGGTGGGCAGAATAATAATGAATGTATGAACACACATTAGTTGGTTTTCTATAAATACTGAACTTAAAAGTGTTACCTATTCTGTGTATCAGTCTAGGAATGGCAATTTACAGTCTTGAATTTGATCGAGGGGGCTAAGTTGTTAAGTTGTGGCAGGAAAGCTTTTAGGTCCTCATTACATGGCCAGAGACATAATACATCATCAACATATCTAAACAAGACTGCTGAAGGTGGTAAAATATTACTTAATAGTTTCTTTTCAAAGAATTCCATATATAGGTTGCTTAATACAGGTGAGAGTGGATTACCCATTGCCATACCCATTGCTCTGTTTGTTCATTTTTCGGGATAACAAGCATTGCATTCACTGGGATAATGCCTCCTCAATATTACCTTGTAATTCAATTGATAGTAGGAACATCATAGAATCTAGTCTTATTAAACATACCGAAGCATTCAACATGAATTTGAGTAATGGCCTGTACAAACTGGACAATTTTGTAATTAAGAAGATTTGTAACCAGGTGGGAAAGTTGGGTCACCTTACCCTCTGACCTGACCACCAACCGTTGTGTAATATATAAAGATTAGTAGGGTCATTACCTAATACCTGACCATTGTCGACCTGGTCTCACCCTCCTCTGTATATATATACACCCTGGTTTGTATTTCTCTTTAGTCTGTACTCACCCCTGAAGATGTGAATTACACGAAAGCGCTTGGGAACTTCGTGTTTTCTTCTTTCCTTGTGGTTAACATAAGAACATAAGAATGGAGGAAACTGCAGCTGGCCTATTGGCCCATACTGGGCAGTCCCGTTTACACCCAACCCCTATTGCTGATATGAGCATCCAACCTATGTTTGAAGCAATTCAGAGTATTCGAGTTAATGATGATATTTGGTAACTTGTTCCATTCATCCACTACTCTATTTCCAAACCAGTGTTTACCTATTTCACGCCTAAATCTAAATTTGTCTAATTTAAAACCATTGTTACGAGTTCGCTCCTGGTTGGATAGTTTGAGTACCTTTGTAATGTCCCCTTTGTTTAGCCCTGCCTTCCACTTATACACCTCTATCAGGTCGCCCCTCGCTCTACGTCTCTCAAGGGAGTGCAAATTAAGATGCTTTAACCTGTCTCTATACTCAAGGTTCCTAAAGCCCGGGATTAGTCTTGTCATTCTCCTCTGAATTCTCTCCAAGGATTCTATATCCATTCTGTAATACGGTGACCAGAACTGAACTGCGTAATCCAGGTGTGGTCTCACAAGAGCAAGATATAGTTTTAGGATGACCTCGCTAGTCTTGTAACTATCACTCCTTTGTATGAACCCAGGTACTTTATTAGCCTTGTTACGAGCAAAAACACATTGTTTACTTGGCTTAAGGTTCCTACTTATCATTACTCCTAAATCTCTCTCGCAGTCGGATTTCTCTATGGCATCGTTGTTCTTCTGGTATCTGGTTTCCCTGTTTACATCTCCTATACTGAGTACTTTACATTTGTCCACGTTGAATTTCATCTGCCATTTTTCAGACCATTCGAAAAATTTGTTTAGATCTTCCTGTAGTTTTGCCGAGTCCTCGTCAGATTTGATAACACGTCCTTTTTTAGTGTCATCAGCAAATTTACTTATGTTGCTGTCAATGCCGATATCTATGTCGTTTATGTATATAATAAATAATAATGGTCCAAGTACTGAGCCTTGGGGAACTCCACTTGTGACGTTGCTCCAATGGGACTTAGTGCCGTTAATGCTCACTCGCTGTTTCCTGTCCTGTAACCACGCACTAATCCATTTAAGGATGTCACCTGTGATGCCATGAGCTTCTACCTTTCTAATTAGTCTTTCGTGGGGGACTCTGTTGAAGGCTTTGCTAAAGTCGAGATATACCACATCATAATTGTGTCCCTCGTCCACCGATTCGAAAACTGATGAAAAGAATGTTAATAGATTAGTTAGGCAAGAACGTCCGCTTGTGAAGCCATGCTGGGAATCATTGATTTCGAATAGAGTTTGAAATGATTGCTTCCAGTAATTTGCCTACTATTGATGTTAGACTGATTGGGCGGTAGTTAGAGGATAGTGATCTATCCCCCTTCTTGAAAATCGGTATTACATTCGCTATCATCCAGAATTCTGGTACTACACCTGTTTTTAATGACATGTTAAACAACTTTGCTAAGGGCATACTAAGCTCTTCCTTACATTCCTTTAATACTCTGGCAAATATCTCATCGGGACCAGGTGACTTATTAGGCTTTAGTTTGTCTATTTGCTTACTAACATCATTACTAGTCACTACTATCTCACTTAATTTGTTTTCTTCACTATCTCTGAATAGAGTCGGTGCCTCGGGTATCATGTTTAGATTTTCGGTGGTGAAAACTGTTGAAAAATATTTATTCAAATTATTGCTCATTTCTCCGTCTTTTCTCGTGTTTTAGTTTGATACATTTGGCAGAATCCTTTGGGGTTTGTCTTCGCCTCCCTTGCTATCCTTACCTCATTATTCCTCTTTGCTTTCCTTATCTCGGTTTTAACTCTACTCGCCAATACCCTATAATAGTCCCGGAGGTGAATTTCCGTTGCATGATTTATCTCTTCACCTATAGCCTTCTTTTACTAAATAGATGTTCTTTAAATAAATTATTTTGATCCATTTAGGGTCATTGCTGTCCATCCTGAGAGTTTTGTATGCAGGCGTTCTGCCTTGCATTGCTAACCTAATTATTTAAATTGTCGTGAACTCGGCAATCTCAGATCCGTTATCAGGTCGGTGTCATCTGTCAGGTCTACAGCCAAGCGACACCCTCTCTCAGCTCTTTTAAACTGTCAAAGCCGTTCTTCAAAATCTGGTACCTTAGTGGAATTTCTTTCCTGATGTCTGTCCTTGAAAATAACTGGTAATCGAATTTCTTTGTGATCGCTTGTTTGCAAGTTCATTCCACTCGACATTGCTAATTAGGTTTTCTCTGTTCGACAGAACTAAGTCCAGTATATTATTACCCCGTGTGGGTTCGGTTATATGTTGACTTAGGAAACAGTCCTGGATCGTCTTGAGAAAATCTTGTGATTCTGAGTTACCCGTAAGGTCAGTCCAATCTATTTGGCCAAGGTTAAAGTCGCCTACTATACAGACTTTGTTATGAATGGAAGCCCTGGGCATTTCATCCCAGATAAGTCGCTCATTGACGCTATCAAGATTGGGGGGGTCTATATATTACTTCTGTGATTAATTTTTCTCGACCGTTGCTTAATTCTATCCAAATTGTTTCTGTATTCCTTTCAGTTTTAATTTCCTTATTTATTTCACACTTCAGATTATCCCTAACATAGATTGCTACTCCTCCTCCTTTCCTGCTCTGCCTATCGGTATGGAACAGTTTGTAACCCGCAATTTGGTATTCGACTGGTAACTCACGTGTGTCTAGGTTGATCCATGTTTCAGTGAATGCAATTATATCGATTTTTTCGGTACATACCAAGGCCCTAATATCATCCGTTTTGTTTCTCATACTTCTACTGTTCGTGTAGTATACATTTAAGTTAGTCGTGTTTTGAGTCCTCTCCTTACCGCGTTTAGTTTTAAACTCCCTGTCTAATTTAGTTTTGTCATCATTCCTAGCATATACCTAGATCACGCGCACCTACAGTGATTTACTTGCATATATATATATATATATATATATATATATATATATATATATATATATATATATATATATATATATATATATATATATATATATATATATATATATATATATATATGCTGATAACCACAAACTGTACAAATTGGACAAACTGGTCAATTTTGTAATTAAGAAGAACTGTAACCAGGTGAGAAGGTTGGGTCACCTTACCCTCTGACCTGACTACCGACCGTTGCCGTGCTATTTAAAGATTAGTAGGGTCATTACCTAATACCTGACCATTATGGACCTGGTCGCACCCTCCTCTGTATATACAGTATATACCTTGTTTTGTACTTCTCTCTAGTCTGTAGTCACCCCTGTCTCATGGCAATAACAATTATATAAATTTGGGTTCATACATTTAGTTTATATAATCCAATCACCCCACTGTAATTTTCCATATGCTGTGAGTTGCCATGTGCTTCTCACGTGAGGGGAAATTCCTCTATCAGTAGGCCGACCTTGAAAATGTAGGGTTAGCCCGGCCACTCCTTCAGAGTCACCTCCCTTCACAGGCACCAGTCCTTCACAGGACCAGTCCTCACTTGAAGCTCACGAGAATCGGACGGGTGACCTGACTCAGTCAAGCTGAGCCCCCATCCTTAACTAACACTCACAACTTACAGTGTTAATTACGGAGCATCTACTAATAGACTGGGACCAATATAGTTTTAACAATAAATGGAGAAAAGACAATTTTGGATTTGTAACTTAACAACTCAACTTATATATATATATATATATATATAAGCCAAGTTAAAGGGAACTCTCGAGGGAGTGCAAATTTTTATACTTTAACCTGTCTATGTACTCAAGGTTCCTAATGCCCGGGATTAGTCTTGTCATTCTCCAATGATTTCTTTTTAGGGATTCTATATCCATTCTGTAATAAGGTGACCAGAATTGAACTGTGTAATCAAAGTGAAGTCTCACAAGCTCACGATATAGTTTTAGGATGACCTCTCTAGTCTTGTAACTAACACTACTTTGCATGAACCTAAGCACTTTATTAGCCTTGTTTCGAGCAAATACTCATTGTTTACTTGGCTTAAGATTCCTACTTATCATTACTCCTAAGACTTTTTTACATTCGGATTTCCGTATAACATCGTTGTTCAACTGATATCTGGTGTCTCTGTTTACATCTCCTTGACTAAGTATTTTACGTTTGTTCACATTAAATTCCATCTGTCATTTTTCAGACTATTTGAAAAAATTTGTTTAGATCTTCCTGTAGTTTTGCGGAGTCCTTGTCAGATTTAATAATATGCCCTATTTTAGTGTTATCAGCAAAGTTACTTCTGTCTACGCCGATATCTATGTCGTTTATGTATATAATAAATAATAATGGTCCAATTACTGAGCCTTGGGGTACTCCACTAGTGACGTTACTCCAATCGGGTTTAGTGCTTTAATGTTCACTCGCTGTTTCCTGTCCTGTAACCACGCACAAATCCTTTTTAGAATATCTCTTCCAATGCCATGAGCCTCCACTTTTCTTATTAGTCTTTCGTGTGGGACTCTGTCGAAGACTTTACTAAGGTCAAGATATACCACATCATAGTCTTGCCCCTCGTCCACTGATTCGTAAACAGCTGAAAAGAATGTTAATACATTAGTTAGACATGAACGCCCGCTTGTGAAGTCATGTTGGTAATCATTGATCAACTTGTGCTTCTCCAGGTGGTTTCGAATAGAGTTTGAAATTATTGCTTCCAGTAATTTCCCTACAATTGATGTTAAGGTGATTGGATGGTAGTTAGAGGATAGTGTTCTATCTCCCACCTTGTAAAATCGGTATTACATTCGCTATCCTCTAGAATTCTGGTATTACACCCGTTTTTAAGGGTTAAACAAACTTGCTAAGGGCATACTAAGCTCTTCCTTAGATTCCTTTAAATCTCTGGCAAATATCTCATCGGGGCCTGGCGACTTATTAGGCTTTAGCTTGTCTATTTGCTTACTAACGTCGTTACTAGTCACTATTATCTCGCTTAATCTATTTCTTCGCTATCTCTGTACATAGTCGGTGCCTCGGGTGTCATGTGTAAATTTTCGGTGGTGAAAACTATTGAAAAATATTTGTTCAGTTAGCTCGCCGGTATTTGACTGTATTGGTCCAATCGTTTCTCGTGTTTTAATTTGATACATTTGAAAGAATCCCATGGGGTTTGACTTCGCCTCCATTGCTACCTTCATTTCATTATTTCTCTTTTCTTTTCTTATCTCGGACTTAACCTTACTGCCCAATACCTTTTAATAATCTCGAAGGGTAAACTTCACTACGATTTATTCTTCTACCTATAGTCTTCCTTTGTTCAATATTATTTTTTAAATCATTATTTATCTATTTAAGGTCATTGTTGTCTGATCTGAGTTTTCTGTATGGTATGCTCTGCCTTTGTGCATTAAATAACTCATTATTTAAATTGTTGTGGAACTCGTCAACCTCAGATCTTGTGATCAGGTCATCCTCAACCGCCATATTTTGTGAAGATATCGTAGTCAGGTCTCCAGTTAAAGTTAGGTCGCCCTATGTGGATACAATGTGTGAGAAAACCTCAAGCGAAGCCATGTAATCCATCCTCCATTGTGATACTCCTTCTTTCAGCTTCCTTTTCAACCCATCAACGTTTGCCCTTCAGAAATCTGGGATTTTAATGGTACTTTCCTTGCGCCTGCCATTAAATTTTAATTGAAATCTTATTTCTTTGTGATCCCTGTTGGCAAGTTCGTTCCCTACCTCGACATTACTAATGAGGTTTTCTCTGTTTGACAGAACTAAATCGGGTATATTATTACCCCGGGTGGGTTTGGTTATATGTTGACTTAGGAAACAGTCCTAAACTGTTTCAAAAAAATCATCTGATTCTGAGTTACCTGTGAGGTCGATCCAATCTATTTGGCTAAGGTTAATGCTGCCTACTATATAGACATTGCTATACCTGAAAGCCCTGCGCATGTCATCCAAAATAAGTCGCTCATTAACTCTAACAAGAACAGGAGATCTATATATTACTCCTGCAATAATTTTTCCCTACCATCGTTTACTTCTATCCAAATTGTTTCTGTGTTCAGTTCAGTTTTTATTTCTTTATTTATTTCACACTTCAGATTATCCCTGACATAGATTGCTACTCTGCCCTCCTTTCCTAATCTGCCTATCGGTATGGAATAATTTGTAAACCTGTAATTTGGTATTCAGCAGGTGACTCTTGTGAAACAAAGTTTATCCATGTTTCGGTGAATGCTATTATATCGATTTTTTTCGGTACATACCAACGCCCTGATTTCATCCATTTTGTTTCTCATACTCATACTGTTTAGGTTTTAACTCCCTGTCTAATTTAGTTTTGTCATCATTCCTAGCGCTGTTTCCCTACAACCTTTCACTTTGTTTTCCCGCTCCGACTACAGTCTCCACCACCTCCGTGCCCATATGTTCCCCTAGTAGTTTAAAGACTTCGACATCTTTTGAACTGCCCTCTCAAGAGAGCTAGACAGGGTTGCCACCCCATCCTTAGCATAAAGGTCTCTTCTGCGGTAAAAGTTGTCCCAGTTGTCAATGAATGGGAATGATATTGTCTTACAATATCTGTCTAGACTGCCGTTGACACCAACTGCCCTTGACAATCATTCATTGCCAACTCTCCTTCTAGGCAGGATTTACCAAGGAGCTCCTCACTTCTGCACTGAGGCAGATAATGGGTTTGTTTCCATTACCAGACACGATATTGTCCATCCTGTGAACCATATTCCCCACCCCAGCTCCTGGCAAACAAACCCTCATCCTATTTTTATTTTTACCACAAAAAGCTCTATCCAGGTACCGTATCTGGGAATCGCCAACAATTTAGGTTATCGTACCTTCCTTCTCAGCCCTGTCCCTGACTATGTCCAATTCATCTATCAAAGGGCTAAAAGAGTGTTTACACATAGCTGTTGTCGTTTCCTTGGCGTCTTTTCTCACTACCAT
The DNA here is from genome assembly GCF_018991925.1 of Homarus americanus. Classification (NCBI taxonomy): domain Eukaryota; kingdom Metazoa; phylum Arthropoda; class Malacostraca; order Decapoda; family Nephropidae; genus Homarus; species Homarus americanus. The sequence continues at coordinate 343,672 of NW_024733126.1, read as the reverse complement.
TTTGGTTGTTCCTCCCCTCACAACTTTCCATTCCCTGAGTTTTCGTCAGACTCGGGTTTTCCTTGTCTCGTGTCTTCTTTCTTCATCCTCTCTATCAGTTCCTTTAATTTCAAATTTCTTCTTTGACTTTCACTAACTCGGCCAGTAGCCTGGTCCTCAGAAGGGCACAGCCCTGTTCACAAGTAGCACTAGCCATTACCGACAATTTATCCCCGGGATCTAAGTCTGCCGTGACCTTTCCCCTAACGAGGTCAGAACACAACTGAGCGAGGTCTACCTTTCCTCTCTCTGTCTTTCTGTATTACTTTCTTTCACTGAAATATTTGAATGCTTACTTCATGTGTTAATAAATTGTTGTGCTTATGTTTGTCTGACGCTTCTTATAATAAAAATAAATATTCGTATACTCCTGTTTTGTTTAACTTAATTCCATTCTAATGTATTCCCCTGAACTTTTGGGGGAATGGTTGTTTTCGTGCAAGCAAACTAATCTATATATATAAAACAAAGAAGTATGTCTGTGTGTTTGTTTGTTTGTGTGTGTGTTCGCACGAGATTCTCGGAAACTACTTTACCGATCTGTAGAGATGATGGATGGTATTATATGTAGTGATAATGGATGGTGTTATATGTAGTGATGATGGATGGTGTTATATGTAGTGATGATGGATGATGTTATATGTAGTGATGATGGATGGTGTTATATTATGTAGTGATGATGGATTGTGTTATAATATAACACAATCCATCATCACTACAGATAACACCACCCATCATCACTACATATAACACCATCCATCATCACTACATATAACACCACCCATCATCACTACATATAACAACATCCATCATCACTACATATAACATCATCCATCATCACTACATATAACACCATCCATCATCACTACATATAGCACCATCCATCATCACTACATATAACTTATATGTAGTGATGATGGATGATGGTATTTGTAGTGATGATGGGTAGTGATGATGGATGGTGCTATATGTAGTGATGATGGATGGTGTTATATGTAGTGATGATGGATGATGTTATATGTAGTGATGATGGATGTTGTTATATGTAGTGATGATGGGTGGTGTTATATGTAGCAATGATGGATGGTGTTATATGTAGTGATGATGGGTGGTGTTATCTGTAGTGATGATGGATGATGTTATATATAGTGATGATGGGTAGTGTTATATGTAGTGATGATTAGACAATAAAATAATAACAGTTTAATGCTAACAAATATACTTTGTTGTACCGTTGTAGAGAAAAACATGGTGGACTGAACAGTGAGACAATGTGGTGCCTCCTGGAGGGTGGCGTCCTACCGTGGCCTCGGGAATGAACCGCCCGGAGGGCGGCGTTTCTGCAAGTGATAGAAGCGGAGCAGGGAGGTATGATCTTTCTCGATGCACCTGGCGGGACAGGAAAAACATTCCTGATCAACCTTCTGTTGGCCAAAGTACGTCATTGCTGCAACACTATTAGAAGGAGGACGTACTGCACACTCAACTTTTAAGCTGCCTCTAAACCTCGCTCACAATGAGAATCCAGTGTGCAACATCAAAAAATGATCGACAAAGGCAAAACTCTTAGAAAAATGCAGCCCCATAGTCTGGGATGAATGCACTATGTCTCACAAGTTAGCGTTTGAAGCATTGGACAGAACCTTGCAAGACATACGAGAAAATGACTATCACATGGGTGGCATTACAGTGGTCATTGCTGGAGACTTTCGCCACTCCCTACCTGTCATTCCTCGAGGCACTCCAGCTGATGAACTGAATGCGTGCCTCAAGGCATCATACCTTTGGAGAAGTGTTCAGACACTCACCGTAACCACAAACATGAGAGTACATCTACAAGGAGATCAGGATGCTGGACGGTTTGCAAACCTTCTACTACAGATTGGGAATGGAACTTTCCCTGTTTATTCAGAAGGACAAATAATCATTCCTCAAGGATATGGAAATGTTGTAAAGTCCTCAACTGAGCTCACTGACATGGTCTACCCAAACATTATCCACCACTACAAGGATCACAAGTGGCTGCGTGAACGTGCAATTGTGGCACCAAAGAATGAAACAGTGGCTGAAATCAACATGACTCTACTCAGACAGCTTCCAGGCAGTGAGACCTCATTCAAATCTGTTGATACAGTAATCGACCAGGACCAAGCAGTCCAGTACCCTGAAGAATTCCTTAATTCCTTGGAGCCAGCTGGAATGCCTCCTCACCATCTCACTCTCAAGATTGTAACTCCTATAATGCTCTTAAGAAATCTTGAACCACCAATCCTCTGCAATGGCACAAGACTGGTGGTGAAGAACATGATGCCACATGTACTGGAAGCTACAATACTGACAGGAAAAGTTAAAGGAGAGGACGGTTTTATATCAAGGATACCTCTCATCACCACTGACCTGCCATTTGAGATCAAGCGTCTTCAGTTCTCGGTTAAAGTTAGCTTTGCCATGACCATCTATAAAAGCCAGGAACAGTCCCTAAAGATGGTTGGCCTAAACTTGGTGTTTCCTTGCTTCTCTCATGGACAGTTCTATGTTGGATGCTCCAGAGTGGGAACTGGCAAAAATCTGTACATACCTGCTGCTGTGTACCAACTCTTTCAGTCCCTTGATAGATGAATAATTGGACGTTAGTATAGTCAGGGACAAGGCTGACAAGGAAGGGAAGAAAATCTTAATTGTTGGCGACTCCCAGGTACGGTACATGGACAGAGCCTTTTGCGGGAAAGATAAAAATAGGATGAGGGTGTGTTTGCCAGGAGTTGGGGTGGGGGATATAGTTGACAGGATGGACAATATCTTGTCTGGTAATGGGAACAAACCCATCATCTGCCTCAGTGCAGGAGGCAATGATATTGGCCGGTGTAGGAGTAAGGAGCTTCTTGATAAGTTCAAGATAGCTATAGAACGTGTTAGGTCTAAGGGAGGGATCCCTATCATATGTGGTGTCCTGCCTAGAAGGAGAGTTGGCAATGAATGGTTGTCAAAGGCAGTTGGTGTCAACGGCCGTCTTGACAGATATTGCAAGTCAATATCAGTCCCATTCATTGACAACTGGGACAACTTCTACGGCAGAAGGGACCTTAATGCTAGGGATGGGGTGCATCTGTCTCGGGATGGAGTGGCTACCTGGCTGAGACTCTCGAAAGGGCAGTACAAAAGATGTCGAGGTCTTTATACTGCTAGGGGAACATGTGAGCACGGGGGTGGAGGAGACTGCAGTGGGAGCGGGTAAACAAAGTGAAAGGTTACAGGGATATAGTGTTAGGAATGATGACAAAACTAAATTAGACAGCGAGTTAAAACCTAAACGCGGCAAAGGGAGGACTCAGAACACGACTAACTTAAATGTCTACTACGCGAACAGTAGAAGTATGAGAAACAAAATGGATGATATTAGGGCCTTGGTATGTACCGAAAAAATCGATATAATAGCATTCACTGAAACATGGATCAACCTAGACTCACGTGAGTTACCTGTTGAATACCAAATTGCAGGTTACAAATTATTCCATACCAATAGGCAGATTAGGAAAGGAGGCGGAGTAGCAATCTATGTCAGGGATAATGTAAAGTTTGATATAAATAAGGAAATAAAAACTGAGAGGAATACAGAAACAATTTGGATAGAATTAATCGACGGTAGGGAAAAATTATCGCAGGAGTAATATATAAACCTCCCAATCTTGATAGAGTTAATGAGCGACATATCTGGGATGAAATGCATAGGGCTTCTATACACAACAAAGTCTCTATAGAAGGCGACTTTAACCTTGGCCAAATAGATTGGATTGACCTTACGGGTAACTCAGAATCAGATGATTTTCTTTAAACGATCCAGGACTGTTTCCTAAATCAACATATAACCGAACCCACCCGGGGTAATAATATACTCGATTCAGTTCTGTCGAACAGAGAAAACCCCATTAGTAATGTCGAGGTAGGGAACGATCTTGCAAATAGCGATCACAAAGAAATTAGACTCCATTTAGATTTTCAGGGCAGCAGTAATGAAAATCCCACAAAAGTCCCAGATTACAGAATGGCAAACTCTGATAGTTTGAAGAGCTAGTTGAGAGAAGGGGTATCACGCCTGGGGGTGAAGTACTTGGACCTGACAGGTGAAACCGACCTGATAACGAGATGTGAGGTCGCCGAGTTCCACGACAATTTAAATAACGAGTTACTTGATGCACTAAGGCAGAACATACCATACAAAAAACTCAGATCAAACAACAATGACCCTAAATGGATAAATAATTATTTAAAGAACATTATTGGTCAAAGGAAGGCTACAGGTAGGAGAATAAATCGTGGCGAAATTTACTTCCGGGATTAATATAAGGTATTGGCCTGTAGGGTTAAGACCAGATAAGGAAAGCAAAGAGGAATAGTGAGCTGAGGATAGCAAGTGAGGCGAAGACAAACCCCAAGGGATTCTATCAATGTATCAAATTAAAACACGAGAAAAAATTGGACGAATACAGTCAGATTCCGGTGAGCTAACTGATAACGACTGAGAAATGAGCAATAATCTGAATAAATATTTTTCAACAGTTTTCACCACCGAAAATTTAAACATGATACCCAAGACATCGACTCTATTCAGAGATAGTGAAGAAAACAAATTAAGCGAGATAGTAGTGACTAGTGAAGGTTACTAGTGTGCCCTGAAGAATGCAGTGATGGCTAGGGAAACACTGAGTAACACTGAGTTCGTTTATTGTGGATGAGAGAAATACAAGTGGTGACGCGTGTGCCATGCGCGGCTCACACAGTCAGACTGAGGCGCCTTGCCATATGGCAGCCTCGGGGCAATGTTGCCACGTGATAATATATATAGATGCTACTCGGCACAGTAGCTTATGTACAGGGTTGCTACTTGGCACAGTAGCTTATATACATGACCTATATCTCCCTCCCCCCTCACGCTCATAGTCTTTGTCTTGAGCGGACTTCTTAGTCCTAAGTCGCTCCGAGCGTCGAGGTGCACTGTGGGGCGGATCCTCGTGAGGTGTAGGTGACTCGTCCTCGGTCAGGGGGCCAGCAGCAGGGGGTGGGACTGGCCGGAGGAAGCGGCGGTTCCTCCACCAGACACGGCCGCTCGGCATCCTGACCTTGTAGTCCCGCGACCGGCCGACGCCCATCACTATACCCACCTTGTCCCAACGTGTCGTCGTCGGGTCCTGGACGCGGGCAAGGGCACCAATCTCCAGCGGCTGAAGAGGGCGGGCACGGTCGTCATACCGAGCCTTGGCGGTAGCAGCTCTCGGCTCTGGTCTGCCAGTCCTTCGCAAAGGCCTTGGCGTGTGCAGGAACGCAAGAGCGGAGAGGGTGACCATACAGGATCTGGGCAGGGGAGCGTCCTGTGTGGGTGGGAGTGGACGCGGGTTCTGGGCAGCTCCGTGTGGCAGCGCCAGGCGCGTCGCTCGTCGACTCACGCACCCTGCTGGCGGTGTAACGAGCAGCTGGGATCTGCTCGGGAAAGTCTCTGGGCACCACGCCTAACTCCTTGCAGTGCTCCCACGACAACAAGGGTGTAGCGAGAGTAGGCTGCACGTCGATCCATCCGTGACACGACCTGTCGCCGTAGGTGATCTCTGCTTGAAAGGAGCCCACAGCGTCCGGCATCTGGGAACCGTCCGCATTGTAGTACTGCAGCTGCGGCGGTGGTCCCAGGCCGCGTTTGGTGAGGCCCAGTTTCTGGAGGTGCTTCAACCCAATCACCGTAGTATCGGCGCCGGTGTCCGGTATCACCTCGATGTGACCCGACACATCACCGTGTGTGACGGCGACGCGGATAGTAGGGGAAGGGGTAGCCCTGGGGCGTGTGGTCGATTCCACCCTCCTGATGTGACTCCGCTGCTGCTTGGGGCTGCGTGGGCCATCTGGAGGGGGCTGCGTGCGAACCACCCCGAGGGAAGTGCGCTGCTTTCCTCCTCGTCTCGGGCTTTTGGGCTTGGGTTGGCGGCAGCACTTGTCGTAGTGTCCATAGCGACCGCAGGCCTGACACTTGTGGCCTCGTGCAGGGCACCTGTCTGTGTTAGACCAGTGGCCCTTACGGTCACATCCACGACACAGTGCGTCGGCGGCCGGGCAAGTCTTGGGGCTGTGCTGCTTTCCACAGCTGCCACAGGAAGCACTAGGCGGAGGCGTGGAAGAACGTGTGGCAGCCTTCGCGTTGTTGGCCGCCTTCTTATCCTTCTTGTATTGTGAGATAGCTCTCACAGCAGGTGGGGCCCATAAGGCAGAGGTGGCGGACTTGGTGGCCTCGTATGACCGACATTCAGTCACTACCACCTGGAGTGTGGAGGAAGCGTCCAGGGGGATGAGTCGCTGCATCAACTCTTCGTGCCTGACACCTGTCAAGATCCCGTGCTTGATCCAGGCTTCCTCACATTCCCGGCTGTGCGCCTTACAGACGTCGATCTCCTCTGACAAACTCTTCAAACGTACAAAAAAGTCGTCAAAGGATTCGTTCTCCGCCTGCTTGCAGCTGGTAAAGGCACGGCGACGCAAAGCCTCGTTGTTCCGACCCTTAACGTGCTCCTGTAAAAGGTCGAGCACATCCGTCACTGAAGATGTAGAATCGGGAGGCACGTGCAACGTGTGCTCCAAAACTCTCTGGGTCTCCAGCGACAAACATATCCGCAGTTGGATGAGCTGTTTGTTTGGAGGCATGCTGTCAAGGTCCACCATCGTGGAGTAATCTGTCCAACGCCGCCTCCACTCACGAAAAAGCTGAAACGTGACGTCTGGTGAGAGGGCGGGTGGGGGTTGAACAGATGCCTTGGGAGCTGGAGGACGCTGGTGTGGTGGAGGAGGGAGTGTACTGGTGCCTTGAAGCGCGCTACCTGCGAGTGAGGGAGGGTGGGTTAGCGCCAGGGTCGCCAATAGTGCCTCAAAACGCAACTTTTCCTCCACTCTTCGTGTCTCCTCCCTCTGAAAATCCATTTCTCTACGTCGCTCGTCCCGGTCGTCCATCCACCTCAGAATTGTGGCAATGTCCGTCACAGGAGGTGGAGGATGAGAGTCTGCGCCGGGTGGAGGGGAAGGTGGTGGGGAGTCGTGTCTCCCATCTTGACGTTGTCCCTTCTTACCTCCCATCTTTGTGTGTGCGTGGACTGCACTGTTTAATATATAAAGTGGCGCCTCAACAGCTCGACCCACATATATAAGACATAAACAGCACAAAAATCACGCTTATGGTCCAGGTCCACTGTTCTGTCCGTGAGTGAGTGAGTGCGTGCGTGCGTGTGTGTGTCTGAGAGAGCGGAGCGTGGTGGACGGCGGTCGGCGGAGGCAAGACCAGTGTCCCACCGGATGTCGCACGAGAAGGGTGTACGCCTGCGTGCTCCGTGGGTACCACAAAAAGCAGGCCAATGCTCAACTCTCAGCTCTAGACACACACTAATACACTGACACTAACACTGGCACCGTCATTAAAACGCACTGTGACGGCGCAACACTGCACATCGCGGCGAAACACAGCGCAACACAACACAACACACTGAGTCGACGCGCATCACCGGCAGACGTAACTGTCGGCATTGTTCACACACTTAGTAAGTCCACAGATCCTAGACACTGCGCCATGTAGGTTACTAGTGTGCCCTGAAGAATGCAGTGATGGCTAGGGAAACACTGAGTAACACTGAGTTCGTTTATTGTGGATGAGAGAAATACAAGTGGTGACGCGTGTGCCATGCGCGGCTCACACAGTCAGACTGAGGCGCCTTGCCATATGGCAGCCTCGGGGCAATGTTGCCACATAACACGTGCAGTGTTGCCACGTGATAATATATATAGATGCTACTCGGCACAGTAGCTTATATACATAACCTACAACTAGTAACGATGTTAGCAAGCAAATAGACAAACTAAAGCCAAATAAGTCACCTGGTCCCAATGAGATATTTGCCTGAGTATTACAGGAATGTAAGGAAGAGCAAAGTTGTTTAGCATGTTATTAAAAAAGTTGTAGTACCAGAATCCTAGAGGATAGCGATTGTAGTACTCATGATCAAGAAGGGTGATATATCACTATCCTCTAACTACCGTCCAATCAGTCTAACATCAATTGTAGGCAAATTACTAGAATCAATCATTTCAAACTCTTTTCGAAACCACCTGGAGAAGCACAAATTGATCAATGATTCCCAACATGGCTTCACAAGTGGGCGTTCATGTCTAACTAATCAATTAACATTCTTTTCATCAGCTTTCGAATCGGTGGACGAGGGGCACAATTATGATGTGGTATATCACGACTTTAGCAAAGCCTTCGACAGAGTCCCTCACGAAAGACTAATAAGAAAGGTAGAAGCACATGGCATTAAAGGTAATATTCTAAAATGGATTAGGGCTTGGTTACAGGACAGGAAACAGGGAGTGAGCATTACCGACACTAAATCCCATTGGAGCAACGTCACTAGTGGAGTTCCCCAAGTCTCAGTACTTGGACCATTATTATTTATTATATACATAAACGACATAGATATCGGCATAGACGGCAACATAAGTAACTTTGCTGATGGCACTAAAATAGGACATGTAATTAATGCTGATGAGGACTCCGTAAAACTACAGGAAGATCTAAAAAAAAATTTTGGATGGTCTGAAAAATGGCAAATGAAATTCAATGTGGACAAATGTAAAGTACTCAGTATAGGAGATGTAAACAGGGAAACCAGTTACCAGATGAACAACGATGCCATTGAGAAATCCGACTGCGAGAGAGATTTAGGAGTAATGATAAGTAGGAATCTTAAGCCAAGTAAACAATGTGTTTTACTCGTAACATGGCTAATAAAGTACATGGGTTCATACAAAGGAGTGTTAGTTACAAGACTAGCGAGGTCATCTTAAGACTATATCTTGCGCTTGTGAGACCTCACCAGATTTACGCAGTTCAGTTCTGGTCACCGTATTACAGAATGGATATAGAATCCTTGGAAAGAATCCAGAGGAGAATGACAAGACTAATACCGGGCATGAGGAACCTTGAGTACAGAGACAGGATAAAGCATCTTAATTTGCACTCCCTCGAGAGACGTAGAGCAAGGGGCGACATGATAGAGATGTATAAATGGAAGTCAGGGCTAAGCAAAGGGGACATTATAAAGGCTACTCAAACTATCCAACCAGGAGAGAACTCATAACAATGGTTTTAAATTAGATAAATTTAGGCGCGAAATAGGTAAACACTGCTTTGGAAACAGAGTAGTCGAAGAATGGAACAAGTTACCGAATATCATCATTAACTCGAATACGCTGGATAGCTTCAAACATAGGTTGGATGCTTATATGAGCAATAGGGGTTGGGTGTAAATGGAACTGCCCAGTATGGGCAGTTTCCTCCATTCTAATGTTCTTATGTAATGGCAAAACCAAAAATGTGGTCAACCTTAATGCACTACAGTGAGACAATGTGGAGCCTCCCGGAGGGTGGCGTTCTACCGTGGCCTACCGATTCCGCTAGTATATATACAGTATATATATATATATATATATATATATATATATATATATATATATATATATATATATATATATATATATATATATATATATGTGCAAGTAAATCACTGTAGGTCTTGATCCTGATGTTTAGCGCTTTCGTGTAATTCACATCTTCAGGGGTGAGGAAAAACTGACTGTACTGACTGTACTCACCTATATACAGCATATATATATATATATATATATATATATATATATATATATATATATATATATAAATATATATATATATATATATATATATATATATATATATATATATATATAAATATATATATATATATATATATATATATATATATATATATATATATATATATATATATATATATAAAATATATATATATATATATATATATATATATATATATATATATATATATATATATATATATATATATATATATATATATATATATATATATATATATATATATATATATATATATATACATATACATATACTGTAATATTCAGAAATTTCAGTGTGATTTAGATACGCGCGCCATATTGGCGATACTGAGTTTTCAAGGTCGACTGAGGGAGTACAGGGCTCCGGCACGTAGTGAGAGCTTATGGTACTAGGGCTATACGATATTAAATGTAATTTACCGAATTAATATTGACGCGAATCATGAAATTAAGTGACATTTATTAAATTTAAAATTATTATAGATCGTTTCTCAGTTGAAATATGTTACGTGTGTCCCAACGAAGCTATTTGTTATGCGGGAAATTATGTCACTAGGCCGAAGCTAACGCCTTGGGGAGACACAAAGCTGGCTGGCTGGTCCTCAGTCAGACGACAGCATTCGAACAGAGGTTACGGTCTGTGAGTCAGACAGAACAAAACGCTCACGTGGTCTAGTCACCTATGTTGCGACATTGCAGTATAACAAGGTTTTCGTCGGAACCTACTTGACTGCAATTGATGACTGAGATTGTTGACTGCCGTTTGAGACAGCCGTTGATGATTGATGATTAGCGATTGTTGCAGTTGGAACGATCAGTGCAGGCTTGTCACTGGTTAGTGGGGTAAGCAAGGGATCTCTGGAGTGAAACCAGCTGTCTGGGTGCACAACTAACGACGTGGACCATCGTCTGCCCTTGATTGACGATCGTCTGGGGTCGCCAGATCTCTTCTACCTCGGCTCACAATATCACATATCTTCAAGCAGTGAGTGAAAACCTTTTACTATTAGAAAGTAATGTAATGGCCCATGTTTCATAAACATAAGAATTATATAAATGGGTTATTTACATTTGATTTATATACTGATTCATCCCCTGTAACTTTCCACTGGCTATGAGGCGGTATGTTCAATGCTCGTGATAAGGTGTGCCCACGGGAAGCTGCGTCATAATATGCTGAGTAAAGGCATAAAATAGCCGGCTCCTGGCTACCTAAAGCGGGCAGTAGCTTGATATCCTTGACTAGAGGAAGACGTTATTTGAGAGCAGCAGTGGATGGCTCAGTCTTTCCTCGAGGAAGGGCGGCGCGTCTATTCCGTTCTCCCTCGATGGGTCACTAATCAAAGTCTCACTCCCAGAATTACATTGAACGGATGTTGATTCACGTCTATTTACACAGATGCCATCCCTTCTTATCACACTCATATATAGTGGAACTTACGGTTGATCTACGCTCAGGAATTATACAAATAAATCTTTTTAATAAAAGAAAAAACTTCAATTGCGTTTCGTTACTAAAGCTCAATATATTATATGTGTACCAACCTGGTTAACTTGGAATTAACCAGCCGGTTCACTAAAGCTTCTCTCAACTGAACAAGGTCTGATTGGCCCACTCCCTTCCATTTCATGGATGTACCAAGTGTAAAATGAGGCCAGCTGAGTGAATGGATGGTCACACACTGAGACCAGGAGTCTAGTGGAACTTAGAGGTACATTTTCTAAGGTTGAGAAAGGCTTGTTTGGCCCTTAAACTATGGGTGCCTGTTGGTTGTGCCAAAAAAACTACGGGTGCATGTGGAATCTATGTGTTAGGTTAAGAAGCATGGTTTACGGGTATTGGTGGAATCAGTAACTTCTTAATATAGTGATCATATTTATTCAGTGACTGATATTGTCTTGCTGTGTGTAGTTAATATACTTTTTCACATATACGTTGAGACATTGTTACATAACTATTTGACAAATTTCATAACCGAATGACAGAACACATATCGAATGACAATCTAAAATAACTGTCGGTGGTATGTCATTCTCCAATTGTTACATTCTCAAACTATATGTAGACTGTCGGTTTATTGTTCACGTCTGTCAACTACATAACTTATGTCAATCACTTCCGTTAGCATGAACAAACAGTTATTTTAGATTGTCATTCGATATGTGTTGTCATTCTGTTATGAAATTTGTCAAATAGTTACGTAACAATGTCTCAACGGATATGTGAAAAGGTGTATTTCTTAAATAATTTTGATAGTATTGTTTTTTAAATGTTGTGTCACTAACTGATGTCAGAGAATGAGGGAACTGTTTTTCAGATGAGGTTCCTCCTTTCTGTTGTAAGTGATACTGTGATTTAGTTCCTTTAATGCAGTTAATATTTCTTTATAATTTCTATGTTTTATACCATTTCCTCAGTGAGTGATATTATTTTGTTGAAAACCCTTAAGGCCTGCATCTGTTGGTACCATAATTTTATTGAGTGCCCTTAAGGCCTATTCATGGTGGAGTTAATAATTTCTTATTTTTTATACAATTTTCTCAGTGATTGATATCATTTTGTTGAAAGCCCTTAAGGCCTGTTCATGTGTGCATACAACATATTCTCAATATTTTGAATTTATTGTTGTCTTGAGGCGTTTACTGAGTTTCTAATAATTTCAATATCATGTATAACTTTTATTCCCCAGAGTAGTGTTTTAAATTCAGGTTATGAGGCGCGCATATGTTGGTGTACCATTATTTGATCGTGTCTGTAATGTTGGAGGGAATAGAAGTGTATAAATTTTACAGTGCGTCTCATTTACCCAATCACAGATGCTATCCTTCCACGGGTCACAAGACCTCCTGCTGGACCCGGAACTGCAAAGACCGCCCTCTCTCTGCTGCCATTGTTGGCCGTCTTCCCGGACCGGACCATCCACCACTGACATCGTCGACAACATCTCACGAGCGTTTTCGGTTTATCGAGCATTAGCTTGCCCTCCCCACTGGTGGTGTGAGTGACCCACACTCCAGCTGGAGAGCAGTTATAGCGCGATATTCCCGACGTGGTTTGAGCTCTTTTCCTTCTACTGCTATTTTTCCATTTTTCGCTTTGGCCTAGGGACCTGCACCCTCAAAAAGTGTATTCGTCCTGCGGTCCCCCTGTAACTGTTCACCTCCCTCCCAGGAGATTGTGAACACGAAAGGGGGTTGGAGCAAAACCCATCCCAGCCGAGTCTTTCCAGGAAAACCGTGATCGTGCGGGTCCACCTGGAAAGAGGGTAGCAATCCTTATCCTTCCCCAATAGGCACACTTAGCTCACGTCTATAAGTGAGCAGTCACATACACTATGAAGTAGGCTTCCCCAACGGGGCTCCGGGAGAGAAGCTCAGGAACCACTCTACGACCACCAGCCAGTGTGGGGAGTGCTGAATTCCTCTGCTACTTACTCAACCGGAATAGGTAGGTTTTAATTTAAAAAAAAAAACCACAACAACCACCGGTTATGGAGCGCGTACGCCCTCCTAACCGCGACCCCCGCCTGAACCGCCAACCTGATAACCCGAACCACGACAGGCTCCGCACAGAGAAAGCGGAGCAGTTACGCGCCTTCAATGAAGCCCTGAAAAGCAGGAACACTGCCACCACCTCCAACAACTCCACCACCACTGCTACCGCCACTGAGGACGACAACTGGACGAAGGTAGAAAACAAAAAACGCCGACGTGCTTTTTCGGGAAACGAATGCCGTCAAGCAGCCCAAAAGGCACCCATCACCACCACCAGCTCACCTCCAACGACACTGCCAAAATTCCGGATCTCGAAAACGGACACAAAAACGACATATGCCGCCATCACAGAGATGGAAAAACTAAATCCACTGGCCAAGTTCTCAGTGCGGCCCAACCTAAAGGGGGAGATGATTATTCACCCCAAAGACAAGGACTCCGCCACCACCCTCGACACTTACCTGCAAAACACCAAAGCTGGACCCCGCCCAGAAACTGATGAAGTCGGTAGTCCTCCGGTACCCAAAGGAACTACCTCTCGAACCCCTGGAGAACCACCCGAAGATCCTAAAAGCCGAGAGATGCTCTCCCCTGTCCGACAAGACGGCCACCACAAAACAAGTGCTCATAACGCACTACGGCTCACCCCCCAGCACCATAGACCTCAAAACCTGGGGGATCTACGAAGTGAGGCCCTTCGTCCCAGAGCCCCTGCGGTGCTTCAGATGCCAGAAATACGGGCACCATCAGAAAAGGTGCACGTACAAGGAAATCTGCGCAGTCTGCGCACAGAAGCACGGCACACACTCCTGCCTCACCAAGCTGAAAAATGGAGAAAAAATTGCCCCCAAGTGTGCCAACTGCGGGGGCAAACACCACGCCTGGAACCCTGGATGCTCCGAGAGGACAAAGAGGGTCCAGGCAAACCGACCAGCAGCAAGACCGGCCCCCACCGCCTGCACACCAGCCCCACAAAGTACCTTCGTGTGGGGAACCCAAAGGCCAAAACAACAAAGCCAACCTCCTCAGCCGGTCAACACCCAAAGTGCAGCCCAGTTTCCTGGCCTCACTACAGCCACACCTCAGCCACCCAAGCAGCAGACAACGACAACCACGAAAAAGACAAAAGAAGCACACACCAAGGCACCAGAAGGAATGATACACGTATCAGACCTAGCCAAGGTACTGACAACCTTCGCGGAGGGCCTAGCCGGACTACTGGGCCACAAGATCCAACCCACACAGCTCCAAATACTCATGGGGAGCGTCCTCGGGCAAGTCCCCGATGAAACAGTGGTGGAAAACATCAGCACCCTGAACATCCTAACATGGAATGCTCAGGGCATCAAAAACAAGAAACACCTCCTACAAGAAGCAGCAGCCAAGGACAAGCTTGACATCATACTCCTACAAGAAACACTTCTACAAGAACACCACTGTTTCAAATTCAGCGGTTACAAGACATACAGGAGGCATTTCACGCAGGCGTCAACAAGAGGATGTATGATCTTGGTCAAGTCAAGCATACCCTCCGCCGATGTCACGCAGCAATTTCCATGTGGGGAAAACATCGAGACACAGGCCGTCAAAGTAACCCTCCAAGAACGGGAATTAACTGTTCACAACATCTACAAGAACCCAAGGGGCTCACTGGAGGTGACTCAATTATTTGCTTCGGCCGCTGACCACGCCACACTCATAGGAGGGGACTTCAACGCACATCATCCCTTCCTAAGCTCGGTAAGCCCCACAAATGAAGACGGTCTACACCTATACACCACCTTTCAAGATACACCCGAGATCTGCCTCCTGAACACCGGAGAGCCCACCCACACTAGGGGAGGAAGGCTAGATCTAACCTTCGTCTCCAGTGCACTACAGCCTTCGGCCTCCTGGCAGCTACACCCCACGCTGACCAGCGACCACTTCGCCACCCTAACAACGCTGAAGGTGAACAAACTCCCCACTCCTGCCCCCCCGAGATGGAGATACAATACCCAAAAGGCAGACTGGGGACTCTTTAAGAAACACCTGGCTAAGTGGTGCGAAGAATCACAGCCGGCCGGCGCAGCACCCGTGGACGAGACAACCCTCCGCCAACAATTGGTCGAGGCGTTTCACCAAGCGGCAGAAGAGGCAATCCCAAAAACAAAACCCACATCAAGACAGTACAATGATTGCTGGTACTACTGTCCCAGGGTGAAAGAACTCAACCACAGAGTGAACATGGCCCGAAGGAACTACAGGAGACATCCCACGGAAACAAACAGACATTTCCTGCAAGTCATAGTTAAGGATACCAGGGAAGAGAAGGAAGAAATAAAAAACGTAAGCTGGCTCAAGTGGTGCTCCGAACTGAATGAGCACACCTCCCTTGGCAAAATGTGGGCCCAGATCCGAAGGGCATCTGGGAAGGCAAAACCACCACCACCTACCCATCCCAACCCAGAAGAGGTAGCCGAGAGACTTGCAAAACTGTTCTCTGACCGAGCAGCAACGAAAAACCTCCCCAGACAGGCGGAGGAGACACAACGGCGTCTGTGACAGGCCAGACTCCAGATGATCGAAGAAACCTGCAACAGTGAAGATGACACCGACAGACCTTTCAACCAGCAAGAACTCCAGAAGTCGCTAAAACGAAGCAAGGACACAGCACCAGGGGCCTACAGGATAACCTACTCTATGCTTTCCCACGCCGGAAAATCCGGACACGAGGCTTTGCTACAAGTCATCAATGCTTCGTGGACAGTACAAATACTTCCACCGGAATGGAAGAAGGCAGATATACAGCCCATTCCGAAGCCCAGAGAATCAGACAAACCGAGACCCATCTCCCTTCTCAGCTGCATAGCGAAGACGGGAGAAAGAATGGCTCTCAAACGACTCAAATGGAAAGTAGGCAGCCCACACCCTCACATTTTTGCTTGCACCGAGAACACCGGCACAGGCAAACACATCGCCGAGATACTCAGCACAGTGGGCTACAAACCAGCTCTGGTGGTCTTCCTCGACCTGGGGAAGGCCTTCGAACTAGCAAATCCACTGGCCATTACAACGACGCTCGCTGAAAAAGGCGTCAAAGGAAGGTTGCTGGGGTGGATCTAGAACTACCTCACACAGAGAGAAGCAAGAGTACGCTTTCAGGGAGCAACCTCAAGCTACAGGGTCCATGATAACGGAACCCCACAAGGAGGTATCCTCAGTCCAATGCTGTTCAATGTCCTGATGGAAAATCTTGTCAAACTTCCTTTCAGACAAACAGCCAAGCTCCTATGCTATGCAGACGACTTACAGCTTGTAGTAAGAGGATCAAACAGACTAGCTAACACGCAACATGCACTCCAACTTATAGAAGAGGAGTGCAACAGACTTGGACTCAAGATAAATCCAGCCAAGTCGAAAGCGATGGCCATCTGCACAGACACACCAGACAAGATGCTCTCCATTCAAAACACGCCGGTGGTCTGGACCAACACCAATCAGTGTCTTGGAATCTGGTTTGACCAGAAACTCACTTTCAAGCCGCAACTCGAGTATCTCAGGCACAGGACGAAGAGCAGACACAATATAATGAGGTCGCTCACCAGCACAACCGCAGGAGCAAACCTTCATGTGCTCAAAGCCTACTACACGGCCGCCATCAGATCGCTGGTAGATTACAGTGCTCGAGCACTCATTGGACTGAGAGAAGACCAGATAGCTAAGCTAGAAGTTATCAAAAATAATGCTCTCAGGACCATGCTCGGAGCACCCATGTGGACCAGAATTTGCAATTTGCAAATGGAAACTGAACTACTGCCCCTAGCAGTACGAGTCAAGCAGGTGAAAGCCGGTCTCCTCGCCAAAATCTGTAGATCAGATAAGCCCACAGCTGCCAAAACGCGAATCAGTGCCTCCCTCCACCTCGACCACAGACCACAGAGAGCGAAGGGCCACCTGGTCGCACGAGGCAAGAGGGGTCATCCGACACATGCAAGCAGAAACACTGGTCAAGAACAACCAAGACACACGAGACAATGGTTACGTAGTTCCTCCACCATGGAGCCCTCCACCAGCCACATTCAAAATTACCGACCTAGGTGATAGCAAAGCCAACCTCCAGAAGGAGGACCTCAAAAAATTAACTCTGGAAGCCATAGCCACCGAGACACCGGCTGATGCAGCATCATACTTCACAGACGGCTCGGTGGATCTAAAACATCAAACATCCGGAGCGGCCTTCTACACCCAAGGTCAGACCCTCCGATGGAGACTTTCTAATGATTGCTCCACCCTACAAACAGAGTTGGTAGCAATCTCAAAGGCCCTACAACACGCTGCAACACAACACAACAAGTCCATCATAATTCACACGGACTCGAAATCGGCCATGCAGGCGCTGCAACACAGCCAACCAAGAGACAACGTCCACATCATAACCTCGATCCTCGCACATCTACAGGAATTCCAAAGACAAAACCGCCCAGTCGTCTTACACTGGATTCCCAGTCATGTAGGGATCGGGGAAAACGACGTGGCAGACGAAGCAGCCAAGGCAGCCACACGTTCTAGTAGCGTACACATTCAAGTTCCAGCAAGCGTGCAACAGATCAAGAATCACCTCAGAAAGACTAGCAAGCTCCACATCCAAAAGAGCTTCCTTTACGCATTCAACGCTGGTTCCCAATCAGCCAAATGGTACCTGGCGGCTACAAAAGAGGAACCACCTTTCGCGGACAAGAAAACACCAAGACAATCCCAAGTCAGCCTTCATCGACTACTACTAGGGTACAAGTGCTCCTGGCAGATGATCGGAAATGACGTCATGGAATGCACCTACTGTCAGGAGCCAGCAGCCAACCCGCTTGAACACTATCTCCTCGACTGCGAAGTCACACAAAGTCTCCGAAACAGAACTCAAAACTTCCAAGAAGCACACACAACACCAGCGGCCACTCTAACCCGAAAGGCCCAAACAAACCACATTCACCACCTACTCCGGGTCATCACACGATCCCCACCACCCAGATAGCTTAGAAAGTATCCTCTCCCAGCAAGTGCGGACCCCAGTTCGGGGGGCGCGCCACTCCGAAACTGACCACGTCCAAGAGTGGGGGTTGGTGGTAAGCGTCCACTGATCGGGGGTCCGCTCACACTTGCAACCTGCAGTATCCTTCCATATCTGCAGGTAGGACAACCTCCAATCCCAATCCGGTCTGGCTGCTCCAGGAGCTCCAGCCGGAACCACCGAACGGGCCGCCTACAGGCAAAGGCCCGTGTCGGACAATGGTCCGAAAATCTCAACAACAACAACAACTAGTAAATTTAAGTGTTTTGTGCTTGTTCGGGTTTTTTCTCCAAGGGGCGCTTCCACTGCAATTTCCATCTAATTAATATTTAATTAACCCCTAGTCAAGTGAGAAATAAATTCCATCAATTCCGTCCGGTTACAAATGGTAGCAGAGCGTGGTTATTTTTATTTCGTGACTGATAGTTCTGTGGTTGGGATAATGGACTTAATCATGGAGTGGAAGGAAACGGTAGAGTGTGTGACCTCAGTTCTACTCATGCTCGCAGTGGGAATGGGTTTGTTGTTGTTGACGGTGCGGGTTAACTCGGTGAAAAGGAGAGACAGCCCTGGTTTGGTACAGTTGAGAGAAGAGTTTGTGGAACGTATTGAAGAGCTAGAGGGGAAAGTCCGGGGAGAATATCAGGAACAATTGGAACAGTTAGAGGAGAAGAACAATGGGGAATGCCAGGCATGGGCGAACCAAATGAGGGGGGGGGGGAGAGTATGGAGTATATGTACAACAGTTAAGGGAGGAGTATCACGCACAATTGCAACAGTTAGAGAAGGAACATCAACAACACCTAGCTCAGTTGACGGATGCACTAGATAGGGTAAAGACACAGTATCAAATACAGCACGATGAGACAATGTGGGAGATGAGACACAATAGTAGAGAGGGAACTAGTCTCGGGGCCGGGTTGACCATGTCTAAGTTCGACGGTAGGCCAGGAGTAGAGGTAGGGAAGTGGTTAAGAGAGGTTTTGTTGAGGAACAATGCAAAAATAGGTCGGTGTAAGCTCCAAAACCATTGGTTTGACACGAGATGGCACATTGTTGAGGTCCTAAATCCAAGGCCGGGTTTATACCGCATTGAGCCCAGTGGGGAAGAAGACCTGGAAACGAGAGTGGAAAACCGGAGCAACTTTAAGGCTGCTCCACCCCTCAGGCATCCGGGAGACCCAGCGATGGATGAATCTGAAAATGAAGACGAGGGGCCCCCACCCCAGTTGAGCAAGATGAAGAGAAGCAGTTGAGAGAGGTCGATCGAGCCTCCAACTGAAAGACGAAGACGAAGCCGACAAATTACAGTTTAGGTGTGCATGTTAATGAGAAAACGCAGATTGTCGAGGGTGAGTTGGATGAGTTGTGAGTAGGGCAGAGGGGATTGGAGAGATGGATAGGTCAGAAATGTGCGTTGAGTAGTGGTTGTTGTCATGAGTTGGATTGAGTTGCTGTCATGAGCGGGATTGAGTTGCTGTCATGAGCGGGATTGAGTTGCTGTCATGAGCGGGATTGAGTGTACGGTTGTAATGGCCAGGGCCTCACTAATATGGACTGGTACATTGTCAGAGGGCTGGTCTGCCGGCATGAGGTTCGGAGACGTAGATTGAGTCGATCGTTGAAGACGTGAGAGCGTTCGTTTGGACTGAGTATTATTTTGACACTGGTTCCTCTTAGTTCAAGGGCGAGGCCAAAGGAGAGTATGTTTGTTTTGGACTGTGTATTGTTTTGACACTGGTTCCTCTTAGTTCAAGGGTCAGGCCAAATGAGAGTATGCATGATTTGGATTTGGTATTATTTTTGACATTGGTTCTCTAGCTTAAGGGCCAGGCAATAGGGGAGCGTGTTTGTTCTGGTTGGTTTTAATTTGGACTAGGCAAGAAATGGAGTTGCTGGCTTCAAGTTTGAATAATGCAGATTTGAAGGTGGTTTCTAAGTTGTTCTTTCAGCACATGAGGACAGTGATGTTGTCTTTTAGCGGGGTCGAGTGTTAGCGGGAGAGAGAAGGGGAGAAGAGAAGACGGAAATGCCGCTCTTGGCATGTTGCAGGTGTGAGGTGCAGTTATTAGAACAAGTCTTTAGGGGGGTCGTATGCATGTTTTCTCAACACATGAGGACAGTGCTGTTTTCTTTTAGGGGGGTCCAGTGTTAGCGGGAGAGAGAAGGGGAGAAGGGAAGACAGAAATGCTGCGTTTAGCACGTTGCATGTGTGAGATGCAGTTATTAGAACAAGTCTTTTAAGGGGGTCGTATGCATGTTTTCTCAGCACATGAGGACAGTGCTGTCTTTTTTACAGGGTCGATTGTAATATTCAGAAATTTCAGTGTGATTGAGATACGCGCGCCATATTGGCGATACTGAGTTTTCAAGGCCGACTGAGGGAGGACAGCGCTCCCACACGCAGTGAGAGCTTCTGGAACTAGGCCTATACGATATTATTATAGATCGTTTCTCAGTCGAAATATGTTACGTGTGTCCCAACGAAGCTATTAGTTATGCGGGAAAATATGTCACTAGGCCCAAGCTAACGCTTTGTGGAGACACAAAGCTGGCTGGTCCTCAATCAGACAACAGCATTCGAACAGAGAGAACGGTCTGTGCGTAAGACAGGACAAAATGGTTGCAACATTGCAGTATAACAAGGTTTTCGTCAGAACCCACTTGACTGCGACTGATGACTGCGATTGTTGACTGCCGTTTGAGACTGCCGTTGATGATTGATGATTAGCGATTGTCGCAGTTGGAACGATCAGTGCAGGCTTGTCACTGGTTAGCAGGGTTAGCAAGGGATCTCTGGAGTGAAACGAGCTGTCTGGGTGCACAACTAAAGACGTGGGACCATCGTCTGCTCTTGGTTGATGATCGTGTGGGGTCGACAGATGTCTTCTACCTCGGCTCACAATATCACATATCTTCAAGCAGTTTAGTGAAAACCTTTTACTACGAGAAGCTAAAGCTTCTCTCAACTGAACAAGGTCTGAAGGGCTCACTCCCTTCCGTTTCATGGATGTACCGAGTGTAAAATGAGACCAGCTGAGTGAATGAATGGTCACACACTGAGACCAGGAGTCTAGTGGAACTTAGAGGAACATTTTCCAAGGTTGAGAAAGGCTTGTTTGGGCCTTAAACTACGGGTGCATGTGGAATCTATGTGTTAGGTTAAGAAGCATGGTGTACGGGTATTTGTAGAATCAGTAACTTCTTAATATAGTGTGTATTTAATACTATTTTTTCAGTTATGATATTGTCTTGCTGTGTGTAGTTAATATTTCTTAAATCATTTTGTTAGTATTGTTTTTTAAATGTTGTGTCACTAATTGATGCCAGAGAACGAGGGAACTGTTTTTCAGATGAGGTTCCTACTTTCTGTTGTAAGTGATACTGTGATTTAGTTCCTTTAATGTAGTTAATATTTCTATATAATTTCTATTTTTTATACCATTTCCTCAGTGAGTGATATTATTTTGTTGAAAACCCTTAAGGCCTGCATATGTTGGTAACATAATTTTATTGAGTGCCCTTAAGGCCTATTCATGGTGGAGTTAATAATTTCTTATTTTTTATACTATTTCTCAGTGATTGATATAATTTTTTTCGAAAGCCCTTAAGGCCTGTTCATGTGTGCATACAATATATTCTTAATACTTTGAATTTATTGTTTTCTTGAGGCATTTTCTGAGTTTCTAATAATTTCAATATCATGTATAACTTTTCTTCCAAGGAGTAGTGTTTTAAGTTCAGGTTAAGAGGTGCGCATATGTTGGTGTTCCAATATTTGATTGTGTAAAATAATAATAATAATAATAATAATAATAATAAACGGTTTATTAATAGAGTTGCAGCCGGTGGCTGAAAATATACAGGCTTACATTAGATTTAGACCTAATGATATAATATGCATTGAATACATTTACAAGGCTATACAGTACATAAATCAGGAGTTGTTTATTATTTTAACAATAGATTGAATGGTGCTGTTCTTATATCTATCGGTGCAGGCTCTTATGGGCTGAATTTTGTTGTAGTGGCAGACTGCGCGAGGTGGGTGGGGTACTGCAGGTGGCAGGAGGTGGCGATGGCGAGGGTGGTGCAGTAGTCCACGGCCAAACCTTTCCAGTGCTTGGTGGTGGAGGTCACTGAGGGATGGCATTTCCAGGGTGGAGAGAGCGTTGGTGTAGCCGGAGTATTCTGCGTCGAGCATGATTCTGCAGGCCCTCTTCTGTACCTTCTCCAGCTGACATTGTTAGGTGGAGTTGAGAGAAGACGACCAGGCTGGTGACGCATACGTTAGTTTGGGGAGAATAAAGGCGCTGTAGATGGTCCTCAGCTCTGGCGTGGGTGTCCCAAGTGACCTAAGTCTTCGTAGCATGTAGAGACGGTACGAGGCTGCCTTGACTGTGTTATTTACATGGGCCTTCCAGTCAAGTTTGTTGTCTATAGTTACACCCAGGAGTTTGGCAGACTGCACCAGCCGGGGAGGATGGGCACCCATTGTGACTGCTGGGGCTTGCACTGGAGTGGTGGCGGTATTGATGTGCATGACGACGCTTTTGGTGTGGTTGATGGTGACCTTGTTCTCCGTAGTCCATGCCTGTAGCCTGTCCAGGGTGCCTTGGAGCGATGAGTAGTCTGGTGTGGTGTTGTCCACTGAAATCCCCACAGTTCATTCATCCACGTACTTCCACCTGTGAGAAGTGTCCGACAGTGTTTGAGGGAATAGAAGTGTATAAATTTTACAGTGCATCTCATTTACCCCAATCACAGATGTTATCCTTCCACGGGTCACTGAGAATTCATTTTTATTAGTAAATTTAAGTGTTTTGTGCTGGTTCGGGTTTTTTCTCCAAGGGGCGCTTCCACTGCAATTTGCATCTAATAATATTCAATAAACCCCTAGTCAAGTGAAAAATAAATTCCATCAATTCCGCCCGGTTACACACACACACACACACACAAACACACACACACACACACACATATATATATATATATATATATATATATATATATATATATATATATATATATATATATATATATATATATATATATATATATATATATATATATATATATATATAAAATATTCAAAAATTTCAGTGTAACTTCAAACACCGCGCCATTGGCGATACTGAGTTCAAGTTCGTCTGAGGGAAGAGAGCGCTCCTGCACATAGTGAGAGCTCTTGGAACTGGGCCTATGCGATATTAAATGTAGTTTACCGAATTAATAATGATGCGATTCATGAAGTTAAGGGATTATTATTGAATTTGAAACTATTGTAGATCGTTTATCAATCTGAATAATGTTACGGGTGTCTCAAGAAAGTTATTAGTTAGGCGGAAAATGTGCCACGTAGGCCTAGGCTACCACCTTGGGTAGACTCGGGGCTGGCTGGCTCTCAGTCAGACGACAGCCGTCGAACAGAGAGGGCAGACTGTGCGTCAGAGAGGAGGAAACGGTCACGTGGTCTAGTCACCTGTGTTGCGCGATTGCAGTATAACCAGTATAACAAGTAAGTCTCATTCGATCTCAGCCAGGGTTTAGATAGGGCAGTGATACAGTTAATAAGAGCTAACAATGAGTTCATTACAGGGTTTCCGTCAGAACCCACTTGACTGGGAGAGATTGACTGCCGTTTGAGACTGCCGTTGATGATTAATGATTGGCGATTGTTGCAGTTGGAACGATCAGTGCAGGCTTGTCACTGGTTAGCGCGGTAGCAAAGGATCTCTTGAGTGAACGAGTGCTCCCGACAACTAAAACGACACCGGACCAACATCAGCATTGGGTTATCAGTTCTTACCATATGGGTGCACAACACCAAGTGTCTTCGGTCAGCTAGAAGTGTTTCATTAGCCCATAAAGCGCACGATCTTCTACATATAATCAACAACCCCACCCCGCCAGGACTCGAACCCACGATCTTATGTGTGTGACCCGGGAACGTTACCTCTAGACAACCAAGACACTAAAAGCAGTCCTAGGCTTTGTTATATTTCACACAAAGCCTCTTCATCGAGCTTATGGCGCGGTGAGCCTCCAATTGGGGACTACCCATGTCTCTTAGGTGATCAGAGTAACGTTTTACCAAATCCGGCTTCGAAACACGAGGTTCCATATAAATTTCATTAGCCCATAAAGTGCGCGGACTTCTACATATAATCAACAACCTCACCCCGCCAGGACTCGAGCAAATTGGAGGTTCACGGAGGTTCACGGTCATCCTCTCTTCGGGATTATGAGGAAAGTTTCGTCGTGGCCCTCGACTTCCCCAAAGCATTTGACAGGGTATGACACAAGTGTTTGCTTTCTAAACTTCCCTCTTATGTTTTTTCTCCTCCAATTTGTTCGCTAATTTCTAGCTTCCTTGAGAACCGAACCATGGCAGTTGTTGTCCAGGGATCGATCTCTCGCTTTTTCTCTACCAATAGTGGTGTTCCACAGGGTTCTGTTCTTTCATCTACTCTCTTCATTCTTTTTATGAATGATTTACTTCACACTATAACTAATTGTATCCTTGCTTACGCTGATGATACTACTCTTTACTCTTCTCATTTTTTCTTTTTCCCATAACTTTCAAACTAGATCTGTTTGTAGAACTGATATCGTTTCATATATCAATGCAGGTCTGTGCAGCATCTCCGAATGGGGAGGTAGAAATTTTGTTAAATTCAAAAGTAACAGATGATCTCCCAACATTCACATTTCAGGAAGCAATCATTTTGCCAAATTCTAAAATTGATAGGCCTCACCATTTCCTCTAATATGTCATGGAAGCCACACATCTTCAACATTGTTAAAGCTGCCTCCCGAAAGTTGGGAATGCTGTACAGATGCCGTTGCTTCAGGTTTATAAGGTATTTATACGCCCTAACTTGTGTCCAACTGTTAGATAAGGAGGATTCAATGGCACTTCGTCTTATTGACTGTCCTCCTTAGTTGATAATATTTTCCCTTTCTCTTTGCCGCAATGTTGCTTCACTCTCTCTCTTTTACAGGTACTTTATCGGGCAATGTGTACTGCCGGCAAGACAGTGGGCTCATAACACTCGTCTTGCCTGCGTTGCCCACCGTTTCTGTGTGGGTGTCGGTCACATTAGAATAACCCGTTTTAGTATATCCTTCTTTCTCACACAGCAAGACTGTGGAATGCTTTTCCTTCTTCTGTGTTTCCATCCTCTTACAATCTATCTCACTTCCAATTGCTGGTTTTCAGGCATCTTCGTGGTGTAGGTTAACAGGCTTTTTCTCTTCTAGCTTTTAATTTTTTTCTTTGTTTCCACTTATTTTTTTCGCCCCCAGTCCCCGTTATGAGTCTATGACATGTGCCCGGGTGGGCTATTGCCCGTAATAAACCAAAACAAAACATTAATCTCCCAGAAGCTGCATCGTTTGTCCTCAGACAAACGGACAAGTGAGTAATTATTTTGACTCAGAACTCATGCTATCCTAGGCGTCTGGGTCCAGTCAATCACAAGCCAAAACTAGAATGAAGGGCGATACTTAATTTGGATATCAATAAAAAATGAACTTTAGAGGTGACCATAACATGGCTTCAGATTGGTTGACTGTTCCATAAATCTACTGCCTTCGATTTAACTGATTCGTTTTGCATGGTAATGTGTTTGTGACACTTGACATACCGAAACTTTATCTAGATTTACATCTTCCATCACTTTCCTGGAATTTGAATATCTCTATGAGGCCCGCCGTAAGGCGTCTTGTCTGAATTGTCAAACCCAAGGCCCTCGGTGTACTTAGATACCGAACCGATTTAGTACAAGAATAACCCTAGTCGCTCTGCATTGCATCTTTATAGTTTTATATCAGTTTGAAAGTGTGGTCTCCATGGTTGTATACAGAAATCCAGATGGCAAATTAGAAGCGATTTATAAGTTGAAGGAGCAATATCGTATTCGAAGGTTTGATTTGTGATACGTAGAGTTTAGTTGGTCTTCTTCACTGCTGCCCACAATTACTGCACTACTTTCAGTGATTCATCTATTTCAACGCTTAGGTCTTTTTCCTAATGTACAATTTAGAATGTGTTATTAACAGAGTAGTCATGCTCCAGGTTATCGTGGCTCACGTGTGGACTCGTGCATTTTACTGTGTTAAAAGCATTTGCCGATCCTTCGATATTTGAAAATGCCGTGTGATATTATCATGATTTGTCAACCTTCACATATTGTTATGCATGGCGTAATGTACAGTGGTGCGTTGCGCTGTGCATAGTGAAAATTTTTTTAGGCATGTTACCCTTAATTAGTGTAAATAAGATATTTTTTTTGTAATTGTGTGTGAGCAGGGCTGGTACTTAAAATATTTTCTGTGTGTGTGTAGGTATTTTTGTTGCTTAATGTGGGAGCTAATTAATATTAGCATTAGGGTTGCAGTCCCCTGGAGTAAGGAGCCATGTCAGTCACTGGCTGGCCTTGGGAGAAGGTGGACGTCTCAGTTTGTCAGTGGTGGATACCCTTTTCAAATAGGGTTTAGTTGAATATTATCTATTCAGTGCTGCTCTATTATTATTCATGGTGTGTAACGTGCAATCAATGGTGATATTACAAAGTAGTTCATGGTTAATTTTACTTTGCTTATATCAGTGGTTTACTAATGATTATGTTCATTCTTTATTCTTTTGATTTAATTTATCTTATGGTATTTTTTTTATTAAGTTATATTTTAATCTTTTGTAATGTGTATAATTCCAAACCTTCACTCATGAACTGTTGGGATAAAGAGAGGGCTGTGATTGAACCTTGGACTAAGATGTGCTGAGGAGGAACGCGCATGCGTGCGTAGTGTCAACAAAGGCTGTAAGAGACTGCTCCTTAAAAGTCGTATTTCTGACGAATTCAGCGAGTCTACTAATCCCAGCCTGTGCAGACAACTAGAGTAAGACCCAGTTATCAGCACAGTGGCATCTATTTTTTTTTGACTTTTGGACTTTGTCAATTTTAGGGATGAAACATCTGGTCCTACCACCTGATCCCTCTGAGCAAAGTTTTTCAAGTTTGCGCATGCGCAATGTGATAGTGTGACGTAGCAGTGACGTCATTACCACTCCACCTGACTGCAGTGATGCCAACGTGCCCTATGCCCGCCGTTAAACGCTCCCGTTCGTTGGAAACGGCGGCAGTAAGTGACAGGGATGCTGACGACTTTCTTCTTGAAGACAAGTCAAAGAAGAAGCAGAAACCTCAGAAGTCAGGGTCTCCAGCAGGGGCCACGGCTCCCCCTTGCACCCCTTCTGGGGCTGTAGAGGGTGGACTCCTCCTGTCATCGGGGTCCCCAAGTGAGCTTACATGTGGCTCAATGACCGACCCTCCGCCGACAATGGACATAGGGGATTCCCTTTGTCTCCCTGCCCCGTCGCGCCTTCGTCGTCTCGCCTTTCCTCGGGACTTGCCTCTGAGCACACGGACGACCTGGTTCTTCCGTCACTGCTCTCCACTTCAGGACTCAACAATTCGCCTCCGCCGAGGTCCCACAGCCGTGATAGTCACCACACAAATGGACGAGACGGTACGCCTGCTCACTCAGGTGGGCTTTCCTGTTCCCAGGGGGAGGTGATGCTGAAGTTCACCACCATCACCCCAGAAACTCGTCGTACCAAGGTAATGGTTCGCCACGTACCCTGGGAGATCCCTATCGACGATCTTCGCCCTCTTCTCCCACAACTACTGGACATGGAACGCCGCATCAACCCGGTCTCCAAACGTCCATCCAACGAACTCATCGGCTGGTGGGTGGGCCCCCTCCCTCCGAAGGTGAATGTAGGACCAATTCACAACTGTCCTCTCGACCGATTTATCGGATCCCCGAAAATCTGTGGTCGTTGCCAATCGTGGAAACACCGCACCTGGGAGTGCACGAGGATGGTCGCCTGCGGTTTCTGTGCAGGTCCTCACGACACATTAAATGCAAATCGAAAATACCGAACAAAATCCCAGTTATTCCACGGTGTGTCAATTGCCATGGCAGTCACCACGCCTGGAATGCCAATTGTCCACAACGTCCTGGCACTTGCCCGGGGAAAACTTAACTTGTACCACTGCCCTCGTCTCTGACGAAGCACCTGTCAACCAAACCTCACTCCTATCCATCCACCAAGGATTTCCCATTGATCTCCTCGCCTCTACCATCCCCCCTATCACCCCTACCACCCATCCTTTCTCCCATCCCTCCCAATCCCTACCGTTCTTGGAACAAGGTCGATGCCGGCCCTGCCACACAGTCACCACCACCTCCTGCCCACCCGGACCCCCGCTGTCTCTCACCAGCACCACCACCTCTTACTCAACTGAACCCTCACCGTCCCTCTCCGTCGCTACCACCACCACCTGCCCAGTCGGGCCCTCGGCAATCCTCGCCGCCACCTCCAGCTCCTGTACAGGTACACCAAGTTGGTTCTATGGAAACAATCACTCTCCGTCTGGATCGCCACTCCAAGCAAATCAACCTTCTCTCTGCCCAACAAGAATTGTTTGTGAAAACAATTGCGACATTGCAGAGGCAACAACAACTCATTCTGGACACCCTGACCCAACAGGGGCGCACTTTGTAAGCCCTGATGACCCGCCTCCTTAAATCTCCCAAGATGGAGGATCCATCCCTCGCTCTCCCACTCCTCCCTCTCCACTTTTCTCAACAGAATTTGGTACCTCCTCTGGAGCCCTGTCTAGCCCCACCGACTCATCTCACACCGGAGGCCGTTCCATCCTCTTCTTACAATGGAACATACAGGGACTTACACCTCGCCGGGCAGACCTCGCCCAGTTTGTGCTCTCCCATCAAGTAGATGTCGTTCTACTTCAGGAAACCATCACAGACGATGTTACTCCACTCCTCCTCTCTGGCTATACTGTTTACACCCTGCCTCGGTACCGTGGGCAGACTCGTGGCCTCCTCACCCTTGTGCGTAACACCATTCCATCTGTTCGTCTCCCTTCACCTGACTGACATGGACCTCCGTCTGAATTACTTTCTGTCTCCCTTACTCTTGGTGACCGGACCCTTCGTGTAGTCAATGTTCATTTCAAGAGTGATCCTCTGGACCCCAGGTTCTTCACGACCTCCATGATGGGGTTCCCACTATTGTTCTTGGCGACTTCAAGGCTCGCCATCCCACTCTTACTCCGGATCATCCCACGCCATGTACCCTTAACGGATCACACCTCTCACATTTTCTTAATGGGGATGATGATGTTCGCTTTCTTTGTCCTGACGATCCTACTCGCCTCCCCCATAGTTTCCCTGATATTGGCTTACTATTGAACGGTCATACCTCCTTTCATCCTACCGTCTGCACCGAGCCTGTTCTGTATAGTGACCATCTTGCCGTTACTATCCATCTCAGGCTCTCCTTCTCTGCCCCGACATCAGCTCCTGATTTTGTTGATGCCGTGTATGACTCTGTCAATCGCACTACCCCTCCACGCCCCGTCACCCCAGAAGTGCCACCAACTACTGGTATCGTATCCCTGCCATGAGACATTTCCGGCAGGTAACCCGTGATCTCCACTCTGCTATACAGAGGTCTCGCTCTCCAGAGGACTGGGAAGACTTAAAAAATTGGTGCTCCTTTGCAACTCAGGAGCGCCATCAGATTCGTGAGGCGGACTGGCTATCCATCACGGAGTCTCTAGCGTTCCAGTCGTCACCGTCTTATGTATTGAATCGGATCAATGCTATACGGGGTACTCGACGGAGGCATCCCCACCCTGACCCCGCCTCCCTTGCCTGCTCTTTAACGAGGACTGGGCACGAGCTTCCTCCCCTGAGGCACTTGCAGATCCAATGCAGGAGGCAGTGCAGGCTCGCATCGATGCGTCTGAGCCTGTTGTTCGTGCTGCTCTTACCTCCCCTGCCCCCACTCATCATCCCATCACACAGTTCGAGCTTGACAGTGCTCGTCGTTCTAGAAAAGACACTTCTCCTGGAAATGATCAGATAACCTACTCCGTCCTCAACGCCTGTACTAATATTCCTAACGTCCCCTTGCTTGCTCTCTACAAAATGTCTTATGAACATGGGGTTCTCCCGTCCAACTGGAAAAATGCCACTATTATCCCCATCCCTAAGCCGGGAGATCCTGGGAAATATACACCCATTAGTCTTACCTCCTGTGTTTGCAAGATGATGGAGAGGATACTCCATCGTCGCCTTCTTCACACCATAGGCGGCTTCCACAACTCCCTCAATGGCTTCATACAACACCGCAGCACAACACACTCCATTGCTTCCTTTTCTTGCAATCAGACTGCCCGCGTCTCCGTCTTCCTTGATATCAAGGGAGCCTTTGATACGGCTCAGCCTGCCCTCATTTTAGCTGAACTTGCGCGGTTAGGGGTTAAAGGGAGACTTCTACAATGGATCGCCTCTTACCTCACTGGACGTCAGGCCCGGGTTCGCGTTGAAGGCTCTATATCTCCTGGTCAAGAAATGAACCTCGGCACCCCTCAAGGTGGAGTCCTGAGACCCACCTTGTTTAACAATCTCATGCACTCCATTGCATCTCTCCCGTGGCCGACAGAAGTTGTCCACTCAGGATATGCCGACGATGTCCTCCTCCAAGCCCCTGACTACCTCAGCATGCAGGAAGCCCTTGATCTGGTCTCCAGAGGGTGTGATTCACTTGGTTTCCTTCTTTCAACTGCGAAAACAAAAGCCATGTGGCACGGTCGTGTTGTACCTTCACCCCTTCTCTTATCAGGAACGCCTTGGACTGCGTTAATGAGACAAAATACCTGGTTGTGTATGTAACTCGCATACGTTGTCAGATCCCTGAAGTCCGCTGTCTTCGTGACATATGCTTTCGGCGTCTCGCTCCCCTCTCTACCATGTGCAGGGGTTCCCTTGGTGCCACCATCCCTGTACTTCTCACCATGTACAAGTCCTTTGTCCGTTCCTGTGTCGACTACGCCGCCCCTGCCCTCGTCAACATTAGTCGGACTGCTGTCAACCGTCTCGAAGTTATCCAGAGGAAAGCTGCTTGTATCATTCTTGGGGCTCCTCAGTGGACACGCTCTACTTCTCTATATACCGAACTTGGTCTTTCCCCCTTACAGGATCGTGTCGAGGAGTTTTACCTAAAATCTGCCGTTTCCATTCTACGGGATCCTCGGGGCAACTATGTCCAAGCCAACTTGACTCCTGCTGTCCGAGGCCGACCTCCATCTAGAAGACAGTGGCGAGGGTCACTCATCCGAGCCCTTCAGGAACACGACCTCCTGCCTGATATTGTTGTCACCCCTGCTGTTGGTTCGTCTCCTTCTCCCTGGCTGGATTTTCAACCTGAAGTGATTGCCCTCGGTGGACCGCTTCCGAAATCCCAAGTGAACCCTGTTATTCTCTGCAAATACCACCTCTGCAGGATCGTCCACTGGTCCCCAGGTAGGGTTGTCCTCTACACTGATGGTTCTGTTGACCCCGCTACAGGTAGGGCCGGGACTGGCGTCTACATCTCCCGTCCTGATGCCCCTGAGCCTATCAAACTGTCTCTCAGAGTTTCTGACGGGGCATCCTCCACTCAGGCTGAATTAATAGCCCTCCTTGCTGCCCTTCTCGCTGAGGAAGAAGCGGATGGCTTCTGCCCCTTGCTTGTCTGCTGCGATTCCAGGTCTACTCTCGACGGGATCGCATTTGGATCAGGGGAAAATAAGGGTTAACATCCACACTTCAGGATGCAGGCCGTCCTGTGACATTCCTATGGATACTCAGTCATGTCGGTATCTTGGGGAATGAGGCAGCAGATGGCCTTGCCAAGACTGGCTGCAACAAGGCCACACCTGACTACGTTGTTCCTCGAACACTTTTACAGCTTAGGACCAGAATTCGCCGCAAACAGAGAGAAGCTCGGGAAGCAGCCATCCCCTTGGACTCTCCGCTCACCTGGTACGACCTTTTGTACGTCTATGGGAAAGGGTCGCGGAAAGGGGACGTGATTGCTGCCTGTATCATCATTGCGTATGACTTTGCATGGGAGATTGGTATCCCCGCATCCCCTGAGCAACGCTCTTGTGCATTTTGCAGAAGACTAGACAGCAGCACCCTTATCCACTACCTCCTAAGAGGTCCCCACACACAACGCTTCCGTGACGCCTGCTGGCGCTCCTCAAACACTCTAGGCATTGTGGGGTAGTAGTATTTCATTTTTACATTGTACGCCAGTTGAGAGAAATGGGTCTTGAACCTAGAAATGCAATTATTGGGATTATTGTATTTCGTACTAATCTATAATATTATTTTAGGGGTATTAAGATTGATATGATCGATCATTTGCTTGGTGTTAGTATATCTTATAAGTCTAATAAAAGAAATTTCACTAAATTTGTTCATTAGATCATAATATTCCTTGTTATTTTGTAAAGCCGACGGTGCTAGCTCAAACATGCACCGATCTCCAAGAAAATTTACAAGGGTGTTTCCTAGATAAATACTCAACACTAAAACTTTGAACAGCATTGTAGGACCATTTTTTTATTTTTGGAGGGCAACGGTCACGCCCTAACGTACACCCATAGCTTTACTCACGGATCTTGAATCTTCCCTTTATGATGTCATCTGGCTCAAAAAACTCTCTACCAACTGTGACTATTTTTCTTTGTTTCCTATACTGTTCTCCCAACTCTACGAACTGTTTCGAACTCTTGACTATCTCACTTCTTGCCACGAGTCGTTGCTATCCACACACCCCAACACCGAGATCCTCTAGCTAGAGGATTTCAATGTACATCACAGAGAGTGGCTTGGCTCTGCAAAGGATGACCCAGGTGAAGCTGAGGCACTCTTTTTTTCCCTACTTAATGATTTGAAACAAATAATCAAACACCCTACACGCGTTCCTCAGCGACACGATCAACTTGCTAACATTCTTGATCTTTATTTTACCTCTAACCCTTTAAATTAGATGATCTCCCACAAATTACATTTCAGACGCTATCATTCTGCCAAATTCTGAAATAAATATGCTAGGCCTCACCATTTCCTTCAATATGTCCTGGAAATCACACATCCTTAATATAGCTAAAGCTGCCTCCCGAAAGTTGGGATTGCTGTACAGATGCGTAGCTACTTCACTCCTGAGCAGTTGCTCCAAGTATATAAGGGATTCATTCCTCTTAACTTGGAGTACTGCTCTCATATCTGGGGTGGCTCTTCTTCTGTCCAGCTGTTAGATAGGGTGGAATCAAAGGCATTTCGTCTTATTAACTCGCCTCCTTTAGTCGACAATCTCTCTTCCCTTTCTCTTCGCTGCAATGTTGCTTCACTCTCTCTCTTTTACAGGTACTTTAACGGGAAATGTTCGGTGAATTTGGCATCCTGTGTACCGCCGGTAAGGCCGTGGGCTCGTAACACACGTCTTGCCCGCGGTGCCCACCGTTTCTCTGTGGATGTCGGTCACACGAGAACAACCCGTTATATTACCTCCTTCTTTCCTCACACAGCCAAACTGTGGAATGCTCTTCCTTATTCTGTGTTTCCATACTTATACAATCTGTCTCACTTTAAAAAGCTGGTTTTCCGGCATCTTCGTGGTGAGGATTAACACAGTATAACCTTTTCCTTCTCTATTTTCAATTTATTTCTGTTCTTATTTTTCGACCCCCAGGCCCCGTTGTGGGTCGTTTGACCTGTGCCCGGGTGGGCTAATTCCCGTAAAAACAAAAAAAGGTCATTCCCCTTGCCATTATTGGCAAAAGGAAAATCTTTGCATTGCTAATAAGTTAAAAAAAATATTTACTTCGTCCATGTCACCCTCCCCGAGTGTCTCCTTGCAATATTTTGCTCATTTTTATTTATTTTTTGCTATATCACTTATATTTTGGAGTAATATGAGAATATAAGGCATTCATTTTGTTATGCCTGGCCACAGAAAAGCTGTAGCCTTACGAGTATTCTCAAAAAAATTAAACAAACGTCAACCAAAGCAAGGCCGCCATCATCTGTGATTGCCCTTTCACCAGATGACGTGCGTCGCTCGCGCGACGTCATTGAACGGGGCTGAGCTAAAGTTTATGACGTTACAGAGGGCCGCATTTACCTTCTCTGAGGCAACACAAGTTCATTCTAAATGGATCACATTCATTTTGCGTCGCCTGGCCGGTGGGTGCAATGCTTGCTACTCCCCCCTTGGCAGCTGTCACATACAGTAGTGTAATGATGTTGAACACATTTTATGCAAATATGCAACAAAAACTGAATTTCTATTGTTCTAAAATATAATCTTATTATGGAACGTAATATGGTGTAACAGAAATAGTTTAGTTATCACTAATATAATGTAATGTAATGTAATGTAATGTAGAAGAAAGTCTGATGATTGGATAAATTTTTGATATAAGAAGCAAGTGCGGGAATGTGTTAACTTAGTAAATTGAGTGAAATGAAGTTGTATCTCGTTAGAAGTTTGTATGTTAATGTAATACATATGTTATTTTCTCAGGAAATACACAACGTTAACTTTTTAAATGTTGAATGCAATGTAGCTTATTGATTATAGACCATTTTGATATAACTGACTACCTATATATAATTCAGACTACTTCATAAATTGTGAGTTACTGCAGGAAAGTTTAGTGGAAATTAGTAATGTTGTAGTGCAGTACGCAAAGGCACTCGAACCCAGCATGTTGACATAGTAGCGTGTAAATGCCTGAGCCATTATTATGGTAACATATCCAAGAAGAGTTTATTTAGAGTTATAGACATTGAAATAAGTTGTTTAAAATTATAATGGAAGTATTGTGATAAAATATTTAATATAAATCAACTGAAACAGTGAAAATTATAATTATTAGTGAACTGGAATTGTTGCCTCTCGGCGAGTGAGATTGAGACTGCGCAAGTCGCCATTTCGTATTATTATTATTATTTTTTTTTTGTGGACGCTGGACGGACGTGTGTAGATCTTCTCTGTTAATATTTGGTTAATAAGTGTTTATACACCAGGAAATGGTAAGAAAAGTGTTATTTTTTAATTCATTGATCAGGAATTGATGTAAAATTACTAATATATTTTGCATACGTGAAATATTTAGTGATGTATTAACAGTTATGAAACCCAGTTTGTAAAGAAAATAATACTTTAACTATTGTAGCGATACTTTGTGTGATGATTCTTAAAGGTAATACTCATTTAATACAGTAAATAATAAGTCATGATAAATTTACAAAATGTATGAAAGACATTTTTTTTCATTTTTAAATGAACCGTTAGGAAAAACAAAGTATTACTTCCCATTCAGTAGACATTATTTGGTCAATTTATGATAGTAGCTAGGTTTCGATTTCTCTATAAATATATGTTTTTCCGATGGTTCTTGTTGTGATTCGCACCAATCTGACCTTTTCTGGTACTAACCGCCCGTTTTCGAGTTAGACCCCCTACCCCATGACAGGGATGAGGGAAGGACCTAATCTAACCTTAACCGAACCATAAAAAACTAGGTAAAACCTGACCTCGGATCCCCCTCAACGTTTCCCATAATACATTATTCTCCTCAGTTCATTGTTTACCTATTGCCAAGAACAGAACTCTTCAAAGGGATGTTGTGGTTTTTTTAACCACAGTGAACTTCGTAAGTTGATTTAGAAGTAGTAAGTGCCGATCTGAGGAAAGCGAGGATGGTTTCTCTGCATGGAGTCTTAGTCATAGAAAGTTTCCCGTCTGCATTACAGGAAACAGTAGTTACAACACATGACGTCTCAAGAGGGAGACATTTCCAGGGAGTCAGAACACGTGACCAAGACCGCTCTGTGGAGCTCCTAGTTGGACAAGACGCCTCACGTGCATTATTCCCGCTAGAGATCAGAGGAGATGGAGATGAAGCCTCCTTCACAGTATGGACGCGCATTGGATGGAGGGTGAATGGACCCGTGGGTTACCAAACATCATCTATAACTATGAACTGTTTGAAAACAAAACCCTACATAGACCCCTGAATCACGTTTGGAGAAACAGGGAAATAGAAAATGTCCATACCAAAGGCAGCGGAAGTGCCACCTACTCGGTAGAGGACAAAAGGGTTCTAGAATTGTGGTCAGTCACCGGGACGAAGGGAAAAACCACTATCAGTTCCCAATACCATTCAAGAAGAGGGACTCAAGTCTACCTAATAACAAACGCATGGCTGAACACAGACTGGAGAGTCTAAGGAAACGACTTACAAAGAGTCCATGGCTGCACCAGCGGTACACTGAAGAAATAAAACAACTGTTACACCCAGGGTTATGCAGAGCGGGTGCCCACTTCCCAATTCCACTCCATTCTGGAGCTGACCTGGTACCTCCCGCATCACTCGGTATTAAACCCTAACAACCCAGAGAAGGTACGATTCGTTTTTGTGCCGCTGTTTGCTTTACGTCGTTGAACAGTCAAGTGGTACAAGGACCACACCTAACTAACAACCTATTAGGTGTGTTACGAACCACGCCATCAATTGTCATGATCTCCCTACCCAGCACTACGAACCATGCCATCTATTGTCCTGATCTACCTACCCAGCACCACGAGCAACGCCATCGAGAGACGAAACCCGAGTATGACTAGTCTTAGTTACCACTCCGGGGTTTCCCTTCTCCATATCCTGGTTGTTGCGTCACCTCTTCCAAGTCTTCCTCATCAGCTCCAGTTCGAGGAGAGTTCAGTTCACTCTGGGAAGTGACCACACTAGGATCACCTATCCTGGAAACCTACGGCACAGTGACTACTTACCATCTTCTTCAATACTCAGCCTTACTCGTCAGCCATCTCAGCTCCGCACTTAAGTATTGTAAACCCTATATTGCCTCCCACCTCCACATGCTTTAGTTTGTTGTATGTTGTATAAATATGTATATACTGTTAAGCCAATGTTGCGTATGTTTAGGTCAAGTATGGTTAAGGGTAAATTGTAGAAAGCTGAATATTTTGTTCAGGAATTTATGGTACTTTATTATACACAACAAAAACTCGCATCCTTTGTCTACCCTTTTATAGTCCGATTGTCTTTGTTTTTTATTGTTGTTGCCTGTTGGGATCTGGGTAGACTTAACTATATTCTAAATCCCCAACTCGTAACAGGTGTTTTGTTACGATTCCGACAAGGACAGATTGCCCTCGTGACTGACGTTGAAACCATGGTCCATCAAATTAGAGTTGCACTTGAGCACCGCCTGTAGATTCTTCTGGTGGGACTGTAATGACTTAACAAAAAACCTGTGTTCGTATCGAATGAAGGTTTATCTCCTTGGGGTAAAGTGGAGCCCGTCGTGCGCAGCGTACGCCCTTTGACGTACGTTCCACGATTATAATGCTGAGTTCCCTGCAGCTATGATACAAGCGGAATGTAATTTTTATGTGGATGACTTCCTTATATCACTGGAATCCCAGGGGATGCTACAAGGATGTCTTAGCAATTGCTACAGCTGCTATTAGAGGGAGGGTTTCAGCTTACAAAATAGGTAAGTAATCACAAGAGCGTCTTCAGTTGTATTCCTCTGGTCGAGAGACATGTGGGGATAAGGAAACTTAACCTAATTCAAGAAATTTTACCACTAAAATGCGTGGTATGGGACCTAGAGAATGACCAACTTGTTGCCAAGGTTCCAGTACCGCATAGACCTACTACAAAAAGGGGACTTTTGAGCTTTGTTAGCTCAGTCAACGACCCTCTTGGGTTCATTGCACCGTTTCAAGATGAGTACAGGCGAAAAGGAGGATGGGACGAGCCGTTACGGGAGCACAATAGCACAGCATGGAAGGAATGGTTAAGAGACCTACCGAACCTGGCGAGCCTCTGCGTTCCCCGCTGTTACAAGACTAAAGAGGTTGGACGAGCCGTCTCAGTCCAGTTGCATTCATTTTGTGATGCATCACAGGCAGCGTACGGTATGGTTTCCTATCTCAAAGCGGCAGACGACCGAGGAAGGATGCACTCTTACTTTTTATATGGCAGGGCAAAATTGGCTCCCCTCGAACAGCTGTCTTGACTGTCAATGCTGACCGAATGATGAGAGAAAAACTGATCATGGAGATCGAAGAACCCTTCTTCTGGAATGATAGCATGTTAGTTCTCCAGTAACTTGCAACCGCCAGTCGACGATTCCATACCTTCGCTGCAAATCGGGTGGCTATGATACAGGAACTTTCAGAAATGAAAGAGTGGAGGCATGTGGGAACCTCAATGGATCCAGCGGACGATGCAACCCGAGGACTTACTGTGGGGGGCATGATTGATGGTTGCTGACGGATCCAAGGGGCGTGTTACCGCCACAGTAAGATAAACTAGGAGAGAGAGAGAGAGAGAGAGAGAGGGGGGGGGCATAGTGTTGACAACGTGTTGATTGACGTGTTTAATATGAAACAGATGTCCTCGCCTCGGGCTGCGATTGGGCTGCGATTGCTCTCACAGTAGTCTACCGAGTCTTGCAGGAGAAACAACACGCTGGTCTAACCCTAGACCCTAAAACGTGAGTGTGATCGAGAACTAGTAAAGCCTCAAAATAAAAACTCTAAATAATTTTAATAAGTATATTTATGTACTGTAATTTGATCATATTATACAAATTGTCTCATGATGTATCAACAGTTGTAACATGCGAGTTATATTTAAGATGTTAACAGGCTATGTATGTATATTGATTGTATTATTCACAATATGTGCCCTGCGATAAAAGCATTTGTTATATGGGAATTGTTCTTAAACAGGTTTTGACCGAATTATATGATACGAGTCAACGTTGAGGGTTTATTTCTCCAGCAACAAACCAATAACGCACCTATGAGCGTTAGCAGGCCGGCTTTTCTGTGTAAAGTCGATGAACGATGTCAGGAGAAACCGAGACTATTACTGAATCTAAGTGGTGACATGGAAATGAGGCGGACAGTGGCTACTATGGCGACTGGTATCGTAGCCACAGGAGACACGGAAACAAAAAACGCTTCTTATATATTGTGGGTTAAATATTCATCCTAGCCCCGTTTACTTAAAGGAGTAGCTTGGCTCAGAAGATTCATAAAATGGCTTGGGGGAAAAAATCACCAGCGAGACAATCACGGCGGAATAAGTGTGGTTAAGGTGCAAGAGGTTGAGGTGGCTATCCTCCGCTTGGTATAAAGGGAGTGTTATCTGGACAAGATGAAAGCTATTGCTAGGGGTGTGCTGAGGGGGCAAAGTGAGCTTTGCAGACTGGAACCAATTTTGGGCGAGGATGAACTAATCAGGGTGGATGGTCGAATGAAGAAATACCCTCTATCGACAGGGGCAACCAGCATCCCATCCTATTTCCTTATCAACATCACATCACTGAAATCTTCGTGAGGGACACACGAGTACATGAAAATCAGGTTGAACACTTCAGAAGAGAACACATGTTGACATTTTTACGACAGAAGCTTTGGATTACCCGATGTCGCCGGCTGCTGAACAAGATCACTTGGCTCTGCCGTCGTTTCCTTACACAGGGATGGACTGCTTCGGACCTTTCAGCATTAAACATGGGCGTAAACATCTCAAGAGGTGGGAATTCTGTTCACGTGCCTGATCACTTGTGCTATACACCTTGAAGTTCTTGCCTCGCTAGATGCTGATTTCATTCTCAGCCCGTAGAGGTACCCCTGAATAAATTCGATCAGACAACGGCACAAACATGGTTAGTGTTAACATAGAATTGAGGACGGCGGCACACAGTTGGGCACAAGAGGAAACCATTCGGGATGCCTCCCTGAAGACACAAATATACTGGGTTTTCAATCCCCCCACAGCATCACACATGGGAGTGTGTGTGTGTGGGAACGACATATACGGAGAGTAAGGAAGGTTCTACAAGCAATCATTAGATCATAAGTGCTAGACGACGAACGTCTTCAGACCCCTTTTTGTGAGGTAGAAGCTGTAGTGAATGAATGGCCAAATTACCCCTATTTTGGACGATGACAATGAAGTGGGGTTACTCACACCTAGGCGCATCTTACGCCTTGGTACGACCTGTAATCTTCCCCTAGGTGGCCTACTGGTGGAGCAGTCGTATCGCAGGAGATGGAAACGCGCTTAGTTCATAGCGGAACAATTTTGGAAAAGTTGGATGAAGGATTACTTGCCTTTGTTGAGAAGCCACCAAACCCATTTCAAACAACGGTGCAACTTTCGACCAAATATCACAGTCATCTTAGCCGGGAAGGCCAGCTCTAGGAACTAATAGCCACTCGGCAGAGTAATAGAACCTGATAATGACGGACTTATGAGATGCATGTAATGTGTTGATACGCCCTGTGATAAAACTTTGTCTCCTAGAAGGCATTTCAGCAGTGGAAAACATACTACCTCTGGGTACATAGACAGGAAGTGCTGGACTACTCAGCCTCGGTGAGGGGCACTCTTGTGCATTTTAGGCTGCTGTAATGGTGGGATTTAGGAGTGTGAGGGCAATTATGGGAGAGTGATTGGAGTAATGAGAAAAGTGTTGTTGTGTACTAAGCGACGAGGCGACAGTGAATCAGCCCGCGTCATAATGAACAAGGCCTGTATATGCTGAATTGGCTTGATGTTCACCCGGGCCCTTGGACGATAATATACGGCATTATCTCTCAACTGATCGTCCTAACTACACCAGAGGCTTTCTAATCTATCTGTCCTGGGTGGGGCAGTTCAGAACACACTGTCAAGCTGTGAGCACTACGAGTATCACTTAACAAACTAGTTATAAGACCCGTTACACGTAAGTCTATTCTCATATGAGACTATATTGTTCTAACTTATGTATTGGGAGATACTATATATACGCCTTTGTAATTCTCAGAAAAGTGTGTAGTAAATGCTGTTACCCTTGTATACGATACGGAGCTGTATCTATTGTATACGATACGGAGCTGTATCTATTGTATACGATACGG
This sequence comes from Homarus americanus, assembly GCF_018991925.1. NCBI lineage: Eukaryota > Metazoa > Arthropoda > Malacostraca > Decapoda > Nephropidae > Homarus > Homarus americanus. The sequence continues at coordinate 302,492 of NW_024733126.1, read as the reverse complement.
AGCTGTATCTACTGTATACGATACGGAGCTGTATCTATTGTATACGATACGGAGCTGTATCTATTACCTAAATTATAATCTACAAATCGTAAGTAATGTGTTAATGTTAACATTTTATTGACAGGTTTTGTGACCATTAAACACCATTGAAGCCACGTGCAAGGGTCTTTTTATCCAGACGGTACATACTTACCGCTTCATTGGCGGTAACAGTTAAGGTTAGGTTAGGTAAGGTTAGGATAATTTGATCTTTTAAATAAACACCTTTTTGTACATTTCCCATAACTACGACCGTGTCCACTACAAAACAGTGAAATTGCGGCGGTTTTTTAATTCGTTTTATATGAAAAATCAACACCTGTGAAGTAAATAATTACCCTTGGAACAAGGACTTGGTGTAGCTAAGAGTGAAATTTATGTGATAGAGCCCACAGAAAGTGAATTGAAAAGTAATAAAATGTTCTTTGACTTTTTTTTAATAATCTGGTTTTCTAGTAAAAATTATCAAGAGATATTATTTGTGTAATTGAATTATGAATAATTTTATGTCCAATTACTCTGCGATTTTTCTAGTGAGCAATAATTAGTAGGTAGTATATGTATGTTTGAATTATTAATAATTATGTATGTATAATTAATCTGAGTATTGATTTTATCCCATCTTTGCAAGCAAGGAATATTTATGTTTTTTTAGTTTTTATTCAGTTAAGGTTATTTTATATTTATAATTTTTTAAGCTGGTGCTATCAACATAAACAATTTGGCTTGCCGCTCAACACTAATTACATTACCTTGCCTGGATAATGAAAGAAAATAAAGTGGTAAAAATATCTATTATTATAATTCACTGTAATGATAACTGCTAGTATGATCTGGTATATACTGGTAATTAATATTCTGTTATCGTTTGTGCAATATTTTTCCCAATGGCACTATATTGATGTCAGTTTGTTGAATAATCGCTTATACAGCGATACAGTTGTCAGTGTTGTGTGATAATGACAATTTAAAGCATTATAAGCTCATAACAGTAATACAGAGTGGTGACAACGATTGAGGGATTGATTTGACCATTGGCATGATTGCATTTCTTAATGTGATAATCAAGCTAGTAATAGTACAAGTGACTTTTTTATTCTTAAGTGGTGAAAACACCATATTTTTTAATTCCCTGTGAAGATGGATACTCAGACATGCGTAACTAATGCTGGACGTGGAGATGTAGATAGCGGTAAGGCTGGCAGTACTAGAGATGATGATGGAGACGTGTGTGTGTGTGTGGTAATGTTACTAAGGAAGAAGTTTAAATACTTCCTAGTGATAGGATTAGAAAACCTACGGATAGAATTCAGTATGAGGAGTACAGTAGAATTTTATGTCGGAAAGTAATCATAATTTTTTGTGTGAATTTGTGTAAGGGAATTATGAGAACCCAGTAATCAAATATAACCCGAACCTCTACAATAGTTCAAACATTTAATATACCCTTGTGGTGTATTGTTATGAGAACTTTTTGATATAGTTAGAAGAATTCTGTTTAATATTGTTAGCAAAAATGGCTAATTGTGTATGGTGATACGATAATTTATTTAGATAAGTATGATGATGTTATGTTGTGTACAAGATTCCTGTGAATACATTAGAATATGTCTGTGAAGAACCGTACAACCAATGTTTCGTAACTTATTTTTATAAGAAGCATAAATTGTTCTTTGGCGTAGCCATTTGAATCTTTTTTTTTATATGAATATGTGTGTATTTGAGTTAGCAAGCTGTAAAGTTACCTGAAGCCCAGAGCCGTCCCAAGGGTATGGCAATTGGTGCGACCGCCCCGGGACCCGCGCCAGTGGGGACCCCTCGGCCCTTACCTCACCCAACACCAGAATTAGTGACCACGTTAAGCTGACCTCACCTTCCCACCCAGATTCAGGAGACCACCTGAAGGATTAGTGACCAGCTCAGCTAGGTAATGCATCTGCTGAAATGAGGTCAAAGGTAAGACTGAGAACAATATCATTCTTTACTGTGCTCTCCGTTCAAGAGGAGTGAGGACGTTGACAGCAGTCACCAGTCAGTGTTGTTGATACACATTATTTTACTATCGTACACAACCCTCGTTTTTTATTATACCATGGCCAGCAGGGATAGACAGAAGCAGAAAATACATCTCGGGTGTAGAAAAAAGGGAGATCGAATAAATAGAAATGTCAATGAAAGGTTCCCAAGAAAAAATGTGTTTTCAAAAACCCCAGAAACTAGTGCAAAAAAGAACATGAGCGACTGTGAGGGTGATAGTGTGGGTCATATTCAAGCTGAGGAAGAGAAGAGTACTGTACTGACAAAAAGGCTAAGGCTTTTAAAATGAACAGTTCTACCTAAGCTAACAGGCATGCTGATGAAGATGTATGTGATCCAGCCAACTGGCCACATTTACTGGACACTACAACAATTGATATTTTGGTAAAAAAGGGACCTGTTAAGGTATCTAGTGAAAATTATGCGTTTCCAAAAAATGGTGAAAATCGACACTTTTCAGAAGACTTTTACATGCGAAGATTGCCAAATGGGGAAATATATGAAAGATGTTATAACATAGTAAATTACATAATACTTGGCATAGTAACTGTATGATTGGGGATTTAACAATATGTATATTACAGTATGTATGTATGTAACTATGAAAATAAAAATAAATTTTAACCTGCAAAGGGGCCCCGCAGTGGAGGAATTGCCCCGGCCCCGCACCCCCCCTAGGGAGGGCTCTGGTGAAGGCTCTAACCAACAGATTATTGAATTTTGTATTATATCTAAACGTGCATGGAAGAGTTATTTTACATCTCACAACTAAGGTTGCCATAACTCCATAATGATAATGTAGACACATTACAGTAAAGTTAACTTATCGTGTTGTATCTAGAGAGCAGAATTTAAGCGCATATGTGTACTGTAAACTTTCTAAAATAGTTCTTTTCCAGGATATGATGACATGAATCTTTTGTAAGTAGGGAAACTAAACCGTTTGTTTGGATTTATGATGTTCTCTTGCCTATTATATATTTTGTATTTTATTTTATTTATGATATATTAATTATTTTAGAGCAATGAAATTAGTGTTTCCCCCTACATTGGAGACGTGTAATGATGTTGAATTGATGTTATGTAAATATATACCAAAAACCTAATTTTTATTGTTCTAAATGTATTCTTAATGTGGTATGTAAATTGGTGCAACAGAAATAGTTTAGTTATCCCCCAGAAAGGAAAGAGAATGAGTAACCAGCTGGTAAACCAATGTTTATATAAACACTGATTATATTATCCATATTATGTCGAAGAAAGTCTAATGATTGGAGAAAATTTTGATATAAGAAGCAAGTCCGGTAATGCGTTAATTCAGTAAATCGAATGAAATGAAGTTGCATCTTGTTAAAACTTTGTATGTTAATGTAATACATAGGTAATTTTCTCAGGAAATAAACAACGTTAACTTTTTAAATGTTGAATGCAATGTAGTTTATTGATTATTATAGACCATTTTGATATTACTGACTACCTATAAATAATTCAGACAACTTCATAAATTGTGAGTTACTGAGGGATAGTTTTGTGCCAATTTGGAGTGTTGTTGTTAGTTGGTTGATTTGCTTTTCTGGCCGTCAACATCTGAGGTCATTACAACCAGAGTCTTGTTAATTTAAGTTATTTTCCTTTTTTTTCTGGACATTTTGTTCGTTGTTTTCTTGTTCTTTTTCTTTGCTTGCTTCGTCCTCTTGTTTCTCCTTTTCTTCGTTTATTTATTTGCTCTCTTGTTTCGTAACTCGAAGGATAGCCTCCTTTTATCGCAACTTGGCTACCCTACTCTCCTCCCTCCACCTGGGACACTCCCGGTCGGAGGAGGAATGGGGGCCGCTGTAAGCTGTACACTTCTTCCGTGTTGCTTCAAACGAGGTGCGCTGGTGCCCGGTCTGGACGTGGCGGAGATCTCCCAAGCCCAACACTTCTTCGCAGCGTGGCCGTAGCGCTGACACTTGTAGCACTTCGTGGGCCTTGGTGTGTACGGTTTTACTGGAATGGTGTCTTATCCCAATAGAACCTCTTTGGGAAGTGCGCAGAAACCGACCACGGCGGAGGTGACTTCCCTGTCGGGTTTTGATAGTTTTCTCAGAACAAGGGTTTCTTCGTCTTCTTCCTGGATGAATTTCTTTTATTTCTTCGTTCTCCATATGCTTGATTTCAGTGTGAGAAATGTTTCCTCACATGGCGTTGTCGTGGAAGTTGACGCGCAGCTTGACTGGCACGTCGTTAATGCTCGTAACACCCATCAGTTGTCTGGCCTGCCCCCAGTCACCGAAGGTAACCATAAGGCCACCACTCGGCCGGCGGACGACCTTCGTAACCCCCTATATACCGGAGGAAGTAAAGAACTTCTTCAAAACGAGAAGATTCAGCTTTTCAGGAGGGGTTGAAGACGGAGGGTAAAATCTCACTGTCTTCACCGTCTGCCACATGACTGACGCCATGGCTGAGGTCTTGTCTTGGAATGTGTAGTAGTAGAGTACACAAAGGCAGTTAAGTCCTAGTATGTTGGCATCGTGGCGTCTGAATGCCCAAGTCATTATTATGTCGGAGAGATTGAATTTACAATACGTTTGCCTGCCAGTGTGACATAAAATTTACAATACTTCGCGTTCAGAATTAATGTTTATTTGGGGCCTGTTCATTTTACTTAAGTTGACTTAATTTTGAACTTCAGTATAAAATACTACAAGTAAATCGGTAATTAAAACAGTGTAGTAGACAAGTGATAACTTAGACTTGAATAAGAAGTGAATTGTTCTACGTGCTATAAACACTATGGGAGTATTCCGTGTTCAACAATATCCTAGTGATGAGACCACCGTGTCAGGACTCGGTCTACATAATTTTCGTAATGTATTACTAAGTTACATCGTAATTATAGCATGAATTTTAGTGATGGTTACAGGAAGAATTAATTAATTTATTTGCTAGCTTGATCTTAAATAATTTGCAATGGAATTTTTTTTTATTATACACTTTATAGCAGCGACTGGAACAGACAAACTCCAGAACGTACATGTTAATAGAGATCAGTGGTGTTTACTAGCCGGTCATTATTATTTTGAGTATATAAGCAGTTCTAGCAAACAAGTAAGAAATGCAATTTTAAGTGAGCTACTCAGAAGAGATACTTTCACAGCTCATAAGCAGATTTGTCTCTGACATCCAGCATAAATTCATTAAATAGTGCCGGGGACTTACGGGGTAGACTCATTCCCGTAGAGGTCCAGTCTCGGATGATGACCAAGGGTTGACTTCCTCGGTATGAATATTCGCAGAACAGATGAAAATTTAGGAATTCCGACATACCCAACAACACTAACAATTTAATTGCGAGAGTTAAAGGAGCAGTGCCAAATTAAAGTAAAGCGGGAAGAAAGAAATCAAGAATCTAAATTATGACAACAAGAAAGAGAGCGAATTAGAATTAAAACATAAGAGTTTGCATTAAGATAACAGGAAAGATAACACGAGTTTAGATTAAAACAACAAGACAGGGAAGCGGAAAAGCAAAGGTTAAAAGTATAAATACGAAAATTAAGTCTGGAATAACAAATAGCTGAAACTCGTCAGCCTTTTTCATCAGATACTTATGCACATAATAATACAGGGAAACCAGAAACTTTTGATCACGGTAAAATTGCTAGTATGGTAGGAACTTTGTTGGAACTGATCTAGACACATTCTTTGTTCATTTAAGAAACGTGGTTTAAATATTAAGTGGGAAAAACAATATTGGGCTATTTTAGTACACACCAGAGTTGTAAAGTAATTAAATAAATATACTTTAGTACTGTGCTCAAGTAACATTTATGCGTATTTTTTAAAAAGTACTAAATTCTTTTAATAAATTTACTTAAGTATAATTTTCTAATACTTTTATTCCAATACAATTGAAAAACAAAAATCGTTACTGGGTACATGCTCCAAACAAAGAGTTTTTATGACTGTGGCAAACTGATAATATATTTTTAATTAATTAAAAAATGAATAATCATAGTAAGAGTTGTGTGGGTAGAGATCGTGGTATGGGGAGACACCACGCGGTCACATCCCAAGAGGTCTCGTGAGGTGATGTCAGGTCAGGTGGCAGTGGCCCTGATAGCAGACTTTCCCTTTGATATTCTTGTGTCCGTTATCACCTTGACCACCCACCTCACCTAGCCTACTATACTCTCTTATCCACCCTCCACCATCGAATCCCCTCTCTTCTCCAACTTTCCCATTAGACGTCAGTTGCTCTTTGCATATACCTGAACATATAATGAATTTCAAAGAACCTGTAATTCTAAAATGCTTTGCAAAATTTCATCTTGGATATAAAACCTGTATCTATACATATGTGTGAGACTGAGTGTATTTAAAATCTTGCTTAAATAATTAAGTACCACTGCTCCCCTCCCCCAGCACCCGCCAGATGTTACATGGTGTGAAAAATTCAGCCACCCATCAATTAGAATGGAAAGTGATGTCAGTACAGCCACACCCTAATTAGAGGGCCAGTTCCTTGTAAGTCTTAGACAGAGTCATTTTTAAGGCAACAATCATCCACAAACTCCTCAACTGAAGGAGTTTGATAGCTACTTGGCATGTCCAGGGGATGGAATGGAGCTACTGAGGTCTTTCCTGACATGCGACTTATCTCTAAAGCTTAACATCTCACTACCCTCATCTGCTGCTTGTGAGCGTCTGTTCAGTCATGTTTGGCTTATTATTTATTATATAATTAATTACACCACAGGGGGCGACAAGCCTAGTCACACGTACTTGCGGTCAGATACTAATATTCGTGTCTCGCAGGACACGGTATGACTTGGGATATGGAAACAATATTGATATGATTTCAGAACAATGGGAGTTAACACCCACCAAAGCGTGGGTAGCGTAAAGAATTAAATTTAATTTATTACGAATAAGTAGGTGGTGACTCTTCCTGTGGCAGGAGATCACTGACAGTGGGACAGTCAGGGCAATACAATAGTGTTGAAGGGCGTTAGCGTTGGGACAGTTACAGAGTTTATGGGAAGAGAAGTGCGGGGTCATCCTCCACCTCAGATACATGCCAGATACTGTAGGTCTGTATCTTAACCTAGTGCGATTATGTCTGCGGACCAAAAGTCCACGTCGACGATACTTGTGTGGATAAAGAAGAAAGTGATTATAATGTTGGATGGACATATTTTCACCCCGTTCGCTATCCCTGCTATGGATCTTAGGGAGACGAACGGCTGAAAGTATTCTCTTTCGGTATGTTGTTGTTGTTGTGTAGATTGTCGGACCGTAGTCCGACACGGGCCTTTGCCTATAGGCGGCCCGTTTGGTGGTTCCGGCTGGAGCTCCAGGAGCAGCCAGACCGGATTGGGATTGGAGGTGGTCCCACCTGCAGATTGGAGGGATACTGCAGGTTGCAAGTGTGAGCGGACCCCCGATCAGTGGACGCTTACCACCAGCCCCCACTCTTGGACGTGGTCAGCTTCGGAGTGGCGCGCCCCCCGAACTGGGGTCCGCACTTGCTGGGAGAGGATGCTTTCTAAGCTATCTGGGTGGTGGGTATCGTGTGATGACCCGGAGTAGGTGGTGAATGTGGTCTGTATGGGCCTTTCGGGTTAGAGTGGCCGCTGGTGTTGTGTGTGTTTCTTGGGAGATTTGAGTTCTGTTTCGGAGGCTTTGTGTGACCTCGCAATCGAGGAGATAGTGTTCAAGTGGGTTGGCTGCTGGCTCCTGACAGTAGGTGCATTCCGTGACGTCATTTCCGATCATCTGCCAGGAGCACTTGTACCCTAGTCGTAGTCGGTGAAGGCTGACTTGGGTTTGTCTTGGAGTTTTCTTGTCTGCGAAAGGTGGTTCCCCTTTTGTGGCCGCCAGGTACCATTTGGCTGATTGGGAACCAGCGTTGAGTGCATGAAGGAAGCTCTTTTTGATGTGGAGCTTGGTAGTCTTTCTGAGGTGATTCTTGATCTGTTGCACACTTGCTGGAACTTGGATGTGTACGCTACTAGAACGTGTAGCTGCCTTGGCTGCTTCGTCTGCCACGTCGTTTCCTCCGATCCCTACATGACTGGGAATCCAGTGTAAGACGACTGGTCGGTTTTGGCTTTGGAATTCCTGTAGCTGTGCGAGGATCGAGGTGATGATGTGGACGTTGTCTCTTGGTTGACTGTGTTGCAGCGCCTGCATGGCCGATTTCGAGTCCGTGTGAATTATGACGGACTTGTTGTGTTGTGTTGCAGCGTGTTGTAGGGCCTTTGAGATTGCTACCAGTTCTGTTTGTAGGGTGGAGCAGTCGTTGGAAAGTCTCCATTGGAGGGTCTGACCTTGGGTGTAGAAGGCCGCTCCGGATCTATGATGTTTTGGGTCCACCGAGCCGTCTGTGAAGTATGATGCTGCATCAGCCGGTGTCTCGGTGGCTATGGCTTCGAGAGTTATTTTTTTGAGGTCCTCCTTCTGGAGGTTGGCTTTACTATCGCCTAGGTCGGTAAATTTGAGTGTGGCTGGTGGAGGGCTCCATGGTGGAGGAACAGCGTAACCATTGTCTCGTGTGTCTTGGTTGTTCTTGACGAGTGTTTCTGCTTGCAGGTGTCGGATGACCTCGCTTGCCTCGTGCGACCAGGTGGCCCCTCGCACTCTGTGGTCGAGGTGGAGGGAGGCACTGATTCGAATCTTGGCAACTGTGGGCTTGTCTGCTCTACAGATTTTGGCGAGGAGACCGGCTGTCACCTGCTTGACTCGTACTGCCAGGGGTGGTAGCTCGGTTTCCATTTGCAGATTGCAAATTCTGGTCCACATGGGTGCTCCGAGCATGGTCCTGAGAGCATTGTTTTGAATGACTTCTAGCTTAGCTATTTGGTCTTCTCTCAGTCCAATGAGTGCTGGAGCACTGTAATCTACCAGCGATCTGATGGCGGCTGTGTAGTAGGCTTTGAGCACATGAAGGTTTGCTCCTGCGGATTTGCTGGTGAGCGACCTCATTATATTGTGTCTGCTCTTCGTCCTGTGCCTGAGATACTCGAGTTGCGGCTTGAAGGTGAGTTTCTGGTCAAACCAGATTCCAAGACACTGGTGGGCGTTGGTCCAGACTACCGGCGTGTTTTGTATGGAGAGCAACTTGTCTGGTGTGTTTGTGCAGATGGCCATCGCTTTCGACTTGGCTGGATTTATCTTGAGTCCAAGTCTGTTGCACTCCTCTTCTATAAGTTGGAGTGCGTGTTGCGTGTTGGCTAGTCTGTTCGATCCTCTTACTATAAGCTGTAAGTCGTCTGCATAGCATAGGAGCTTGGCTGTTTGTCTGAAGGGAAGTTTGACTAGATTTTCCATCAGGACATTGAACAGCATTGGACTGAGGATGCCTCCTTGTGGGGTTCCGTTTTCGTGGACCCTGTAGCTTGAGGTTGCTCCCTGAAAGCGTACTCGTGCTTCTCTCTGTGTGAGGTAGTTCTGGATCCACCCCAGCAACCTTCCTTTGACGCCTTTTTTAGCGAGCGTAGTTGTAATGGCCAAAGGATTTGCTAGTTCGAAGGCTTTCTCCAGGTCGAGGAAGACCACCAGAGCTGGTTTGTTGTCCACTGTGCTGAGTATCTCGGCGATGTTGTTGCCTGTGCCGGTGTTCTCGGTGTAAGCAAAGATGTGAGGGTGTGGGCTGCCTACTTTCCACTTGAGTCGGTTGAGAGCCATTCTTTCTCCGGTCTTCGCTATGCAGCTGAGAAGGGAGATGGGCCTCGGTTTGTCTGGTTCTCTGGGCTTCGGAATGGGCTGTATATCTGCCTTCTTCCATTCCGGTGGGAGTCTTTGTGCTGTCCACGAAGCATTGATGGCTTGCAGCAGAGCCTCGTGTCCGGCTGTACCGGCATGAGAAAGCATGGAGTAGGTTATCCTGTCGGCCCCTGGAGCTGTATCCTTGCTTCGTTTTAGCGACTTCTGGAGTTCTTGCTGGTTGAATGGTCTGTCAGTGTCATCTTCACTGTTGCAGGCCTCTTCGATCATCTGGAGTCTGACCTGTCGCAGACGCCGTTGTGTCTCCTCCGCCTGTCTCGGGAGGTTCTTCGTTGCTGCTCGGTCAGAGAACAGTTTTGCAAGTCTCTCGGCTTCCTCTTCTGGGTTGGGATGAGTTGGTGGTGGTGGTGTTGCCTTCCCAGATGCCCTTCGGATCTGGGCCCACATCTTGCCAAGGGAGGTGTGCTCGTTCAGTTCGGAGCACCACTTGAGCCAGCTTACGTTTTTAATTTCTTCCTTCTCTTCCCTGGTATCCTTAACTATGACTTGCAGGAGATGTCTGTTTGTTGCCGTGGGATGTCTCCTGTAGTTTCTTCGGGCCATGTTCACTCTGTGGTTGAGTTCTTTCACCCTGGGACAGTAGTACCAGTAATCATTGTACTGTCTTGATGTGGGTTTTGTTTTTGGGATAGCCTCTTCTGCCGCTAGGTGAAACGCCTCGACCAATTGGTGGTGGAGGGTTGTCTCATCCGCGGGTGCTGCGCCGGCCGGCTGTGATTTTTCGCGCCACTTAGCCAGGTGTTTCTTGAAGAGTCCCCAGTCTGCCTTTTGAGTGTTGTATCTCCATCTCGGGGGGGGTGGAGTGGGGAGTTTGTTCACCTTCAGCGTTGTTAGGGTGGCGAAGTGGTCACTGGTCAGCGTGGGGTGTATCTGCCAGGAGGCCGAAGGCTGTAGTGCACTGGAGACGAAGGTTAGATCTAGCCTTCCTCCCCTAGTGTGGGTGGGCTCTCCGGTGTTCAGGAGGCAGATCTCGGGTGTATCTTGAAAGGTGGTGTATAGGTGTAGGCCGTCTTCATTTGTGGGGCTTGCCGAGCTTAGGAAGGGATGATGTGCGTTGAAATCCCCTCCTATGAGTGTGGCGTGGTCAGCGGCCGAAGCAAATAATTGAGTAACCTCCAGTGAGCCCCTTGGGTTCTTGTAGATGTTGTGAACAGTTAATTCCCGTTCTTGGAGGGTTACTTTGACGGCCTGTGTCTCGATGTTTTCCCCACATGGAAATTGCTGCGTGACATCGGCGGAGGGTATGCTTGACTTGACCAAGATCATACATCCTCTTGTTGACGCCTGCGTGAAATGCCTCCTGTATGTCTTGTAACCGCTGAATTTGAAACAGTGGTGTTCTTGTAGAAGTGTTTCTTGTAGGAGTATGATGTCAAGCTTGTCCTTGGCTGCTGCTTCTTGTAGGAGGTGTTTCTTGTTTTTGATGCCCTGAGCATTCCATGTAAGGATGTTCAGGGTGCTGACGTTTTCCACCACTGTTTCATCGGGGACTTCTGGTGGTTCTCGATGGAGATGTCCAAGCTCGATTCCAACTGGATCAGGTCCATGTCTTCGTGTTCTGTGGTTTTTGCCTTCTGGGCCGTGGTTCGGTTCAGGGGAGTTGAAACGTCCAGTTTCTTTCTGGGAGCTGTCGGTATCTTGGGAGCTGTCGGTATCTTGGGTTCTCTGGTGGCCTTCTTCGGTGTAGAGTGTACCTCGGCTGTTACTCGTGTGCGGACCGGCGTGGCTTCCTCCACTGAGGTGGCTGGAGCTGTGGCGACTTGCCCGAGGACGCTCCCCATGAGTATTTGGAGCTGTGTGGGTTGGATCTTGTGGCCCAGTAGTCCGGCTAGGCCCTCCGCGAAGGTTGTCAGTACCTTGGCTAGGTCTGATAAGTGTATCATTCCTTCTGGTGCCTTGGTGTGTGCTTCTTTTGTCTTGCTCGTGGTTGTCGTTGTCTGCTGCTTGGGTGGCTGAGGTGTGGCTGTAGTGAGGCCAGGAAACTGGGCTGCACTTTGGGTGTTGACTGGCTGAGGAGGTTGTCTTTGTTGTTTTGGCCTTTGGGTTCCCCACACGAAGGTACTTGGTGGGGCTGGTGTGTAGGCGGTGGGGGCCGGTCTTGCTGCTGGTCGGTTTGCCTGGACCCTCTTTGTTCTCTCGGAGCATCCAGGATTCCAGGCGTGGTGTTTGCCCCCGCAGTTGGCACACTTGGGGGCAATTTTTTCCCCATTTTTCAGCTTGGTGAGGCAGGAGTGTGTGCCGTGCTTCTGTGCGCAGACTGCGCAGATTTCCTTGTACGTGCACCTTGTCTGATGGTGCCCGTATTTCTGGCATCTGAAGCACCGCAGGGGCTCTGGGACGAAGGGCCTCACTTCGTAGATCCCCCAGGTTTTGAGGTCTATGGTGCTGGGGGGTGAGCCGTAGTGCGTTATGAGCACTTGTTTCGTGGTGGCCGTCTTGTCGGACAGGGGAGAGCATCTCTCGGCTTTTAAGATCTTCGGGTGGTTCTCCAGGGGTTCGAGAGGTAGTTCCTTTGGGTACCGGAGGACTACCGACTTCATCAGTTTCTGGGCGGGGTCTAGCTTGGTTGAAGTAATGGTGGTGGTGTTTTGCAGGTAAGTGTCGAGGGTGGTGGCGGAGTTCTTGTCTTTGGGGTGAACGATCATCTCCCCCTTTAGGTTGGGCCGCACTGAGAACTTGGCCAGAGGATTTAGCTTTTCCATCTCTGTGACGGCGGCATATGTTGTTTTTGCGTCCGTTTTCGTGATCCGGAATTTTGGCAGTGTCGTTGGAGGTGAGCTGGTGGTGGTGATGGGTGCCTTTGGGGCTGCTTGACGGCATTCGTTTCCCGAAAAAGCACGTCGGCGTTTCTTGTTTTCTACCTTCGTCCAGTTGTCCTCAGTAGCGGTAGCAGTGGTGGTGGTGGTGGAGGTGGTGGTGGTGGTGGAGTTGTTGGAGGTGGTGGCAGTGTTCCTAGTTTTCAGGGCTTCATTGAAGGCGCGTAACTGGTCTGCTTTCTCTGTGCGAAGCCTGTCGTGGTTCGGGTCGTCAGGTTGGCGGTTCAGGCGGGGATCGCGGTTAGGAGGGCGTACGCGCTCCATAACCGGGTTTATTTATTTTTTTTTTTTTTAGATCCTACCTATTCCGGTTGAGTAAATAGCAGAGGAATTACAGCACTCCCCACTAGCTGGTGGTCGTAGAGTGGTTCCTGAGCTTCTCTCCCGGAGCCCCGATTGGGGAAGCCTACTTCCTAGTGTATGTGACTGCTCACTTATAGACGTGAGCTAAGTGTGCCTATTTGGGAAGGATAAGGATTGCTACCCTCTTTCCAGGTGGACCCGCACGATCACGGTTTTCCTGGAAAGACTCGGCTGGGGAGGGTTTTGCTCCGACCCCCTTTCGTGTTCACAATCTCCTGGGAGGGAGGTGAACAGTTACAGGGGGGACCGCAGGACGAATACACTTTTGAGGGTGCAGGTCCCTAGGCCAGAGCGAAAAAGGAAAAATAGTAGTAGAAGGAAAAGGGCTCAAACCACGCCGGGAATATCGCGCTATAACTGCTCTCCAGCTGGAGTGTGGGTCACTCACACCACCAGTGGGGAGGGCAAGCTAATGCTCGATAAACCAAGAACGCTCGTGAGTTGTTGTGGGCGATGACAGTCGTGGGTGGTCCGGTCCGGGAAGATGGCCAACAATGGCACAAGGGAGAGGGCGGTCTTCACAGTTCCGGGTCCAGCAGGAGGTCTTGTTGAGAGGTCTTCTTGGTTCAGGAGCGATGTGAGAAGTGCTCTTTCGGTAGGTCATGCTGGGCTTATATTTAGGCCTAAAAGATCCAGATTGGATAGCCATAACTTTGAGAATCGATTGTTGATTAATCTCAATAGAAAGTTTTGCAAATAAACATGTGTAATGCTGTTTCTTTTAAATTTATATTTATTTAAGTACTTTTTTACAATTTATTGTGGATTTATTTTAATTTTTAAGAATTAATTATTTGGTTACTTTTTATTTTCAGTACTTGAATACTTTATGGGTGAATTTTTTCTTTACTTCTACTTGAGTACATTGTTCTTTAGATACTTTTATTTCTACTTATGTAACATTTTACCAATATAACAATCCTTTTACTTAAGTAACAAATTCGGGTACTTTTTACATTTCCGGTACACACAAAATTCGTAGGAAAGGCAAGACAAATTTATAACAGCCTCAGCAATGAGGATACTATGGATTATGACAATGTTAAAAGTAGGGTTTTGCAAGCATATGCGCTGGTACCAGAGACCTATCGTACACGATTCAGGAATCATCAGTTTGTTGAAACATTAACTCAGTACTTTCGGAAATGGGTAAAAGTTAGTAATCCCTCCACACTTAATGAACTTGAAGAAATTATGATCATAGACTAAGTAAAGTATAGACCTCCCGTTGAAATTCGTTTGTACCTTGACGAAAAGAAAAGTTCGTGACGTATACCGAACATCTTGGTTGGCTGACACATATGTACTGATTTATTAAGAGCCCATGACCCTAACCACTTTGTAAAGGCTGACTCACGTGGTTCTACTTCTCGAGATTCTGGTGATTGGCAAAAAAAAAAAAAATCACACACTGTACCTCCCTATAATAATGGAAACTAAATTACTTTGATATGCATCAGAACTATTATAATTATAACAATCATAACAATGCCCCGCGAACCTATAATAACAATTATGGAACGATTACGTACCTCAGAAACATGATAATGCAGACCGTAATATACCTAGGAACTATAATTACTCTAACCATTACTCAAATAGTGTTACATGTTCCTCGTGTAGAAAAGTAGGACATCACATAACTGACTGCTGGAACCAAAACTGTCAACAATGTAAGTGATACAAGCCTGACTCTAGCACAGAAACCAAGCCTGATACATAAAGTAAGCCCAGTATGAATATACAAACGGACTCATTTATAAAGAGTAACACTATTGAGAATCTTTCAGAAACTTTGCCTAGGACTGTGAACAGCGAAAAGAAACTATGACTACAAAATGTTAATGTTGTAATTGAACCAAAGAGTGTAGATTTGTTTAGTGATTTCAAATTTAAAGGATTTTTTTTTTGGGTGGGGGAAACATTTTACAAAAAGTCTAGTTATTTTTAGGGACACACGTGGTGCACTAAGTGTCATTATAAAATGTGCATTTCCTGACATTCAAAGTAATTACACAGGTGGTCGGTCATGTGGTTTTGCGGGACTTGCCTGGATATTCTACCCAACCTTTACCTGGCGCGTGTTTGTACTCAGATTTAATTCATGGTTGACTTACAGTGGCCGTCCATGACGGACTAATGCTAGTTCAAAGCGTACACTTAATTACGGGAAACGATGTTGCTGGTTCATAAGTAAAACCTCAACCTAAAATTGTAAAAGCATCTATAGTAAATCTTACCATTGGAGATTGTATTCCTCCTGTGGTATAGATATGTAGATGATATTCTTTGTCTGTGGCCTAGAAACAGGGAGCCACCGGAATTTTTGGACAAGCTTAATGATATTGTCCCCTTCAAAAGTGAAAGAGAAACAAATGGATCCCTTCCATTTCTTGATATGCTTATTATGAGAGATGGTCACTGTAGGTTATGCATCTAAGCTACTGTGCCGAGTAGCAACCTTGTAAATAAGCTACTGTGCCGAGTAGCATTTATATATATAATTACGTGGCACCACTGCACGTGTTATGTGGCAACATTGCCCCGAGGCTGCCATATGGCAAGGCAGTCTCAGTCTGACTGTGTGAGCCTTGCATGGCACACGCTAGTCACCACTTGTATTTCTCTCATCCATAATAAATGGACTTCAGTGTTACCCGGTGTTTCCCTACCCATCACTGCATTCTTCAGGAAACACTTGTAACTATCATGGCGCAGTAACGAGGATCTGTGGACTTACAAAGTGTGTGAACTATGCCGACGGTTACAACAGCCGGCGATGTGGGCGTAGACTAGTGTGTTGTGTTGTGTTTCGCCGCAACGTGCAGTGTTGGGCCGTCACAGTGCTTTTTAGTGACGGTGGCAGTGTTAGTGTCAGTGTATTAGTGTTGGTCTAGATCTGAGAGTTGAGCATTGGCCTGTTTTTTGTGGTACCCACGGAGCACGCAGGCGTACACCCTTCTCGTGTGACATCCCGGGAGACACTGACAGTCTCACCCCTCCGCCGCGTCTCTAGCCACCGGCATTAAGGCCACCACGAAGTGCATCTGCTGTCTCAGACACACACACACACACGCACGCACGCACTCACTCACGGACAGAACAGTGGACTCTGCGTTATTTCTGCGCTGTTTATGTCATATATATGTGGTTCGAGCTGTTGAGGCGCCACTTTATATACTAAACAGTGCAGTCCACGCACACACAAAGATGGGCGGTAAGAAGGGACAATGTCAAGATGGAAGACACGACTCCCAACCACCTTCTCCTCCACCTGGCGCAGACTCTCATCCTCCACCTCCAGTGATGGACATTGCCACAATTCTGAGGTGGATGGACGACCGGGACGAGAGACGCAGAGAGATAGAACTTCAGAGGAAGGAGACACGAAGAGAGGAGGAAAAGTTGCGTTTTGAGGCACTATTGGCGACCCTGGCGCTAACCCACCCTCCCTCACTCGCAGGTAGCGCGCTTCAAGGCGCCAGTACACTCCCTCCTCCACCACACCAGCGTCCTCCAGGTACTCTTGCCTCCAAACAAACAGCTCCCAAGGCATCTGTTCAACCCCCACCCGCCATCTCACCAGACGTCACGTTTCAGCTTTTTCGTGAGTGGCGGCGGCGTTGGACAGATTACTCCACGATGGTGGACCTTGACAGCATGCCTCCGAACAAACAGCTCATCCAACTGCGGATGTGTTTGTCGCTGGAGACCCAGAGAGTTTTGGAGCACACGTTGCAAGTGCCTCCCGATTCTACCTCTTCAGTGACGGATGTGCTCAACCTTTTACAGGAGCATGTTAAGGGTCGGAATAACGAGGCTTTGCGTCGCTTTGCCTTCACCAGCTGCAAGCAGGTGGAGAACGAATCCTTTGACGACTTTTTTGTACGCTTGAAGAGTTTGTCAGAGGAGATCGACGTCTGCAAGGCGCACAGCCGGGAATGTGAGGAAGCCTGGATCAAGCACGGGATCTTGGCAGGTGTCAGGCAGGAAGAGTTGGTGCAGCGACTCATCCCCCTGGACGCTTCCTCCACACTCCAGGTGGTAGTGACTGAATGTCGGTCGTACGAGGCCACCAAGTCCGCCACTTCTGCCTTACGGGCCCCTCCTGCTGTGAGAGCTATCTCACAATACAAGAAGGGTAAGAAGGCGGCCAACAACGCGAAGGCTGCCACACGTTCTTCCACGCCTCCGCCTAGTGCTTCCTGTGGCAGCTGTGGAAAGCAGCATGGCCCCAAGACTTGCCCGGCCGCCGACGCACTGTGTCGTGGATGTGACCGTAAGGGCCACTGGTCTATCACAGACAGGTGCCCTGCACGAGGCCGCAAGTGTCAGGCCTGTGGTCGCTATGGACACTACGACAAGTGCTGCCACCAACCCAAGCCCAAAAGCCCGAGACGAGGAGGAAAGCAGCGCACTTCCCTCTGGGTGGTTTGCACGCAGCCCCCTCCAGATGGCCCACGCAGCCCCAAGCAGCAGCGGAGTCACATCAGGAGGGTGGACTCGACCATACGCCCCAGGGCTACCCCTTCCCCTACCATCCGCGTCGCCGTCACACACGGTGATGTGTCGGGTCACATCGAGGTGATACCGGACACCGGCGCTGATACTACGGTGATTGGGTTGAAGCACCTCCAGAAACTGGGCCTCACCAAACACGGCCTGGGACCACTGCCGCAGCTGCAGTACGACAATGCGGACGGTTCCCAGATGCCGGACGCTGTGGGCTCCTTTCAAGCCGAGATCACCTACGGTGACAGGTCGTGTCATGGATGGATCGACGTGCAGCCTACTCTCGCTACACCCTTGTTGTCGTGGGAGCACTGCAAGGAGTTAGGCATGGTGCCCAGAGACTTTCCCGAGCAGATCCCAGCTGCTCGGTACACCACCAGCAGGGTGCGTGAATCAACGAGCGACGCGCCTGGCGCTGCCGCACGGAGCTGCCCAGAACCCGCGTCCACTCCCACCCACACAGGACGCTCCCCTGCCCAGATCCTGTATGGTCACCCTCTCCGCTCTTGCGTTCCTGCACACGCCAAGCCCTTTGCGAAGGACTGGCAGACCAGAGCCGAGAGCTGCGACCGCCGCGCCGCTACACGTGCCCAGGACGCCAAGGCTCGGTATGACAACCGTGCCCGCTCTCTTCAGCCGCTGGAGATTGGTGCCCTTGTCCGCGTCGAGGACCCGTCGACGACACGTTGGGACAAGGTGGGCATAGTGATGGGCGTCGGCCGGTCGCGGGACTACAAGGTCAGGATGCCGAGTGGCCGTGTGTGGTGGAGGAACCGCCGCTTCCTCCGGCCAGCCCCACCCCCTGCTGCTGGCCCCCTGACCGAGGACGAGTCACCTACACCTCACGAGGATCCGCCCCACAGTGCACCTCGACGCTCGGAGCGACTTAGGACTAAGAAGTCCGTTCAAGACAAAGACTATGAGCGTGAGGGGGGAGGGAGATGTAGGTTATGCATCTAAGCTACTGTGCCGAGTAGCAACCTTGTAAATAAGCTACTGTGCCGAGTAGCATTTATATATATAATTACGTGGCAACACTGCACGTGTTATGTGGCAACATTGCCCCGAGGCTGCCATATGGTAAGGCAGTCTCAGTCTGACTGTGTGAGCCTTGCATGGCACACGCTAGTCACCACTTGTATTTCTCTCATCCATAATAAACGGACTTCAGTGTTACCCGGTGTTTCCCTACCCATCACTGCATTCTTCAGGGAACACTTGTAACCATCAGTCACAACTATAAATTTAAGGTGTACAGAAAGCCTTCACAGGGAAACAGTTTCATACATTTTTTATCAAGTCACCATGAGTCTACCAAAATGTTTTTTAAATGTTTGCGAATTTGTAACCCTGAATTTATTGGAGAAGAACTGCAGCACTTTCAGTTTATTGCACAAAAACTTGGGGACCCTTCATTGTTTGTTGATCGTTGTCTTAAAAGGACTAAAAAATCCCTTTGCTGTACTCATACTAGACAAGTTCCTACATTTAACAATATTTTTACTCTACCTTATCGCAATAAATTTGTCCCATTAGTCCAATCCCATAAATAAAAATAAAAAACACATTACAAACATAAATGTTGTTTTCAAGTATGACTCAACTATTAGTAAGATGTTAATTAAGAACAGCCCAACCGTGAATGTAAATGGAAGTGTCTTCTGTATTCCATGTAGCAACTGTAATGGAAATTATTGTAGGTCAGACTGGGAAAGCATTACAACTTAGAATAAAACAACACAAGTATAATATTAAATGTCTTGAATAAAGACAAGAGTAAGGTGATCCAGTGTTTCCCCTTTTCCGTGCTGTTATTATCATTTTCAAATATATAATATTGATAAAATAAACAAGTATTGTTTCTGTGGATTTTTTGACTTCGATTTTAAGAGATCTACAGTCCATAACATTACAAACCAGTCACTGAGTTTATGGAAGTCAATAATTAAGTCCGACATTATTTTCACATGTACTACATGAGTGTAAATTTTATATCAAGGGTGTCATGCTTCATCCCTTAAGATGTGAGCTATGTAAAATTGGCCTCCTGAATATTGATTGGGCCGAAGTGTAGAAATACATGTTATCTGAATTTGCACAGCACAAAGGGTCTTACAGGCAATCGTGGGCTCACAAGTTTTTGAATATGAACGTCTACAAACACTGTTTTGCGAAGTGGAGGCTATAATTAGCAAAAGGCGAATCACCCCGGTGCCAAATACTCCAAATGAACCGAAGTCTCACACCTGCTGATCTTTGCACCTAGGAAAAGGGTAGTCCCTCTTTAGGTAGACTGTCAATAGGTGAATCACATCACGGAAGGTGGAAGCGTGTCCAATACCCTGCAGATCAATCTTGGAAACGTTGGCTGAAGGAGTACCTTCCTTAACTCAGAACGCGACAAGGGCATTTCAGACCACAGCGCAACTTCCGCCCAGGTGATCTAATCATTATAGCAGAAGCAAATAGTCCACGCAACGAATGGCACCTTGGTCGAGTGATAAAAGTCAAGGTTGACGAGTGGGCTTGTACAACAAGTAGTGGTTAAGACGGCACCGTCCACGATGCTGCGACCTGTAACTAAGTTATGCTTGTTGGAGGGAGCAATGAAAATGGCTGACAGGGTCAACCAGGAAAATTACTCGAGTACCCACACTCGAAGAATGTGAAATGTGTTTGGTGGGAGATCATCTAATTTGGAACGTGTAATTGGTAAATACTGAGTAAATACTATTGAATTCAATCAAGTTTCTACCTCCCTATTCAGAGATGCTGCACAGATCCGCATTGATAGATGTAATGATATCAGCTTTAGAAACAGATCTAGTTTGAGAGTTAGGGGGAAGGGGAAAATGTGAAGAAGAGTGAAGAGTAGAAATATCAGCGTAAGAATGGATAGAATTAGTTGTAGTGTGAAGTAATTCATTGATAAAAAGAAGGAAGAGAGTAGGTGAACGAACAGACCCCTGTGGGACACCACTTTTGGTAGAGAAAGAGTGAGAGATCGATCCTTCGACAACAAGTGCTGTGGAACGGTTCTCAAGGAAGTTAGAGAGTAGAAAACAAAAAGTGGAGGAGCGAAACCATAAGAGGGAAGTTCAGAAAGCACAGATTTGTGCCATACTCTGGCAAATGGTTTGGAGATGTCGAGGGCCACGACGAAAGTTTCCCCATAATGTAAATTGGTTGTTATAATGTGAGTTGGATGCTATAAAGTGAATTGGATGCTGTAATGTGAGCTGGATGTTATAATGTGAGTTGGTTGTTATAATGTGAGTTGGTTGTTATTCTGTGAATTAGTTGTTATAGTGCGAGTTGGTTGTTATAATGTAAGTTGGTTGTTCTAGTGTGAGTTGGTTGTTATAGTGTGAGTTGGATATTATAATGTGAGTTAGTTGTTATAATGTAAGTTGGATGTTATAGAGTGAGTCGGATGTTATAATGTTAGTTAGTTGTTATAATGTAAGTTGGATGTTATAGTGTGAGTCGGATGTTATAATGTGAATTGGATGTTATAATGTAAGTTAGTTATTATATTGTGAATTGGATGTTATAATGTGAGTTGGCTGTTTATAGTATTAGTTGGATGTTATAATGTAAGTTGGTTGTTATAGTGTGAATTGGTTGTTATAATGTAAGTTGTTATAATGTGAGTTGGTTGTTATAGTGCGAATTGGTTGTTATAATGTGAGTTGGTCTTTATAGTGTGAATTGGTTGTTATAATGTGAGTTGTTATAATGTGAGTTGGTTGTTATAGTGTGAATTGGTTGTTATAATGTGAGTTGTTATAATGCGAGTTGGTCTTTATAGTGTGAATTGGTTGTTATAATGTGAGTTGGTCTTTATATTGTGAATTGGTTGTTATAATGTGAGTTGGTTGTTATAGTGTGAATTGGTTGTTATAATGTGAGTTGTTATAATGTGAGTTGGTCTTTATATTGTGAATTGGTTGTTATAATGTGAGTTGTTATAATGTGAGTTGGTTGTTATAGTGTGAATTGGTTGTTATAATGTGAGTTGTTATAATGTGAGTTGGTCTTTATAGTGTGAATTGGTTGTTATAATGTGAGTTGTTGTAATCTGAGTTGGTTGTTATAGTGTGAATTGGTTGTTATAATGTGAGTTGTTATAATGTGAGTTGGTTGTTATAGTGTGAATTGGTTGTTATAATGTGAGTTGTTATAATGTGAGTTGGTCTTTATATTGTGAATTGGTTGTTATAATGTGAGTTGTTATACTGTGAGTTGGTTGTTATAGTGTGAATTGGTTGTTATAATGTGAGTTGTTATAATGTGAGTTGGTCTTTATATTGTGAATTGGTTGTTATAATGTGAGTTGTTATAATGTGAGTTGGTTGTTATAGTGTGAATTGGTTGTTATAATGTGAGTTGGTCTTTATAGTGTGAATTGGTTGTTATAATGTGAGTTGTTATAATGTGAGTTGTTATACTGTGAGTTGGTTGTTATAGTGTGAATTGGTTGTTATAATGTGAGTTGTTATAATGTGAGTTGGTCTTTATATTGTGAATTGGTTGTTATAATGTGAGTTGTTATAATGTGAGTTGGTTGTTATAGTGTGAATTGGTTGTTATAATGTGAGTTGGTCTTTATATTGTGAATTGGTTGTTATAATGTGAGTTGTTATAATGTGAGTTGGTTGTTATAGTGTGAATTGGTTGTTATAATGTGAGTTGGTCTTTATAGTGTGAATTGGTTGTTATAATGTGAGTTGGTCTTTATAGTGTGAATTGGTTGTTAGAATGTCAGTTGTTATAATGTGAGTTGGTTGCTATGATAGCTATCTTTATTGTTCTCTATATTTTAGAAAAAGTACAAAATTCGGGGCTTTAACTTTTTTGTTGTTGTTGAAAACACTAAAGAGTTTTTCGAGAATTTCCATTAGGGAAAATGGTAAACGGATCCTGGACCAGCTGTGGCATAACTTCCCCGACCAAGTCAAAACATTAAAAACGCTTCTGCAGTTTTCCATACATCATGGCAGACGGTGGACGTTCACACGCATGCGGAAGGACGCCAATATTGACGAGTTCTTTTTTTTCTGCAAAAAATATTCAATAAGGGTTCTTTGATCCAAACCCCTGTATAAACAGAACAATTATGACTTGAGTCAAGTTTATGCTATTGATAAGTTTTTACATTTTGCTGATAATTCAAGCCAGGACCACACAGACTGTAAAGATAAACCACCTGTTCACGCAGCTAAAGAAAAAAATATTCGATGCTAGGTGAAAACAAACTCGAAAATGCAGCGTCTGTTGGTGTAACCCGAGTCATTTAGTCATCCTTAATGGAGTCGATAATGGTGTCAAGTGTTAGATTTATGAGGTTCAACTAATAGTTATTAAGAATTTACGTCAAATTTTGGTTTTAGGAGGTTCAACTACGAGGGTTCTTAAGTACCAGTGTGAAGTTCTAGTTGTAGAAGACACCAGACATCCTGACCACCGCTTGAACTCTGTCTTCTCACAAAGGAAAGCGTGGGTGTGGTACGAGTGTCACCTACAATAACCCAACAATTGCCAAGCTATATCAGATTATAAGGAGAGAGTTTTGTTCGTGTAAAATTATTTACTTTGCCTTTTATATTAACCAGTCGGAGGGATTGATACAATATTATCATATTTATTAAGACTCTTGATTATTGCCGTAAATCTTACTCTTAGCAGCTATATTATGTCTTCAATATGCAAAGTGAAAACTAGAAAACAGATTAAATCATGATTCAGTTTTCTAATAAGCATAGAATAATTATTGCCGGCTTGCAGCTTTTTCATAAAACTGTACATTGTCTAGCAAAAACCATTTATAATTATTATCTTAAAGTGGTTTAAACTGGACAAATAGATTGTTCCACTCCACCTACTGCAAAAAATAAAAAAAATCTTCCTAAGACCTTATAAAGCATAGCTACAAAATGCAAGCGGTGTGTTGGGTAATTGTTAATGTGCGGCCTCTGCTACAGATACTTCTGTAGCTCTACTGTATTTACTAAGACTAAGCATATAAACATCTACACATCATGGAAGTAAATGCAAGAATTGCATAGAGTGAGATATCTATCTAAATAATCTGTACTTTAGTGTATGCTTCTCAGCGAAGAGGACTCGTAAACAGAATTACTACGTATTTTAACAAGCAGAAGCCACTCCATGGAACTTACACCAGGATGTTTTTGCATGGCAACATTAAATCACAACACAGCTTTAAAGAAATGAAAAGTGGTCTCAACATGTTTAGAAACATAGAACCTGAAGAGGACACCATATTTTTCTCGAACATTTTATCTAACATTTCATCGAACTTCGATGTTGTTTTCTCCTGGTGTTAATCTCAAGGGATTTTCCTCTAAGGAAGTCAAATTTTAAAATTTAAGAAAGGGCAGAATATCTTATTATTCTTAGTAATTTATCTATCATCTCAAGAATCATTCCTCTGTAATAATTGATTCAGAATTTTAGTTAAGAATTACTGAATGAAAATCATCGCGTACGTTTTACTTATGAATACGTCATTATAGTATAGTATCAGGAATTTCTTGATAACTTTGTCATGTATGTAACTAGCGTGAGGAACATACTGTACGCTTTCTCCGTGACAGCTGAATCTCTCATCCATGACCTAGGAAAATATTTATTGGAAAAAAAAGAGATCGCCACAACGGAAACCCTCCCCAATTACCTTCACATAGTAAAGATCATCAATTATTGTAAAATAGACGTTTCCGAGTATATTAATTTTATTCATAAAGTGACCTAATGAAGAAACAAATATACAAGGTGAGTTACAAGTCACTTCCTCTAGTCAACCAACTGGAACAATAACAAAATAAAATATTATTATTATATACGTTAACCTTTATATCTTCATATTGTTCCCCTAACTCCTTATCTTCGGCGGTGCAGTATAACAATTCCTTCACAACTCATGCACGATTTTTTATGTACTCTACAAGAATTAGAGGCCACTAAGTGGTAAACAGCCATAATAAGACGAGTCATTAAGGAGACCTACCTGGTGTTCATCCAGTAGTATATGATTGGGTTGAGTATGGCGTTGGCCATAGCTAGCCAATAAAAGCCCAGATAGATGTGTTGGATGTTCTCGGTGTCGAGGACCTGGTTATTGTGATACTGGTAGAGGAAGAAGCCTTGTTGTGGCAGCCAACACAGCATGAATACGACCACTATCACCATGAACATCCGGACGACCTGTACAAACATATGACTTTAAATTATATGCACGTAAAATCTTAACCCCAGCCGTTAAATTCAGCATATACTTAATATCCTAACTGTGCACTAGCACAGACAATGGTGGTGCACCAGCACAGACGCTCCTTACACCGACTAACAGTGAATCTAACAGCTCATAGAGTGTGCTAAGACAGGTGAGGAGGTGGTGGTTTTCTAGAGCAGATATTTTATATGGTACAAAAATATGGATATAACGGTAAAATAAAGTCCAAGACATTGGAAGTTTGGATGAATTTACTGAGTCCGTCAAAGGTTTTGTTCTGAGTCAACAATGAGCGAATTGGTCTGTACTGTGAGATGTAACACTGAAGGCTGTGTTTTCTATTTTCGCCACAAATTCGACAGTGGGTAAGTGAAAGGGAAGGATTTCTAATGAGTTTCCAACATGGCCTACAACCAAGTCTGATTCTGGTGGCAACTACATCACTGAGTCGCGTCAGACATATATTCTGGGCGTATTTATATTTTGTGTCACAGTATTTTTCATAGTGGCGAGCACTAATATTGGCACCTCGTTGTTAACTTCGTTCTTCGTTTATGATTTGAAGAACGGCTTACTTGAGAAGCGTCTTGACTCAACCAGTAAGTATGGTTGAAGCGTCATCAGGGACAGGGAGTGTGCAGGCGAATTTTGCGAGGGTGTTTGTCTACATAGTCGTGTTTGTGGAGGCCAATATGGGATGGGATCCATATAAATTGGATAAGGAGGGCGTCCGTCATCGCCCGTATGAGGCAATGCCTGATTTGTCTCGCTAAATCCTGAAAGACGGGACGGGGTGAGATAATCGAATCTATAGTGGAGTCATTTATATCAAATCCGAACCATTATGTTCCTACCTTTTTTTTTATTGTTGAGTTGTGCACCAGGGAATATTCAAACAAGATTTAGCTCCTATGTACCTCTCAAAAGAGTCAGCTAACTCTGCGGGAGCGCAAAATCCGAAATGGCGGCCGGTGGTCATTTTCGCCATATGGCCGGTGAACTAGATACACTAGAATCATGAATATGGAGTAATTTTCCACTAATTTTGAGGTGAGAAATCTGACGGGATGGTAAGTTTTTAGTTTCGATGCCATCTTGACCTCCAAATCCAAGATGACGACAGTCGCCAAGGTTAAAAATGGGAAAACGATATAACTAAGGAAACAACCGAGCTATATGCATGAATGAAGCTTCTTCTACCACTAATTTCAGCGTGGTAGATTGGATTAGATAGTTATTTTACTTCTGAGGTCACCTCGATCCATTATACAAAATTGTTTCACTCTGAAATCTTATAAAAACGAGTGGGAACATAATGGTCACTGTTTTCATAAAAGCAACGCCACCATGTGAGAATAATTTGTGATCTCAGTATCTGGGGTATATTCTGAATAAAATTAAACAAAGTTCCTTTCTGTATGCTTTACTACATTTTAAGCATCATTGTTGTTGTCACTGCTTGAGCCACTGCTGCTATTTGAATCACTCACTATCAGCAGCATCTCCATTGTCACTTTCACTGTGCGTTCATATTTTCATCATTTGGATTCAAGGGTAGGGGTACTGATGTGGGAAGTGGGGGCTGGGTGTAGTGGAAAGGCTGATTTTGAGCATGCCGATTCTGCGGCGAGTAAAAGCATGCTAGATGAAAAGACGTTGCAGATTTGAGTACATGTCCCACTGAATTCGAATGCGATCCATTTGATCATACCAATCAGACAGTTCGTTCTCTGCAGTCGGGAATTCCGGCTTCTGAAATGCTCGCTGGTGACTTGAAATCTGCAAAGGTAAACGGAATGGAAAAAATGGGGGAATTTCTAAGAGATAGTTTATTGCAAGGTGAAGTCACTGAACGACCGAGTTCCGAAAAGCAGACGCCAAAGCTTTACTACCAACGAAGTCAAAAAGCCCAACAACATTATTATAAGGGAAAGTCAGAGGAAATGGAAAAAAAAGCCATGGCTTCCGTTTTTGCTCTAATTGAAGAGAGAGTGATTCCATCAAACTTGAACAGGTGTTGCAGCATCGTGTCACAGAAGAGAGTCTGCTGATATTCAACACCAATGGCACGATGCGGAAGGAGCAAAAAACCAAGTTGCAAGAGAAACTCACGATGACGCCTATACAAGGACCCGATACATACACGTCCATCGTTAACATGGGCCTAATGTGGCGCCTGGCTGGATTCCAGAGCACTGCAGGCACATCTGCTTTCGAAATCTTCTACTGTACAGGCCCCAGTGAGAAAAATCTCAGTACAGCCCAGCCTGCACCACAGTTCGCCTTTTCCTATGCTTCCTTAGTTGTATCGTTTTCCCATTTTTAACCTTGGCGCCGGTCGCCATCTTGGATTTGGAAGTCAAGATGACGCCCAAACTAAAAATTTACCGTCCCATCAGATGTTTCACCTCAAAATTAGTGGAAATTTATCCCTTATTCATTATTCTAGTGTAGCAGGTTCAAAATTTACCACCGGCCATATCGCGAAAATGAACTCCGGCCACCATTTCGGAATTTGCGCTCCAGCGGAGTTAGCGGACACTTTTGAGAGGTACATAGGAGCTAAATCTTGTTTGAATAGTCCCTGGAACACAAATCAACAATACCAAAAAAGGTAGAAACAAAATGGTCACGAATTTGATAAAAATGACTGCTACTAGTGCAGAAGGAGAATTACTGATCGCCAATCGACACAGCTCCTCGTCCATCAAGTAGTTGATGGCCCCCTAGGATGCCCTGTAGTTCACACCTTGTTGTGATTGCCCAACCCGGTATGTGACACATTGCTTCTGCGGTACATGTCATTCCGGAATCGGCTGTACCTGTCTCCTGTAGTGAGCCGTTATTGTAGACTGTAGATGATGATCGAGTCCTCTGGGACGATTGTTGTGACTTCACTGATCTTCTGTAGTGATGCTTGTCGTTTACTATTGAATGGTCATCTGTCTTAGTGTCAGTGTAGTGAAGGGACGGAGGAGTGATGATGGCCTATGGTGCTGACACTTGCCTGTTGTAATCTGTCTGAGGAACACATCAGAAAAGGTCTGGAATAGTATTTTGTATCTCCTCCTTGCCTCGTCTGGCCAATGGGGTAAGTTTCGAAGGGCAATAGAGAGGTGATCAGTGGAGGTGGGAGAGACGTGAGGGTTTCTTAAGCATTTGAATCTAAATGTGGTGGCTAATATTTTCACTCCGTCTTCGGTACTGGTTAGACTCCGCTCTTTCCTTATTTCACAATCCGGGTTGTCATTGGATAGCTAAAGATGAGTCGCATTGTTACATTCTGTGATTTTTCCAAACGTAATAAGACGGTGGCTGATAGTGAGCACAAATGTAGTGTATGAGTGACCGTATATAGGCATTATAGAAGGTTTGGACTTGTTAGTGAACCATTCAGAGGTTTTAACCACTCTTTGATACGGTCAAAGAAAGGGTGAACGAAGGGGTAAACCGTGCATCGAGGGGTGGTACAGGGAAGGTTCATTAGCACAGCCATTAATTGAGTACCATCACAGACACTAGTAGTGCAGAGCACGGACACTGGTGGTACAACACACACACAGACACACACACACACACACACACACTAGTGGTGCACCAGGACAGACATTAGTGTGGTTTCGCATTCACTTCATGTGAAGACGACCCTGGGTGGTCGATGTAAATGTTTTTTCCTCCGTGAGGATAATCGAGGCCCCAGTAATGAAGACCCTTACGCCCGTATTAATAAACAACATCTTCCCTTGAAGAGGGTTTTCGTGTTGAAAACCGTATTTTTAAATGCGAAGGACCTTTCACCGCAACCCACGAAGGAGTGTGGTGGCGGAAAAAACCAAACTAATATAACTGAAATTTGAAGAGGTAGCTAGTAACTGCTTTTCGTGACTCTCTTCATAGTTATTTTGTTCGTTTTATTGAATATTTATAGTCAATACGATTGATATACAAAGAAACACATTTTGGTAATTTTACAAATCTAGTTTTTCTTACATTATTTGTTTTACGGCCCATATTATGACATTTGAAAAAGCTGTGTTTCCTGTCATTGCCAAAGGCAAGCTGCTGGAGTTATCTCATCTTACTAACGCTGGTACTAATCAGGAAAACACATTTAAGGTAATTTATTAAACTTTTTAGCAGTTATATAAGTGAGTTTCTGTCTAGAAAATATAAACATTGGAGGTTTAGGCCTCAAAACATTAAAATGGGTAAGGCAAATTTCACTGGGAGGACATTGTTACAAGGATGGTATCATTACATTCAAAAAGACCTTTGATACAGTGGATCATGATGTAATATGTGAAATACTGCAGGCTCTAAATTTTCATCACCAATTACAGTATTTGGTTTTGGTAAACTTCCATTTGGCTGAATTAGGTGCATAATAAAACACGTTCACCGGAAGATGGTTTAATTATTTAATGATAATGTGACTTAATCATATATGATACAGTATTTGGGCTAATATAGAGGACTTCGCAGAAGCTTCCCCCGTCTCAGTAATCGTAAGTTTGCCCACGGTATGAGATAGGTTATGCTAGGTAGGTTAAGGTTAGGTTAGGTTAACTTAACTTAAACTTATAAATAAAACTGTTTAAAACATTTGCCATAAATACGACCGTCTCACATTAAAACATATTGAAATTGCGACGTTTATAAAATCGTTTTCTCTGAAAACCAAAATTTTTATCCCATGACGTATAATAAGGGCATATCAGCTCTTAAAAGCCATTTCCTATTTATTTATGCATTACTGCACAATAGTTATATTTGAAAATTACATTGGAAACCTTAAGAATATTTAGTTCCCCTGTGTTTGTAACTAACAGGCTTTCCTCAAGTATTTTTATTTTGTAAAATCTTTTCCTCCCAAATCAAATGGACTAATAAATCACGTTCTCTCTGCGATATAGGACTTGCCCTTGATGATTGGGAGGAAAAAATGTCCATGATGAGAGCATAGTACTCTTAATTTTAGCGCCAACGAAGGTAAAAAACACACACGAGTAAGACGACCCATAAAGCATCAGCGAAGTGGACAGTATTACCAGACCTACCCTACTTGGTCCCACACGAAGGGGAAGAGGTTCAAGCAAGTAAAAATACTGCTTGAAAGAACAATCCCTTCAAGGAAACTCTTCGTCAGAGAGGGAAGATGTTGCTGAATAATACGGTCGTCAGTCTCATGGTCTTGTGCAAATTCAAGTATTGCATGTCGATGGCGATCACGATATACATATATTTTTTTGCCGGAGTCCTTCGGTGAACCCCTGATTGTTGCAACCTGTTTGGAATTGTTCCAGGTGAAATGTCCAGTTACAATCGGTCTCTCAAGACAACTGCATTTGTAATTGGGGAACGTCTAACTACCTCCAGGAGTCGTCTGTCTGTCATCAGCGGGTGTCTCCCAGCAGTATACGTGGATGGTAATGGAATACACACCGTTGGTTGTAAAGTAAAAGCGATGAAGCAATTTCTTTGTCCTAAAAACGCAGACCAAATTCGTAGTTTCCTGGGATTATCGGGGTGCTATCGTTCTTTCATTGAATGCCGTGCAAAGTTAGTCTATTCACTTACTAAACTCTTCATAAATGATGTAGAATGTAAGTGGAACAAAGAACAAGAGGACAGTTTTTATGCACTTAAGAGCACCTTAACCAAGGATCCAGTATTAGTTTTTCCAGACTACACAAAACTATTTACCATGTGCATCGACGTCTCATGAATTGGATTTGAGGCTTTGTTCATGCAAACTGACCATCGAGGAAAGTGGAGGATGACGGCATACACTTCTCGCAGCCTCAATGATGCGGAAACACTTTATTTAGCTACTCACTTGGAAGCATTACCTATAATCTGGGCTCTGAAACGTTTTTGGAATATCCTTTTTTTGATATCCGATCACAGGCTACACAGATCATGTAGCAGAATTATTTAACTGGAAGAACCTATCAGTGCGTTTTGTGCACTGGTAACTGACCATACAGGAGTTCGCATATGACTTCAAGTATTTGCCAGATCGTGCGAACGTGGTAGCCGATTTGCTATCCAGACACACAGCTTCCGCCACAGTTAAAGACGGGACAAGTACAGGATTCATTGTAGTCTAAGGTATTCTATGCCTTAGAACCAGGACACGAGGTGAATTTTCCTAAATTACCTATACGGTTTTCACAGTTTGAGGGGTGGCACAATATACTGTATCGCTCAGATAACGTAGCAGAATTTAAGAATCAACTCTTAGCAGCAGTGTGCCAACAATACAGCATCACACAAACCTGCAAAACGGCCTACTATCTGTATATGTTCTGGGTACCAAGTTCTATCTACAGGAGCGAACACAAACACCTGTAGAGTTTTCATAAGGAATATTTACTGGACAAACAGAGATACACAAGCGAGGTGGCTCTCCCTGATCTGTCTGGGGGTCAACTAGCCTCTCAGGCGACATGTGGCAAGTGATACATTAGCAGCTTCCATATATCTCCAGGCACATTAATTAAGCGTGTGGGACATGGTAAATACATTGCCACACGCTGCTAGCTAGGCTGAATAAATAATGTATATAAATGGAGCACATACATAATATACATACACCTCCCTCCCCCTCTATACGCTCATAGCAAAGTCTTGAGCGGACCTTTTCTTTTGGATCCGTTCTGAGCGTCGAAGGACTTGATCACTGGGGAGGGTATGGGACTCAACACTGGTGGCGGGGTCAGCAGAAGGCGTTGTTACGGGGCGGAGAAAACGGCGGTTCCTCCACCACACACGACCGCTGGGTAACCGCACCTGGTAGTCCCGTGACCTACAGAGACCCATGACTACGCCCACTTTGTCCCAACTTAGGGAGGTCGGGTCCTGAACACGGACTTGGGTGCCGACACTGGGGAGAGAACGGGCGTGGTCGTTGTAGCGGGCGACAACGTCTTGAACACGTTCGGCGGCTCGGCGATCACAATCCTCTGTCTTGGCCTGCCACTCCTTGGAGAAGGACTGAGGGTGAGCAGGGACACAAGAACGGAGGGGGCGTCCATACAAGACCTGGGTAGGGGAGCGTCCGGTGTAATTAGGTGTGTTGCGGAGTTCAAGAAGACCCAGGTCGAAGGCCTCGCAATCAATATTCCCAGAAGGGGTCACCTTAAGGATGAGGTGCTTCAGGAATTTGACAGTAGCCTCAGCGTGGCCGTTGGACTGCGGATAATGGGGGCGATGACAACACATGCTGGACTCTCCATCGGTCAAGGAACACAGCAAAGTCCCGGCTTGTGAACTGGGGCCCTCCGTCGGTTCGCAGGCGCACAGGAACGCCCACGTCACGGAAGTAGTGGCGGAACTTGCTGATGGTGGCGGCAGACGTCGTGTCATTGCCGCACTTGATGACAACCGGCCAACCAGAGAGACGGTCGACGATAACAAGAAAGGACTTTCCTGACACACAGAAAAAGTCGGCCGACACAGACTCAAAGGGGCGGGTGGGGTTGTCGTCACTCATGAAGGGTTCCTGCTGCTGGCTGGGTTGTAATACTTGGCAGGGCTCACACGCACGGACAGCATTGGAGATGTCGGAGTCGATGCCGGGCCAGAACACAGTCTGTCTTGCACGTCGTTTGGGGGCCTCAGCTCCATGGTGAATGTCGTGAAGGCGAGCCAAGACGCGGGGACGTGAGGCAGCAGGTAAACTACACGTGCTCCGTACAGAACAAGGTCCCCGTCGCAGTAGAGTTCATCACGGAGTTGCCAATACGGGATCAGGGTGTTGTGAAGGTCGTAGCGGTTGCTAGGGAATCCATTCCTCACACACTCGATGAGTCGGACGTAGGAAGGGTCATCTCGGGCCGCTGTTCGAAGGTCCTCCATTGCCTTGTCGTCATCTGGTGACAGGTCCGAACGAAGGGATTGGACGGCGTGTAGGGTGACCACAGTCCTGACAGAAAGAGCGAGGTCGGCGTCGAGCACATGGTCTTCTGGAGTATGGCGGCTGACAAGAGAGCGCGGATAAGGCATCAGGGATGCAGAGCTCCTTACCAGCACGCCACACTGCTGTGTAGATGTACGCCGAGAGCTTCTCCTTCAGACGCTGGAGGCGAGGGTTCTCAACGGCGTCCAGCGTGTAGTGGTTGAGGATCCGGACAAGCGGGCGATGGTCGGTCACTAGGTGAAAGTGTTGCAGGCCTATGAGGTAAAACCTGCACTTAGACATGGCCCAAACCACAGCCAACAGCTCCAACTCAATAGTAGCATAGTGCGTCTCGGTGTCAGAGAGGAAACGCGAGCCACACTGGACAAACCTGCAATAGGGCGTATCCCACGCCGTACAAGCGTGAGGCATCTGTCTGCAGAACCGTCGGCAAGGCTGGGTCAAACGTGGCGAGGATAGGTGGACTAGACAGGGCCTGTTTCACTTGCTGGAAGGCCTTGTCGTGGTAGGGGGTCCACAGGAATGTCCTCTTGGGGCTCATCAGGGAGCGAAGTGGTTTGGCAGCTGCGGAGATGTCCGGCGAAAACTCTGCTAACTGGTTGACGAGACCGATGAAGGACCTCAAGTCGGTGAGGTTGGCAGGGGTGGGAAAATCCGTGATGGCGCTGACCTTCTCCGGGTCAGCTGCAATACCATTTCCTGAGAGGGCGTACCCACAAAAGTCCACTGAAGAGCTGGCCAGAATAAACTTGTCGGCATTTAGGGTGATGCCGTGCTTCCGGAAACTTTTGAGTACCTCGTAGATACGGCAGAGGTGATCCATGTAATCTTCATAGTACACGAGTATGTTGTCGACCACTTTCATGCAGTTTGCCAGACCTTGTAGAGCCATATCACCTCGAAGGCAGAAAGCATCTCCTGTAGCGGCGAATCCCATGGGGCCATGGCAATAACTGTAACGTCCATGCGGGGTGATGAAAGTTGTAAGTGGTCGGTCTTCTTCGGCAAGCTCTATCTGCCAGTATCCACACAGGGCGTCCATCGTCGTAAAGAAGCGCGCCTTCGGGTTCACACTATGTATAGCTGCAAAGGGCGTGGGAGAAGGGTGAGCAGGACGAGACACCTGGCTGTTGAGAGTGGAGAGGTCAGTGGTGATCCGAACACCACCTTTGGGTTTTGCGACGACTACCATAGGGTGACACCATGGAGACGGGTCATCACCGGCTGGTGCAATAATTTCTTGGGCGACCATGGAGTCCAGCTCGTTTTTGACCGCATCACGGAAGGCCAGGGGGACCAGTCGTGGGGTGTAGATAGCGAAGGGCTTCGCGTCGTCCCTCCAGTGGATCCTCATGGGGGGCCAACCATCTTCTTGAGAGGCTTGGATTCCAGAGCGGACTTGGTCACCAGAACGTCGCTGAATTCCTTCAGGAAGTACTTCCGAGCATCCGAAGGAGAGGTGTCACTGGCAATAGGTAGGGGTAGGGCGACAGCAGGGTCGTTGCTGCTCCCTTCGTGCACCCTGTTGGCGTGTTGTACCTCAAGAATAGGTTTTGGGAAGTCCTGGGAGATGATGGCCAACTCTTGACAATGTCTGTAGGACAGCAAAGGAGTCGGGACACCGTTATGCACATCAATCCAGGCTTGACACGACCTGTTGCCAAAGGTGACCTGTGCTTGGAGTGAACCTAGGGCTGGGGCCATCTGTGAACCATCTGCCGTGAAGCGGAGATCCTTGGGAGGCGGTCCTAGATCACTTGGAGAGAGCCCCAAACATTGCAAATGCTGGGGACCGATGACTGTACCATCAGCGCCGGTGTCGGGCAACATTTGAAGACGGGATGACACACTGCCATAGGTCACGATGACGCTGATCTGCTGGTAAACTTTGGTCCTGGGACGCGAAGGGGAGTACACCTTCCTAATATGGCTCGAGCGTTGTCCAGGGTCGTCATGCTTGTGAGTCGACGACTGTGGACGGCCCTCACTGGTGGAAGGGCGTTGCTGCCCCTGCCGACACTGTCTCTTGGGTTTGTTGGTAGAGCAACACGTGTCATAGTGGCCCAGACGACCGCACACATTGCACTGGACGCGTTTGGCTGGGTACCGCACTGTGAGTGACCAGCGGCCCTTACGGTCACAACTGTTGCAGGTAGACTCAGCAGCTGGACACACCTGTGTTCCATGCTGCTTACCACAGTTGTTACAAAAGGAGCCGGGTGTGGGCGTGGTGGGCGAAGGCGTTGGAGTAGACTTCTTGTCCTTCTTGTACCGGGACACAGCACGTACCGCTGTAGGGGGAGCTCACCTGGCAGCCTTGTAGGAGCGACATATTGTCAACACATCCTTAAGAGAAGAGGAAGAGTCGAGGGAGGTGAGGCGTTGGACAAGCTCCTCGTCCTTAACACCCATCAGGATCACCTGCTTCAACTGGGTCTGCTCGCACTGCTTGTGGTTACCTGGGCATATATCTTCCTCTTCCAAGGCTCTCTTGACTCGTATATAAAAGGTATCAAAAGTCTCGTCCTCCATCTGTCTACAGCTAAACAATACCCTCCTGTGGAGAGCTTCATTCCGCTGCCCTTTGATGTGCCATTGTTGAATATCCAGTACCTCCTCTACAGACAACGAAGAAGTGGAGGTACCTGCAACGTATGTTCCAAGACACGCTGTGTTTCCAATGACAGGCACATACGCAGTTGAATAAGTTGTTTAGGCTGCGACAAGCTCTGGAGATCCACCATTGTAGCATAATCAGTCCACCGTCGCCGCCATTCACGAAAAGTCTGGAAATCACATCAGGCTTCAAGATGGGTGGTGTTTGAGCAGCCGCTTAAGGTGGGGTTGGGGGGCGTGAAGAAAGCATTGATGAGGTATCTGAACAAGTCAATACCGAGGTAGTGTTAGAGCCAGGGGCTTGGTTAACAGTGAGGCGAGATATCAAAGCTTCAAACAGTGCACTGTCTTCCAATCTCCGTTGGTGGTCTCTCTCTGTCTCAGCTTGCCTCCTTTTTTCATCTTCCACACGTCTTTTAGCTTCGTCCTGACGCCTTTCATCCCTCATAAACTTCATTAAAGCAATTATCTCTGAAGACAACGCTGAAGGTCGAGATGAAAGGCTGCGCGATGTGGTGGGAGCTGGAGCGTCCTGTTCAGCCTGGTCATCCATCTCTGCAGAGCTGTCATCCGACTGACTCATCCAGGCGTTGGCTCCACGACTGCGTAAGGCACGAGACATAATTACTTAATCTGTGTACTATGTCTTAAATCAGTGTTAACTGGTCAGCCCGTCTTATCAACAAGATCTGAGACAAAAAAATTAATTAAATGCACAGATAAGTAGATTATATATATAAAATATATATAAAGGAATGACTGCAGTCAGTGTGTTCGTGCGTGTGTGTATGTGTGCACGGTCAGGCAGTGTCTCGGTGGGAGGGAGAGGCGGCGACTCACAGTCAGTCGTCAATTACCCTCTAGATGCCGCCGGGGGAGGCTGCACTGAACTCTACTCCTCACAAATGCCCTGAACATGCCTTCCATCTTGGGAATCCTTTAGAACAAGGTCACTGTCACGTGCCTGAGCGCTCGGGAACTCGCATAGCGTGAGGCATATGTTCACGCCTACATTTCACACAAGCTATTAATTTGTTAATTGTACTTATTATATTATTATTGTTCTTAGTTACTTGGGTTAATTATATATTTATGTATGTTATTAATATGCCTCATTGTCTTACTCTGTTAAGTCAAATCAAGAGTAGTATTAATTAATTATATAAACTATCTAGCAAATGTCCTGGATCACGTGATATGAGACGCTCTCCACGGCGTGCCCCACGCTTCCCCAGTAGCGAAAAACCGTGGCATATGGTAGACGTGTCCATTCGTTCTCTAGCCTTGACCCTTGTCTAGTGCCTTGTCCAGTCTTCTGCAATGCCCTAGGGGTATCAGGTATTAGTGACACGTTTAGTTAGGCCTAGGAAGGGATCCTGGTGGTAAGGAATCTCCTGTTTGGTAGGAAATAACCATTTTGTAGGGATTGTTGTATGTATATATTTTGTATGTCTGTGTAATATAGTTATGTCAAGTAATATTCGTTTGGTCTAACTCCTTAAGGTATATTTTCACCCTTCCGGCATCACTCCCTTTAGAACATAAATTGAATTAATTAGTTATCTTCCCTTTTGTGACTTACCTATTTCAACTTGTTCATACTTATTCAAGTACATTTAGTTGAGTAGGTTTTTGTGGGGATAATTATTGCTGTGTTCCCTATTTGTTCCTTTATTTGTTAATAACTTGGGGTAGGTTTCACTCCCCAGGTATAAAGGGTAGTGGGATTGCGACAGTCACACACTTATGGCACTACACACACAATGCACTTATACACTTCACAGGAACTTTCTGTCATTGACACTGCTCAAAGTTGCTATAAATTCTTGGAGACGGCCAATAGCGATTGACGACAGAACAGGGGTCCATAAGCCGGTCTTGCCGTAAACTTTACATTTCACTTGTATAATGATCCAGTTAATTAACACAATGCGCCATGTATATGTTCTGGGTACCAAGTTCTATCTACAAGAGCGAACACAAACACCTGTAGAGTTTTTGTAAGTTCTATTTACTGGACAAACAGAGATACACAAGCGAGGTGGCTCTCCCTGATCTGTCTGGGGGGGTCAACTAGCCTCTCAGGCGACATGTGGCAAGTGATACATTAGCAGCTTCCATATGTCGCCAGGCACATTAATTAAGCGTGTGGGACATGGTAAATACATTGCCACACGCTGCTAGCTAGGCTGAATAAATAATGTATATAAATGGAGCACATACATAATATACATACAGCATACATAATATACATACACTATCCATCCTCAAATGGATTCTTCTAGAGTGCAATTCGTAAAAGACAAAAGGTTCTCCAACATGCGATAAATCTGATGCACAGTTACTGAGAGGACTGGCTTCCAAAAGTAGCAGCGTCCACCAAAGGATCTATCAATAGCTTTACAGTCGAATGGCCATACTACATAATATATGGTGCAGATAAACGCTTGCCTTATGATCAACTAACAAGAACTCCACAACCTGTGTACAACATGGATGACTATGCCATGAAGCAAATCAATGTTTTCATAAGCTGTCCCTAGGGACTTGATTTCATTCTCCTTTACTGTATATATCAGCCTTGTTAATAATTACTCCTTAGTCTGTACTCACCCCTGAAGATGTGAATTACACGAAAGCGAGATATATATATATATATATATATATATATATATATATATATATATATATATATATATATATATATATATATATATATATATATATATCGTTTTCGTGTAATTTCTCACTTGACTTGGGGTTTATTATTTATTAGATGGAAATTGCAGTGGAAGCGCCCCTTTGAGAAAAAACCCGAACCAGCACAAGAACACTTAAATTTACTTAACAAAATGAATTCACCGTGACCCGTGGAAGGATAGCATCTGTGATTCAGATGATTGAGACACTGTAAAATTTAGACACTTATATTCCCTCCAACACTACAGACGTAATCAAATAATGGTACACCAACATATGGGCACCTCTTAACCTGAACTTAAAACACTACTCTGGGGAATAAAAGTTATACAAGATATTGAAATTATTAGAAACTCAGACAATGCCTCATTAGACAACAATAAATTCAAAGTATTACGAAATGCTGCTGCACACATGGCAGGCTTTAATCAAAGCCTCCTGCAAGTTTGGAGATAACATTTGCACCTCCCTCCATAGATTCTTTCCTTCGGGTTTCCTATGCCAGACAACCTCTTCTCTTAAGATGAAGGATTTCCTCCCTTGGTACATCTTGCGGAAGTCATCATTTTGTAGCTCTACCTGTACCTCGTCCTCCGGCAGCTCTCCCACCACCCATCTTTGCAGTTTTGTCATAGTTCATGCCTTCTTGCTCTCTACGTAGCCCATCTATTGTTCACAGTTCCTTCCTTCATGCCCCGTTCTCTCTACTACATGCATAGGTGTATACTATTCTTCGCTATCTTCCTCCTGTTCCGTCGGGATTCTAGATAGAGTATCCACCACAATGTTGTTTTTTCCCGGCTTGTACTCTATAGTAAAGTTGAACTGCTCGAGATCCGCATTCCACCTACTTTCCACGGCACCTAGCTTAGCCTTTTCTCGGTGACTGAGTGGGTTGTTATCTGTATAGACCGTGAAATGTTTTACCGCCAATAATCCCTGAATTTATCTAATACTGCCCACTTGAGTGCTAATATCTCTAACTTACGAGAACTATAGTTGTTCATGTTACGTTCTGATTTCCTCAGGCCCCGACTTGCATAGCACACCGGATGCAACCTGCCATCCTTCCGCTGGGACAGCACTGCACCTAGCCCACTAAAACTTGCATCTGTCTCTAATATAAACTCCTGAGTGAAATCTGGGCAAGCCAACACCGGTGTCTGCGTCACCCTGTCTTTCAGTTTCTCAAAAGCCTGTTGTTGTTCCTCTCCCTACTCACTATCTACCCGATCCTTAGTTTTCCCATGCATCAATGCATGCAGTGGAGCAGCTATTTGGGCAAACCCTTTAACAAATTTCCTATAAAATGATGTGAACCCTACAAAAGACTACACCTCTTTCACCGTCTGAGGGACTGGCCAATCTCTTACTACCCTAATTTTCTCAGGATCAGCTGTGATGCCTTCAGCTGACACCTGATATCCTAAATAACTTACTTTGGAAGCCATTATTTCACACTTTTTAGGTTTCAATCTTAAGTTATTCTCCCTCATCCTGCAAAATAATTCCCTCAATCTGACTATATGTTGATCTATTGTACTTGAAAACACCATCACATCATCAAGGTATACAAGCTACGAGGAGAAAATCTTATCCCCTAAAATCTGCTCCATGTATCTCTGAAAGGTTCCCGGATTATTTGACAATCCCATAGGCAGTCGCCTGTACTCAAAGTGTCCGAAGCTTGTGCTGAAGGCAGTCTTTGGACGGTCTGAAGGTTTTACTTCTTTCTGGTGATATCCTGCCGCCAGATCAAACGTTGAGAAAAACTCGGCCCCCGGCAAAGTTTCTAGAGTTTCATTTATCCTTGGCAGAGGAAACGCATCGCGTACCGCGACCTTATTTAAGTCACAATAGCACTGGTCAACAGCCAAAATGGTTCACATATGAGATCATGCTCACACAACTAATTTCATATTGCTGAATTCGAATCTGATATTTGTTTTGTTCTATCAGACCAGGTTTTATAAAAAAATCAATAGGTACAAATATTTAATATTCCATCACGTGTCGTGCAAAAGATGAGATTATCTCATGTGACTGTGCTTTCATGACAAATTTCATATTAATGAATATTAATTGGATGTTTCATTCTACCATCAGACCTACTTTCTTAAAGAATAAAAAAAATAGTAAATATAGTAACATTATCGCGTCATGCAAGATACAATTTTTAACCTATCACAGATAAGGTCATAAAAAATTGTACCAAAAAACATAAATTCAAATCCTTTATAATGACAAAATATGAAGTTCTAAAAGTGCTTCTGAACTTTACTCTTTCTCTTGTACAGCTTGCTCTCTTCTCGTTGCAGTGTCCAGCAATAGTCGCCCATCATGTTAGGACTGAATTGTCCCTGATATCTGCCCTCCATTATGGCGATATCTTGATGAAATCTTTCGCCGTGTTCATCACTAACGTCTCCATGGTTACCTGGGAAAAATTCAATATGAGAGTGGAAAAAATGCAATTTCAAGGACATCCTTGCTCCCAATGCATGATAATTCTGAAGCATGGTTGTTACGATTTCTTTGTAGTTGTCAGCACGATAGTTTCCAAGAAAATTGTTTGACACATTGACAAATGATTCCCATGCTTTTTTCTCCAGTGGGTTCAATGTTTTGGTGAATTCGCTATCATTAACTAGTATACGAATTTGTGGTCCATTCAAGACACCTGCTTTCAACTTGACTTCGGAAACCACACCACCTAGTTTCTGAGATAAGTATAGAGTCCCAGCACCGAATTGATCCATAGCTTTGATGAAATTTTTAGCCAAACCGAGCTTTAGATGCAGTGGAGGCAAAAATATCTTTTCTGGATCTACAAACGGATTGTGAGCACAGTTAAACCTTCCAGGCGCATCTCTTGGTCTTGTCGGCCAATCCTTTCTCACATAGTGCTCTGCATCAGCTCTGCTGTTCCACAAGCACAAAAAGCACATGTGCTTTGTGTAGCCACTCTGAAGGCCCAGTAGTAAACTGATGACTTTGAGATCGCCACAAATCTTCCACTGGTGTTTCTCATACTCTATAGCGGCCAACAGAATTTTCATTGTTTCATAGCTCTCAGTCATTTTTGTTGCGTGTGCTATTGGGACAGATGGAAGCCGATTGCCATTGTGTAAAAGAACAGCTTTCAGAGAGTCTTTTCCTGAGTCTATAAACAGCCTCCAATCCTGAGGTTGTGCATTGACTATAGTCAATGCACAACCTCAGCGTCCCGTCCTTTTTCCTCACTACTACATTGGCTGCAGAATACGGACTCTCACTATGCTGAATTACTACCTGATCTAACAGCTGGCTAAGGTGCTGCTTCACCTATGGTACCTGGTTTGGAGGGATCCTCCGGTATGGCACCCCTAATTGGCCTGTCTGTAGTCACTGGGATCGGATGCTGAACCCCAATAGCTTTTCTTATGGGCTGGCCCTCCTCTTCAAAAATATCACTAAACTCTTCTATTAAACCCCTAACTGCACGCTCTTGTTCCTCATTCATTTTCTCCGTGTGCACTTTGACCTCCGTGCGGGCATCTGGTTGAACTGTCCTCACATACACCTCCTCACTGATGTCTGCCTCGACTTCCGTCCCAGAAGCCACTTTCCCAATCTGCCAATTGCCCCTCAAGTTCTTACGACGATCAGACAGATTTGCCACCAACACCTGGGTCATGCCTCTCACCACTCTTACAGCTGTCGGCAACACTATCACACCCTCCGGCATCTAACCTTCATCCTCCATTGTTAGAGGTTCAATCACTACTTCTTTGTTAGCTACCTGGCTTAATGAGGGAACACATACTGACAGCAACCGAGTACTCCGGGGAGGAATGGTTGGGATTTTCTTCCTCTCCGTTGTACAATACCCCAGGCTGATGGCCTCTATTGCACAGAACTGCCTAACCTCAAGCAAGCAATTTTCCCACTGAGCGGTGCTCCTGGCTTCCCTGCACAAGTGGTACATGTGCGGCCAGATCTCCGCAACCTCCCCAGCACATTCATTCCCAACAACCCAACATGAGATTGCCCCTTACCCTGGGTCTCGATCCCCGGACAAACCAACAGCCCCACATCAGTGACTTCCACCCCACATACGACCATAGTGACCCGAATACACCCCACACACGGCACTGGAAACCCTGACGCCCCTTTATACCTTATTCGAGGGGGCTGCAACACCACGCCTGCAGGCTCCAGCTCCCGACGGTAGAAGTTTTCATCAATTAACGACACTTCTGCCCCAGTATCTGCTAAACCCCACATTTTACGACCCGCTACCAGCACCGAAACCTTAGGACACTCTGCTTTCAGCCTTAAGGTACCTTCTGTCGTGATTAAATTTGTCATGCGTACCACGCTTGACCACGGGTCCGCTCTCTCTTGGTTCATAACATCGCCGGTGGAATCTATTGATGAGGCCAGGAACGGTTGGTGGGGACTGCCTGGCCTTGACCATTTCCCGACCGCCAGTTCCGATTATTATTTCCAACTCGATACTGGCCATTGGCCACGTACCCTCTTGGGACACTCTCTCCTGGTCCGTACCTGTTCGTGCAATTGAAACTGAGGTGGTCCTCTTGTCCACACGCATAGCACATCGGGAGAATGAAGCCCCCAGCCTGCGGTTCGTTCTCTCTTACCTTAGTCAGCGGTACCTCCCTCAAAGCCTCTCGTTTTTGTTCCGCCTCTCTCAGCCCCGTGATCCACTCATCTAGACTACGGTGAGGATACTTCTGGATCTCCTCCAATAACCACATACGGCTTTTTTCCTTCTTGAGCCCCCGAGTGATGGCATCTCCCAACAGGGCCTTATCATATTTATGTCCATGGTGGTTCAACTCATTGTTTAAATCGAGCATAGCATCATAATATTCAAGAAGCGTTTCGTTGCTCCGTTGTTTCCGCTTCATCACCTTCTGAATGGCGTCGTACGTGGCCGTCTGCCCGCCGTATTGCTGCTTCAAATAACAAGTTAATTCATCTACGGTTTCCCAGAATCTACGTGCATTGTATACGCGATCTGCCACAGGTCCAGCAAGATGCCTTATTATGATTGGATTCGACCGTCTCCGTCTAGTCGCTTGAGGGTTCGGTCAACCTATCTTAACCACTTCCCTACCTCTACTCCTGGCCTACCGTCGAAGTTAGACATGGTCAACGCGGCCCCGAGACTAGTTCCCTCTCTACTATTGTGTCTCATCTCCCACATTGTCTCATCATGCTGTATTTGATACTGTGTCTTTACCCTATCTAGTGCATCCCTCAACTGAGCTAGGTGTTGTTGATGTTCCTTCTCTAACTGTTGCAATTGTGTGTGGTGCTCCCCCTTAACTGTTGTACATATACACCATACTCCCCCCTGATTTGGTTCGCCCATGCCTGACATTCCCCATTGATCTTCCCTTTTAACTGTTCCAATCCTTCCTGGTACTCTCCCCGGATTTTCCCCTCTAGCTTCCCAATACGTTCCACGAACTCTTCTCTCAACTGTACTAACCCCGGGCTGTCTTTCCTTTTCTCTGAGTAACCCCGCACCGTCAACAACAACAAACCCATTCCCACAGCGGGCATGAGTAGAGCTGGGGTCACACACTCTACCGTTTCCATCCACTCCATGATTACGCCCATTATCCCAACCACAGAACTATCAGTCACGAAATAAAAATAACTTACTCTCTGCTACCATTTGTAACCGGTCGGAATTACTGGGCTTTAATTTCTCACTTGACTTGGGGTTTATTAAAGATTATTAGATGGTAATTGCAGTGGAAGCGCCTCTGAGAGAAATCCCGAACCAGCACAAGAACACATAAATTTACTTAACAAAATGAATTGTCCGTGACCCGTGGAAGGATAGCGTCTGTGACCGGGATGAATGAGACACACTGTAAAATTTACACTTATATTCCCTCCAACACTACAGACACAATCAAATAATGGTACACCAATATGGGCACCTCTTAACCTGAACTTAAAATACTACTCTGGGGAATAAAAGTTGTACATGATGTTGAAATTATTAGAACCTCAGGCAATGCCTCATTAGAGGATAATAAGTTTAAAGTATTAAGAAATGTTGCTTGCACACATGAACCAGGCCTTAAGGGCTTTCAACAAAATAATATCAATGACTGAGAAGATTTTATAAAAAAAATAGGAAATCAATAACTCTACAATGAATAGGCCTTAAGGGCACTCAACAAAATGATATCCAGCACTGAGAAAATGGTATAAAAATAGAACTTATTAACTCCACCCTGAGTAGGCCTTCAGGGCACTCAGCAAAATTATATTACCCCAACAGATACACACCTTCTAACCTAAATTAAACACTACTCTGAGATTGGAATTATAAGGAAATATTAAATGCACACAGCATACATTCGTAACTGATAAAATAGTATTAAGTACACACAAAAATATTATCACTATTATTAGGAAGTTACGGAGTCCACCAATATCAGTGAACAATGCTCCCTAACCTAACACATAGATTCCACCTGCACTCCGTAGTTTTTTTAAGGCACAACCAACAGGCACCCATAGTTTAAGGCCCAAACCAGCCTTTCTCAACCTTGGAAATGTACCTCTAAGTTCCACTGGACTCTTGGTCCCAGTGTGTGACCCTGTATCACTCAGCTGGCTTCACTTTGCCCCAAGTACATCCATGAAACGG
Source organism: Homarus americanus (assembly GCF_018991925.1). NCBI lineage: Eukaryota > Metazoa > Arthropoda > Malacostraca > Decapoda > Nephropidae > Homarus > Homarus americanus. The sequence continues at coordinate 257,778 of NW_024733126.1, read as the reverse complement.
AAGGGAGTGAGCCACTCAGACCTTGTACAGTTGAGAGAAGCTTTAGCTTCCCGTTAGTAAAAGGTTTTCACTAAGCTGCTTGAAGATATGTGGTATTGTGAGCCGAGGTAGAGGAGAGTTGATGACCCCAAACGATCGTCACGTCGTTAGTTGGGCACCTAGACAGCTGGGTTCACTCCAACTCTCACCATACTCAACAGGTGGCTCAAACCCAGGTCAGTGGACGGTCATACAGCTCGCTTCACCACTCGTGTCTCATACCGCCAGTGGACGTTATCATACCGCGTGGGGTCTACAGAACCCTGAAAAACCCGGGCTGTTAGCTATTGTCTCACATCACCGTTTGTTCCTACCGCCCTATCAAGCTTTGTCTGAGATTGAATAAAACTTACTTGTTAATACTGATGTTAAATAAACGAAGGAACCAGGTCACGCGATCCGTCTCTCCTGGGTCACAGCAGCCACGCTTGCTCACTGGTTCACGCTTTCCAGGAGTGACTTATTTACCAGACGATTAAACTTAATTAGGACGTACGCAACATTTTCAGACTGGGAAACGATCTATAATTATTTTCAATTTAATAACTGATATTTAATTTCATGATTCGCGTCCCTATTAACTCGGTAAATTACATTTAATATCGTATAGGCCTAGTTCCACAACCTCTCGCTACGTGCGGGAGCGCGGTCTTCCCTCAGACGACCTTGAACTCAGCATCGCCAATGGCGCGGCGTTTGAAATTACACTGAAATTTCTGAATATTACATATATGTATATATATATATATATATATATATATATATATATATATATATATATATATATATATATATATATATATATATATATATATATATATATATATATATATATATATATATATACAGATCGCTACAACAGAGCCACAAGGACATCAAAAGCAATCCTAGGCTTTGTTTTATTCCACACAATGCCTGTTCATTCGTTGGCACAGGCAATCCCCGATGGTAGGAGGGCTGAGAATTGGGCAATATTACAGTTTCACTGCTAATTGTATCTTTTACAAATATCTACTTTTTCCCTTGGTATTTTGCTTGATTCATTCGAATTTGACCTTAATTTCCGTCAGAAAAGAGTTGTCTTTGATAACCTATGGTGTACCCAAAATTGCTCTAACGCAATTGGGAGAGAAACTACAATAATACCTACTATTTCTTAAACGTCCCTTGAATGACTAGCGTCTTGCAATGGAACCATAATTTAACAATTTTATTCCTGGGCTCGAGTGGTAAGATGAATAATCTTTCATTTGGTTAATTTTCGGAAAACAAAACAAATGCAACGACCACTTATATAAGTTATAGCTTTCATATATTCTATTCGTCATTCATGTTTATTGTGATTCTTTGCTTTTCTTATTATAGTGGGGCAGCTAAATGCAATTTTTCAAGAGAATCATGCAAATGGTGATACAAGCACCAAATTTGGCATGGACATTTTCTAATGGTTACTAGTCAAGTCTGCCTGATTGGCCATTTAAAAATCCAAGACGGCGGCCATTTTTCAAGATGGCCGCCATATTGACCATCAAAAGTAGATTTTTCTTATAGAAATTGGTGTAGTTTGTCAATATGAATGATCTTGGTGTCGATATGTACTGTATGTTTTCAAGCAAGCTTAGATGATTCGTTATAGTTTTAGACCTTTGTAACATTTTTATCCACATAAAATAACTGGTTCCTGTTCACATATGCAGCTGCAAAGTGCTGTGCAGGAACGTCCAGAGCGAAAGCATTTGCATCTCTGGTTGCAGGCTTTCTTACAGGAACGTTTGGTCAGCTCCTGACAGCATGTCGCAATCAAGGGAAGAGTCGTCCAATGCATCTGCCATGCCTCTTCCTTCTGCGTCCATCCCCAGTTGACAGGACTGCTGGTTTCTGGATTGGAGATTGTTGCCTGGCCCGAGATGATACCAGCCTGATAGGCAGCCCGCTTTGCATGTTCCTTCTTGGCTGCCTGGGTTGGTGGAATGGAGTCATATGGTCTCTGCTTGCGGGAAGAGAGATTTAGTCTTGCCTCATCTACACCAGTGACTGCACTAGATCTGTCGTACATGAGGACAACAAACCTTTCCAGCTTCTGCAGGTCAACATCAGCAACTGTTGTTGGACATTGGCTGAGTTAGGTGAATGTTTCTGAAACTTCATCACACACATTCCATGTCTGCCATGCAGATTTCTTTCCTTTCCTACGGAAGCCAGACACAACGTCACAGCCAGTGAAAGTATGAAAGTATAGGATCCCACTAGCTTTCTTAGGCCCTATCGCAGAAACTATATGCCGACGTAGATAGCAAAAGGTGTCTCATGGTCCTTGGAGTGTCTTTGGATTTGTGTTCCTACCTTGAAGTTGGCAAAGCAGTTGTACTGCAAGAGCTGTGACAATAGCAAGATCAGACTTCCATGCGCCATGCTGGAGTTGGGATTTGATATCTGCACCATGTTCGATCATGTATACAAATTGAAGCAGTGATGGTGGAACAGCCTGTTCAATGCATCCTTTAGGAAATGTACTGCTGAAGTGTGACTTATGCTGAAGCATGTCCCGTTGTATTATCCCAGCAGCTTTGGCCAGATGGATCGCGTCACCGTATTTGCTTGCTTGTGCCAGGATTGAGCCAACATCCTTCTCAAAGTCCAGCAGGATATCTCTTCCTTGGTGATGAGCTTGCAGCTGGGGGATGTGAAAAAGCAGCTGGTTCTTCAGTCGAGTAGCATGAACATCGCGCGATCCAACACCCAGCTGCTCAAGTCTCTGTCTGTAGAGTGTGACCAGGTCAGCAAGTCTGAAAATGGGTGGTTCAGTACCTTCACTAGAAGCTTTCATCTGAGTGATGTAAGTGACCAGTTCAGAGAAAGCAGTTGGGTATGCGTCCTTGTTCGGATGAAGCTCTTTTGCTTCTTCTTGCTCATAAGCATTTCGGTGTGTTCTTTCTAGGTTGTACAGGTCTGCCAGGCAGCGAGGGTGATACTTCAGTTCTTGTGCCACAACATCTCCTGCACTTAGTTTGGCAAGGAGTTTTCCATCGCCCGCACTCCACCCACTAGACTCAGACCTCTTGAAGGATCACATTTTCTATACAGACGTACTACTCTGTATAAATAGGTATTTAAATTACATAATTCTACACACATGAACACGTTCGAGAGATATCTTCACACCGATAGGTTCGTCGAATAGGATTATTTCAATGATAAAGTGTCGAATGTAAGATTAATGTATTGAAATCCTATAATTTACAGTGGTTTGTAAGTGTCTGTCTTCTTATTGATAGTTTAATAATTAACTACAATTCATATTTATTTGTCTTGTAAATGAGAGGCAAGTGATCTGCTTACTGTTAAGTATTCATTGACCCAAGGGGGCTAATAGATAATTTCTAAGTTCCCATGTCTAATGTAGATGAAATCGAACGCCTAGCGCAACTGTTTGCTGATAACCAACTCGTCAATGATCAAGCCCAGACTGACATAAATTTTGAGCATGGAACACAGTTAAATGAGTCGGTAGGAAGTAGTGAGAAAGTTATTGAGGAATCATTTGACGACTTAAACCGTCGTACCCTACGGTCTGGTAATTACTATAGTACCTCACCTAAGTTTACAAAAGCAGTTACCCCTCTTACAGGTGATAGTGTGTCTGTTGCTAAATCGGTAACAACCTTATTAACCCAGCCTTCTGTTAGGAGTAAGAATACTAACCTGCTTAATACTAACACTACAATGGCGTCCTCTAACCCTCACACCAGTACTACTACCACACCTAAAGCTGATAATGTTATTAATATCATGCAGCGCGGCGACTATGTTCGAAATTTCACGGGACATGACGATTATCGGGTCGCACATTTTATTCGTGCATGTGAAGATAACATGCGCAATAGTCACATAACGACTGACGAAGAAAAGAAAGCATATGTACGTTCCCATATAACGCAGGGTTCCTATGCAGGCAGTCGTTTAAATGCGTTTGGTTTGCAAAGCCCTGACTATGAAAAGTTCAAGCGAACGTTAATTGGGATTTTTGGGGGTAGGTCACAGCTGGGCCAACTGCAATGGATATTCAGATGGTTGGATAGCTGTACTCCAGGTATACAAAATGAAACGCCTGTTGACGCTGTTGACATTGCAGGCGAGGTTCGCCAGGATATGCAAGCGACCTTCCGGTCCTCAGACTGGTACAATGCGAATGGTGATATGCCACCGGACAATGTGGAGACATTAATAGAACTAATAAGTTTTCTCCTTTCCGTCCGTCGTCCCTTATACAGCCGGGCACAGGAAGTACAGTATGAACCACCCTTGGATATGGTGGAATACGCAAACAAGCTCTGTCCCCAGGCTACGGGCCCCTTACTGGCGCAGCCCTCAGTGACGTCACCACAACCCCAGCCGTCTCAGATGCCACAGATACCTCACTCCCAGACTCCACATACGACACAGTTAGCTCCGATTGCTCCTCCCCGCCTAACATATAAACAGAAAACATCGTTACGGTGCGCACATTGTAATAAACGTGGCCATGTAATGGAAGATTGTTTTCAGCTCCGAGGTAATAGTGCTAATTTTAAGGCCACACCCGGTGCAAAGCCATTCTCAAGGTCAAACAGTGAGGGAGCCAAACCAGCACCTCCTCTGACCCAGAAAGTGCGCAAATGGTGCGCTCTTCACAAATCGACATCTCAAAGTTCACATGAGTGCGATATCCTAATAAAGGCTAGGGGAGTGGACCTAAGTGAAACGGAGGAGTCGTATAGACGCAAGCAAAAACGTCCCTGGGACAAGTCATCCGGGGAAGACCAGCGCACACTACAGCAAGGAGAGGGATAGATAGGGTAGTTCCCACCCGTCCTCACAGCACTTCTATAGCGGCCTCATTAGTAGCGGCGCTTAGCAAAGTGGAAGTGTTGTCAGTGCCGGTGAGAGTGGATAATACCAGATTGGCTCTTGATATAGATACAGGTGCTTGCGCTAATGTATTGGCCTTGACATCATATCACGAGTTACAACGTAAATTCCCTCACCGCAAATTCAAATGGAGGCCTAGTAACGCTGAGCTCGAAGGAGTTTCAGGTACTCAGCTGAGCATCAAAGGAATGGTGACGTTACCACTCAGATTCTCAAGACGTGGTACGCCCTTCTACGCGGACTTTTATATAGTTCAGCAGTTTAATTTGCCAGCCGACGGGTTACTTGGTCTACCAACTCTTCGAAAGAACATGATAGATGTTCATCCACGTAATAATAGTGTTACGTTTAAAGGTGTTTCCTACACAGCAATGAGTCATTCTGAACCTATGCTCACCGCTAGGACGAAAGTGTTGTCTACCAATCCTATTAAGAGGAAGGCGGATCATGCGTCAGAGATACCTCTCGACCTCAACCACACACCTTCCCAGCGTGATTACAGCAGCAAGAGTTGGACGATCGTACCAGCAGTGTTGAAGAGTACTCTCCATTACCAAAATGAGGAAATCACCACAGCAACTGTCGAACTACCCAACGTGTACACGGGCACAAATGTTTTGTGTCTCCCGGAAACATGCAAGGTAAAAGGGCTGTCATGTGAATCTACCCTGAGCACTATACGCCCTGGTGGTTTGACCGACGTACTGATTCTAAATCGAACAGACGTTCAGCGAATCTTAAAGAAGGATGTTATTTGTGTGATTTTCTAGTATATCACAACAATGTCGAAGTGCAACCAAATAAATTCCGAATTCGAGGTATTGTTGCGAATTGCCAACAGACTCGACTGGCCAGGATAGATCAAATAGCGCCACATGTTAAGGTGATCGATCATCCTCAGGGCAAGACACGCCTTTTAGAGCTGCTTGCTGACTACAGAAATATTGTAGCCTTGCCAGGGGAAACGCTAGGTCAGACAGATTTAACATCGCATCATATAGCGTTAAAGGAGGGAACCAACCCTATTTACGTACCAGCTTATAGACTACCTCATAGCCAGTGCGCTGTAGTGCAAGATATGGTACAGGGTATGTTAGATGAGAATGTCATTAGACACTCGAAATCCCCCTTTAATAGCCCATTATTCCTCGTCCCGAAAAAGGATGGTGGATGGCGCCCTGTCATAGATTTCAGGCGCGTAAATGATCAAACAATCCCTGATAGGTACCCAATGCCTATCTTGAGTGACATATTACAATCCTTAGGCAAGGATAATGCGGTATTTAGCAACTTAGATTTGCTCAGTGGGTATTGGCAAATACCACTCGACGAAAAATCACGAGAAATCACGGCATTTAGCACGCCTCTAGGCCACTTTGAGTTTCTACGAATGCCATTTGGTCTCAGAAATGCCCCACTAACATTTCAAAGAATGATCAACACCCTGTTTGCCGGACTAATTGGTAACACAGTCTGCGCTTATTTGGATGATCTAATAGTAGTCAGTAAGGACGTCGATTCCCATCTGATTAAACTGCGTGAAGTTTTGGCCAACCTTTCCACAGCAGGCCTCAAAATGAAACTCTCAAAGTGCGAGGTTTTATAATCCAGAATCCATTTCCTTGGTCATGTAGTCAACGGTGAGGGCATACACACAGTTAATGATAAAGTCAAAGCTCTATCTCAGTTCCCGCGTCCTACCTCAAATAATCATGTGCGTAGCTTTCTCTGATTATCTGGTTATTATCGTTCCTTTATCAAGGACTATGCAACATTAGCATCGCCCCAAACGAGGTTGCTCAAAAAAGATGCAATGTTTATATGGGATGCTGAACACGAAGAAAGTTTTACGGCATTGAAGACTACACTCAACATTTCACTCTCTGTACTGACGCTTCCGGAATTGGAGTCGGAGCAGTGTTCATGCAAGAGGATACGCGTAGGAAGTTTAGAGTGATAGCGTTTGCAGTCGCAAACTAATCGATGCTGAAACACGTTATTCGGTGACGCATTTAGAAACGTTAGCCGTTGTGTGGGCACTTAAGAAGTTCAAAAATATTATCTTTGGCTACAAGATAACTGTTTTTACTGATCATGCGGCAGTCATCGAACTGTTCCATGGCAGAAACTTATCAGGCAGATTAGCACGCTGGTATCTGACAATTCAAGAGTTTGACCCAGAATTTAGGTATTTGCCTGGGAGGGCAAATGTTGTCGCCGACGCTCTGTCAAGAAATATAGCACCAGTAATGCCTGTATCAGCATTCACTCTTTCGCAGCTGGAAGAGAGGATGTTAAATTCCCTAAGTTATTTCTTCCCTTAAGTCAGTTTGAATTACGACATAACATACTCAATAGGACGAGAAAATCTCCTGAGGGTAATGTGTCTCAAATAGTCGTACCTGACACGTTGCGCAAAGCAGTAATGACATTGTTCCACGATGTCCCACAAGCAGGTCACCAAGGTCGTGATAAATGCTTAGCGGATTTACGAAAGAAGTATTTCTGGAACACTATGGAGAAAGACATAGAATTACACATTGCTAATTGTTTGGCATGTGCTCAACATAAAGGATCGACAGGATCACCTGCCCCGATTCTACAATATCCTACACCAGACCGTCCGTTTGACACAGTCGCTATTGACTTGTTACAACTCCCAATGAGTCATCAGGGATCAGGATACGTCTTAGTGTGTGTGGATCATTTTTTAAGGTTCGTGGTCTTGGTCCCACTAAAAAGCAAAACGGCCGAAGCAGTAGCCTATGGCGGGCCATGGGCGAACCTTCTTCATCAGCTAACAAGTGAATCTGGAAGTCGGAGGCAGGAGAATCTGAGGCAGAGTATAAATTAATCAAGTGTAATTTTCAGTGCTTTGCTTATTTTGTTAGCATTTAACATGGGTTGCGTTGGGCCTCCCGCACAACCCATCCCAAATGTTTGTTTACGGTAGAGATAAGGTAACCGGCCAACCATGACTGGGACATGTAGGGGGGGGGGGGCAGGCCAGTGGTGTACTGTTCATCACTTCACGCCTCAAAAAAAAACAATTTAGCCAGTGGGCTTTAGACCTTGGGTTAGAGAAGACCTCCTGCTCCGCGGACTTAAGATCAGGGCCATACAGTCCTACCAGTGCTACGGGTCAGTGTGTGCAAATCCCCGAGATTTTTGTTAAGTCCAGCGACAAGTTAACACATCCTGTAAAGGAAGTGATCAATGGTGAGGGCCTGTTTGCTACAAGAGCACTCCAGGCCGGCCTAATAGATCTAAACGATTAATTCACAGGTTGACAAACTCTCCCTTATAACTTACGGTACTGTGGCGTGAATGTGAGTGACTGACCTATCCATGCAAATTATAAGTCCAGTGTATGGAATTGTGCCAAATAAACGTAAGTGCAATCATCTGCCCGTATCTGTGATCCCTCTATTATTATTATTACCAAGGGTAATGACTGATTGGTTATGACAAAGTATAACCAATAACTTAGATGGATGTTGGAAGTTAGTGGAATTCATTAAATCATCATTTAACAAGTACATAACGCATTGAATGCCGGAAGCAGAGCAAAATTCTTCGTAGTGATACACCATAATCTCTTGGGTGAGTAACCAGTGCGAAGGTATCCGAGTTCTACAGTAAGAAAGCCACTTTCCTGCATTTAAAACGTAACAATTGGCGCCCGAACAGGGACCCAGACCGTGGATGATTGCACAATTGTATCGCCCACACCTACACCATGTCAGCTCGTGCAGCGGCTTTTGAGGAAGCACGTGCCCTCGGGCTGGAGGGGGCTGAGGCGGTTGCATACATGGAGAAGGCTGAGGAGAGAGAAGACAAGCAACGCGAGCACGAAGAACTCTTAGCCCAGCTAGACTTTCAGAAGGAAGAAAAGAAGCTGGAACGTGAAGAGAGACAAAGGGAACGGGCGTTCCAACTGGCCTTAGCGGAAAGGAACCAAAATTCTCCCACTCAAAACGTCACTTATAGGAAATTTCCCCAGATGCCCACCTTTAAGGAGGGCGAATCCATGGAAATGTACATTTCCCGGTTTGAGCACCTCGCAGAAGCCTACGAGCTTGATGACAGCATTAAAGAATTTGAGTTCCTGAGCCTATTTGATGGGAAAGCTTTAGGGATTCTTCGACGACTAGAGCGTCCTGAAAATAAATTCCCTGACATGAAGTCTGCACTGCTGCGGGCATATGGGCTGACTACTGAGCAGGCCAGGCATCAGTTCAACAGGGCAATGTTGGAAGAAAATGAAACGGCTGCACAGTTCCGGGATCGTTTAAGGGACTATGTGGCTCAGTGGATGAGTAAGGATGAAACCCCCAAGTCCGTGGAAGGGATTATAGACTTAATGGTGCGCACGCAGTTTGAAAGGTCTTGTCCCCCTGAACTTGTGGCTCAAATCAGGGCTAATGGAGTTAAGATGTCGAAGGAAATGGCAAGCAAATCAGACGCTCATTTCAGCGCTTTCGGGTACCACACGCGGAGGCGGTGGTCGAACAGGGAGTCGGCAGGTAACCAACAAAGTCAACAACCTCTACAGAAACAGCCACCGAACTCACCCAGGCAACAAGGAAATAACCATCAACCACAACCGCAAAGACAGCAACAGAAACAGCAGCAGAAGCTGTACCAAGGCCCCCCGAAGTATCAGGACAGTTGGCGCCCGGGGAACAATCCACGATGGAACCGGCGGCAGGAAGCCGCCGTGGCTCAATTCGTAGGCCAAGGTGCCAGCAATAATAATCCACAAAGAGACCAGCAGCAGGAAGCCTCCGGTGTTCAAACTGTGGGCGGGGAGTGGCCTGACCTTCCAGCAGGGCCGATCGTCATGCAACCTGAAGCAGGGGCTCATACCGAATCAAGTCTACCCCAACACCCCAACTGACTAACTGCCGCCTCCAACCTCTCCTCGATGGGTCACCCCACCTTTCTTGTTAAACCTGGATACGTTGGAGGAGTTCCAGCGACTGTCATACGAGATAGTGGGGCATCGGGCTGTATTGTCAGGAAGGAATTGGTGGGGCAACATCAATACACAGGAGCACAAGTAAGTGTTAAATTAGCCAATAGTTACATTCAAACGGTTCCAGTGGCCAAGATTAAGGTGGACACCCCCTTCTTCTCAGGTTGGGTCACTGCAGCAGTCATGAGGGAACCTATATACGATCTCATTATTGGGAATATCAAGGGAGCAAGAAACAGTTGTGCAGTGGATGCTGCAACCCAAACTGATGCTGCCGCTTTGACCCAAGTTAATGCTGCTGCAGTCACTCGGGGTATGGCCCAAACAAAACCTCGAGTCACCCCATTGGCTATTGCCACATCGTCTGATCTCATCAATAGTCAGGATGTCGTCCAAGAGCAAGAGGATGACAGCACGCTCACGTCGGTACACAAGAGTTTGATAGTTGGGACCATCAAGGAGACATTTGGGAATCGAACGAGGTTCGTAAAGAAGAGGAACCGTCTCTACCGAGAGACTGTGACGTCTCTGGGTGAAACACGACTGCAGTTCGTGGTTCCTTCCAAGTACCGCCTGGCGGTGTTCAAGCTAGGTCATTGCACTGCTCTTGGCGGTCATATGGGGAAAAAGAAGACCCTTGACCGCATCAGTGCAGCGTTCTTCTGGCCAAGGATGGGCCAGGAGATCACCAGGCTAGCCCGCTCTTGTGATGTGTGCCAGAAAACCAGTGATCGAGGGCGAGTTCCGCCTGCACCACTACGGCCCCTCCCACTGATCTCTGAACCCTTTGAGAGGGTGGCAGTGGACAATGTAGGGCCGATAAAGCCAAGGGCGAGCGATGGGGCAAAGTATATTCTCACCTTGGTGGACTTTAGCACGAGGTGGCCCGAGGCTGTGCCCTTGAGGAACATTGAGGCCACGACTGTTGCAGAAGCCATGTTGGAAATCTTCTGTCGGGTTGGTATTCCCAAACAAGTCCTCAGTGACAGGGAAACCCAGTTTACTTCTGCCATGATGGAGGAGTTGATGCGGTTGTTATCGGTAAAGGGGCTAAAGACAACACCCTATCACCCGATGTGCAACGGACTCTGTGAGAGGTTTAATGGGACGCTGAAGAAAATGCTCAGGAGGATGGCAGCCGAACAACCTAAGGAGTGGCCACGCTACATTGCCCCACTTCTGTTCGCGTACCGGGAGGCGCCACAGAGCTCGCTCAAGGTGTCTCCCTTCGAGCTTATGTACGGCAGGTCCGTCCGGGGACCACTACAGGTTCTTCGGGAACTGTGGGATGATGAGGAATCAGATCCGGAAGTCAAGACCACTTATACATATGTCATTGACTTAGCTGATCGTCTCCAAGAAACCTGTCAACTGGCAAAGCAAGAGCTGATAAAGGCTCAAGAGGTCCAGAAGACTTACTATGACAAGAAGGCCAAGCTTCGTTGTTTCAAGCCAGGTGATCAGTGCCTGGTTCTATTGCCTACGATGCACAATAAGTTACTGGCTCAGTGGAAAGGTCCATTCGACATTACAGAGTGTTTCTCGGATCTGACTTACATCGTCCAGGTGGGATCTCGACGAAAGAAGTTCCATATCAGGGGTAACTTGTGCTGCCACAGTGATCTCTGACAGTGATGAGGAGGATGGGCCTGTCACTGCACGCTCCCAACAGAGTGAGACTTTCACGGACGTTGAGGTGAACGGAAATCTATCAGCAGAGGAACGAAATGCCATTGGCTCTCTGTTGCATCGCTACAAGGACATCTTTTCTGATAAGCCAGGAGTTGCCCGGGTCGACTGTCACACTATTGAACTGACCAGCCCTACACCTGTTCGGGTAAAGCCCTATCCTATACCTATGCGACTACTGGACACTGTCAAACAAGAAATTGAGGAAATGGAAGCAGTAGGAATCATCGAGAAATCATCGTCTCCATACTGTAGTCCTATGGTAGTCGTCCGAAAAAAGGATGGGGGTGTCAGGATCTGTGGGGATTATATGAGAGTAAATGCCATTACCCAGGTGGATGCTGAACCTATGTGTGATCAGAAAACTATTTTTTCAAGAATAGCTGGTTCCAAGTTATTTACCAAACTTGATCTGACCAAGGGGTTCTTCCAAATCCCACTGGACCCGAAGAGTCGGCAGATCACAGCCTTTGGTATGCCAGGGGGTCTATCAGTACAGAGTCCTTCCCTTTGGTCTCACAAACTCCCCTGCCATCTTCAACCGTGTCATGAGGCAAGTCCTAAACGGCATCAAGGGAGTTGAGGCATTTGTGGACGATGTGTTAATCCATTCAGCAACATTTGAGGAACACCTGGAACTCTTAGAGGAGGTGTTCCGGAGGTTCCAACAAAAAAAACATGACCGTGAAACCAAGCAAGTGCGAGATCGGTCAGGCTGCAGTACAGTTCCTCGGGCACACTGTCGGCGGAGGACGCTGCACCTGTCAGAATGAGAAGATCAAAAAGGTCCAAGATGCACCACGGCCCACTACAAAAAAACAAGTGAGGTCATTTCTGGGCCTCGTAGGGTACTACCGGAACTTCATCCCAAACTTTGCCGTGGTGGCTCTCCCTTTATCCGACCTGCTCAAGAAACATGCCTCTAACAAGGTGCAATGGGGACCTGAACAAGAGGATTCTTTCAGTGCCCTCAAGAACCTGCTATGCAAGCAACCCATCCTTCAACTGGTGAGGAAGGAAGAGCCTTTCATCCTCCGGACCGATGCTTCACAGGATGGGGTTGGCGCAGTGCTACTACAAGAGGCAGACGGCGAGGTTTTTCCAGTTGCGTATCACAGTCGCAAGTTGAAACCTGCAGAGAGGGATTACAGCACGGTCGAGAAGGAACTTCTGGCAGTGGTGGAAGGCATCAAGAAGTACTACTACTATCTCTACGGAGGTGAGTTTGTGTTGGAGACAGACCACATGCCGCTCACCAATCTCCGACCATCTAAGAATGCAAATGCTCGTCTGATGCGGTGGGCACTGTATCTCCAGCAGTTCAACTTCGTCCTCCGGTACATCAAGGGCAGCCTGAATGTGGGGGCTGACCTCCTATCTCGACTTGTGGGGGAACCAGAGCAACTGATTGAGAGGTCACCTTCACAAATGAGTGTGGAGTTGGTCTAGACTCCAGTCGACTCGAGCCTCCAAGCGTCTGGCGGCTCGTCATATGTTATGTATAATTTTCTTACACCTTTCTACACTTGAGAACATAACACAACACCTGTGCCACCTAAACAATGTCTACATACCCTACACCACACAACACGTTGCTCTAATGTAAATGTAGCGTGTTTATGCTTAGCATGAACTATTGCTCGGGAATTGTCACCCTCGCCGCGGAGTTTTCCACCAGCCAAAAAAAAATAAAGTAAATGTTGAGGTTTTCCCTCAGTGGCGATTGGCGACTACATTCCGTTGCAGTGTTAGTGTTACACACACACCACAGTGTGAATGTCGAATTGTGTGTCTGGGCTAGGCATTCTCTTGATTGTATACAGGTGGTGAAAATTTATTCTCCAAGAGAAAAATTTTTCTTAGTAGGGGCGATTGTCATGGGTTGCGTTGGGCCTCCCGCACAACCCATCCCAAATGTTTGTTTACGGTAGAGATAAGGTAACCGGCCAGCCATGACTGGGACATGTAGGGGGGGGCAGGCCAGTGAGACAGTGGTGTACTGTTCATCACTTCACGCCTCAAAAAAAACCAATTTAGCCAGTGGGCTTTAGACCTTGGGTTAGAGAAGACCTCCTGCTCCGCGGACTTAAGATTAGGGGCCATACAGTCCTACCAGTGCTACGGGTCTGTGTGTGCAAATCCCCGAGATTTTTGTTAAGTCCAGCGACAAGTTAACACATCCTGTAAAGGAAGTGATCAATGGTGAGGGCCTGTTTGCTACAAGAGCACTCCAGGCCGGCCTAATAGATCTAAACGATTAATTCACCAGGTTGACAAACTCTCCCTTATAACTTACGGTACTGTGGCGTGAATGTGAGTGACTGACCTATCCATGCAAATTATAAGTCCAGTGTATGGAATTGTGCCAAATAAACGTAAGTGCAATCATCTGCCCGTATCTGTGATCCCTCTATTATTATTATTACCAAGGGTAATGACTGATTGGTTATGACAAAGTATAACCAATAACTTAGATGGATGTTGGAAGTTAGTGGAATTCATTAAATCATCATTTATCAAGTACATAACGCATTGAATGCCGGAAGCAGAGCAAAATTCTACGTAGTGATACACCATAATCTCTTGGGTGAGTAACCAGTGTGAAGGTATCCGAGTTCTACGGTAAGAAAGCCACTTTCCTGCATTTAAAACGTAACAGCATTATTACCTTAAATGTTGACCTTTTCATTTGTTACCTTCCTGTGTTTAGGCAAACCAGGAAGTCAAGGTCGGAAAACCTTCATCGAGGGGATAACTTTATTGTAATATTAATAATTTAACTTTAGGGATAGTTCTGAGACCTACCTAATGGAAAATTAAATGCTGCTGCCTCAGAAACGATAAGATGGTTGAGTTGCTGATGAATAATTGCCATTTTACCATTGATGTAAATACCTGTTGATTCAATGAAGTTTGGTTGGTATTAGGGCATTACAATATTTGAAATTTGAAAATAAATGGAGTAGTTTGTGCCTAAGATTCTTTAATTCAAGGAGCACTAATTAATGATGCAAGATTTACTAACATTTAGTGTTTTTGCAAACCTATGGAATAAGACCTACAAACCTTGATTTAGCATCGTTTATTTGGTTTCCTTGGTTAGAGTAAAATCTTTAATTGTATTTTAATATAACTTGGTCTGGTACTATTAAATTTCTTATTTGCTTACTTGAATTTAATCAAAATGTTTGAAGGACTTCTAAAGAGATCTGTGAGTGCAAAATAGGGATGGGTAACTAGGAGTGTAAATTAATGTAAAATTTTGTTGCAAAGTGGTTCAATCCTCAAGGATGATTTAGTTACTCAGATTGAAATCTTGAAGGGTCGTTGGACAAAATATGAGGAACTTTACACTAAGTATGAAGATTATTTGATATCTGAGGATTTAAGTGATGAGTACGACCTAGAGATAACCTCACATGATAGATCAGTAGAGTCATATTAAAGAAATGTGAGAGTACTTTGGCTAAGTGCCTGGATAGTACATCAGGAAGCAATGTCGGAGCGCTGCCCAAACTACAGTTACCTATCCTAACACTCCCTGAGTTTAGTGAAACAGAAAATTGGAACTCCTTTTGGGATAAATTCAAGTATTTAGTACATGACAGAATTGAAGTGCCTAAAGTTAATAAGTTATCATATTTGCTATGTCAATTAAAAAGGAGCATTTTATGATCTAGTATCAGAACTTACCATTGAAGAAACCAATTATGATGTAGCTGTATCAGGCTAATTTCGAGGACGTAGAGTTAATTTTACGGAGAGCCATATACAAATTGCTGGATCTTCCTGGTCTCTAACGTAACTATGATGAATTACAAACCTTTCCTATTACTTTGAGTTGAACTTTAAAACCATTGAACAATCTCAAGAACTTATCTACTGCTTCCTGGTTGATAAATCACATAGTACAGAAAAAAAATCCCCAAAAGAACTTGTGATGAATTGTACCATAAGTATCAAAAGAATTAATTTCATGCCAAGAGATAGAAGAGGGATTAATGAAACTGTGTAAACTCTAGCAATCATTATTCAGGGAAGAAATTATAGAAACGAAATGGAAAGACAAACCACAAAAAGCTGTAACAAAGGAACCAGGGGGAGTAGTATGGCAGGAAGAAATAGGTACACTCGGAAACCATATTCTCTAGCCCACCTGGGTCGGTGCTGGAGGTTAGTACAGTGTCCTTTCTGGACGGGGGCCCACTCTAACTATCACAAGGCAACACACGCACGAACACACACAGTCATAGTATGGCTGTATAGATGATATTATGTATAAATATTGTATATGGCATTTTATACTCTGCATTATCTTCATTATATATGAACACAAAGAAAAATTACCAAAGGTTGTAGCTACGAAAGTATGAATGGAAATAAACACTTCCAAACCACCCAGTGAATCCACACAAGTTTACAGCGCTTGTAGCCAGACCACGATGATTCACCACACCCCATCTATATCCTTTATTTCCCATCATTCGCGTAACTATATGAAAAATCGTGTTTAATTTAACTACATGTTTCAAAAACCTTAAATTACATGTGGATCAATCACTCCTCATTTGACACACTTATAGTGTAATACTTTGACCATCCCACTTGGGCACACGGAGGCCCACGGTACATAGCAGTAGCCTATCATGTGAATGAGGGTCATTGTAGATTGATTATGGCTAAATCAAGGGTTGCACCTTTAAAAAAGAAGACCTTACTCAACTAGAATTGACAGCGATTGTGGTAGGGACTCGCTTTGCAAATTATGTAAATGAAACAGTTTTGCTGTATGTCCAAATCTTCACTTGGACAGACAATGAAATCTGTCTGCATTGCATTGCAAAACAAGATAACCACATTCCATATGTCAGGAATCGGGTAAAGAAAATTTTCGAAATGCAGTCCCGAATTCAATTTAGGTATGTGTCATCTAAAAACAATGCAGCAGATATATTGTCCAGGGGAGCTGATGTCAAAAAACTCATGAATGACCAATTATGGTATGAAGGTCCTTCTTGGCTGACTTCAAACGAATTGCCTGTTCAAAAGGAGTACAAAAAGCGTCAAGAAGAAGCAGTTGTACACATGGACCCAGCCACAATTCCTGATCGGTCAGCTATGGACATTACAAGATTTTCTTCTCTGAACAGATTATTATCCACCACTAAAATAGTTTTTGACTTTTTGGAAAAGAAAACTAAAATTAAATCTATTAATTCCTTGAACTACTGGATAAAACAAGTACAAGGTGATGAGTTTGAAGCACGTCAAGGACTTATTGTCCACAAAAGATCCTAAAATGTGTAAACAAACTAATCAAGGATTTAGGACTGTTCTTAGACCAAAAGGGCTTCATAAGATGTCATGGGAGGATGGGGAAAGCTGATTTACTTTTACTTGCACATTTTCCTATCCTCTTACCTAAAGAAAGTCATTTGACTAAATCATCTGTAGAAGAAGCTCACCAAACCTCTCTACATGGTGGTATGGCTGAAACTTTAGCCTATCTAAGGAAAACATACTGGATACCTAAGGGAAGACAAGCGGTTAAGCGCTATCTAAAGAATTGTATTCATTGCAAGAGATACGAAGCAAGACCGATGTCTTATTCAGGACCTCCAGACCTGCCCGCTGATAGAATACAGGGAACAAGACCCTTCGAGGTTACAGGTGTGGACTACACTGGGGCTATAAGCCCTACGGCGGAAAATCCTCCAAAGAAAATGTATATTTGCTTCTTCACCTATGCTTATACTAGAGCAATACATCTGTAAATAGCAGAATATTTGAGTTCTGATACATTCATGAATTTGTTTAAAAGATTTTCTGCCCGTAGCTCGTGCCCAAGAAGATTTATTAGTGATAATGGGACAAACTTTGTCGGAGCAGCTCCTTTAGTTAAGTCCATTATGGATTGTAAAGAAGTAAGTACAGCTTTGTAGTTGGTGAAATGTAGTTGGACATTTGTTGCACCAAGAGCCCCTTGGCAAAACGGGTTCACAGAAAGAATGATAGGAATAGTAAAGAACTGCCTGAGGAAGACCCTTCAGAAAACTAGAACAAGTCTTGATGAGTTGAAGACGGTAGTCACCGAAATAGAAACTAGGGTTAACAACAGACCGCTTACGTATTTAGATGACTCCATCCCTATCATAGAAGCCTTAACTCCAGTTCACCTGTTGTATGGTAAACGGGTAGATCCCCTTCCTTCTTTAGGTGTACAGGAAGAACTGGAGGATCCGAATGTGATCGACCTCGCTTCTGAACAGAGACTTAGACAAAGTTACAAAATGTTACAGAAGATACTAGAAGGCTAGGATCGACATTGGACGAATTTTCTACTTGTTGAGTCTCCGAGAAAGAGCTTACGGTGCTCTCCCAGCAACGAATAAAGCTTTGCTCAAACCTGGAGAGGTCGTTCTACTGAAAACAGAACAACCTCGATCACGGTGGCCATTGGCAAAAATAGTGCCTGTGCATCCAGACGACAAAAGAGTGATTAGGGTAGTAAAAGTCATCGTAAAGGGTCAAACTAGTTTGAGAACTATAGACAAACTTGCTCCTTTAGAGTTGTCTGAAATCAAAGTAGAAGGGTCTAGTGATGAAGGTGAACCTCTCGACCAAAGTGACCAGGGAACATCTCGTTCCACTATAGCAGCCGCCTTGGGTTTCCAAAAGCTATGGAGGGGATTGCTTGCTAAGGGCAACATAACATGATGCTACACATCAATACCTCCCCGGGCCCTGATGGTTCTGTGCAGACAAACACAGGTAAAACAGGTTGTGCAATTGTAATATATTAATAAAAAGATGTGATAGTGTCAAACAAGAAAGGGCTGAGCGGCTGGGCCAGCACAACGCAAACTGAACTTACTGGAATCTACTTAGCTGCAGGCTGCCTTGGGGAGCTTTGAAATCAATGAACAGTCCGTCGGGTTCTGTGTCTGGGGTTGTATGTGATGTGATGTTGGAAGAAATGTGATAACTGCCAATGAGAGCAACTCTCGTGTCGAGTTTGTGTGGATTCCGTCCTATGTTGGAGTTGGGTGTCGTGACCGTGCTGATAGACTGTCCAGTGAGGCATGTCAGAGGGAA
Organism: Homarus americanus; assembly: GCF_018991925.1. NCBI lineage: Eukaryota > Metazoa > Arthropoda > Malacostraca > Decapoda > Nephropidae > Homarus > Homarus americanus. Next base: position 239,069 of record NW_024733126.1, on the reverse strand, counting down.
GGTGTTGACCGTGACTTTGGCCTTCCAATGCTGTGCTTGGAAACATTCAAGACAGAGTCGTGAGCTCTGATCTGGAAGAACTGAGAAGTGCAGAGAGACCTGGCAGTTGTGTCATTGGTGGGTGTGACAAGTTTTGTAACGGGAGGTGCTGGTGTGGCCAGCATGGGGGACAGAGCCAGGCAGTGTGGTGTAGTCGTGGCCGGAGTTGGGCTGGGATGCGGACACATCTGGCCCATGCTGGAGCACTCAGCATGTAAACTTTGTGATGGGCCTTTGGAGCATGCACTTGAACACTGTATTGTTGAGTGTGGCGCTGTGAGGGACTTCGGGCTACCTGGCTTGTTATATCATAAACTTTGTGGTTGCTACATTGAATCTGGGGTGCTTGGGGACATTCTTGCTGTTTGTCCCGAGTTTGCTAGCCCACACTGATTGGTCTTCAATTAGAGTGTGACGTCCAATGTGTGTGAACCACTGTCTTGCATGGCAGTGAACAGTGACATCACCCACATGATTCTGACTTATATATACTGTTAACGAATATGATGTATTTCTTTGTGTACGAACCTCTGTCCTGCATGGCAGTGAACAGTGACATCACCCACATGACTCTGACCTATATACAGTATACTGCTAATGAATATGATGTATTTCTTTGAGTACGAACCTCTGCCCTGCATGGCAGTGAACAGTGACATCACCCACATGAATCTGACCTATATATACTGTTAATGAATATGATGTATTTCTTTGTGTATGAACCTCTGTCCTGCATGGCAGTAAGAAGTGATACCATCCTCAGTGTCAAGACCTGACTGAATTACTCAGAATAGGCATGAACCGGCTGGTTAATACCAATGTTAACCAGGTTGGTACACATATAATATATTGGGCTTTAGTAACGAAACCCAATTGAAGTTTCTTCTTTTTTTAAAACGTATTATTTGTATAATTCCTGAGTGTAGATCAACCGTAAGTTCCACTATTTATGAGTGTGATAAGAAAGGACGGCACCTACGTAAATGGACGTGAATGAACGTCCGTTCGATGTAAGTTTGGAAGTGAGACTGACGAAGGGCGTCGCATGGAGCGCGCTTGCAAAATTGCGGACATAAAGTCAAATGGGCTTCTCCCTCTTGGGGAAGCTACCTTTCACGTGATATGTTCACGACACCTCATAGTTAGTGGAAAATTACAGGGGTTGAATCTAAATATAAACCAAATGTAAATAACCCATTTATATAATACTTCTGTTGATGAGACAGGGGCCATTACATCGCTTGGTCACCTACCAGCCTAGCTCCGTGAGGCCTAAATAAGCTCACAGATTACAGTACATCCTGCACAACCCTAACCATGTTATAAACATTGGTGTAGACACTAAGCTGGGGATTCTACTACAGTAGGGGTTTTATCTACTACAGGGTTCTATACTTTAGTGTCTTACCGGTTAAAATGTTATGGACAATTTTCATCTTGGATGATATCGACCTATAATAACAGAAAAGAAACATGACTGCCAAAATTAACATAATGGTGGGAATTGTGAGACCAGGTATAGCAAATTCCTGTGATAAATAAAATGGCAAATTAGTATTTAAATCAGCAAATTTTGTCTCTTTCAAGAATGCAATTACCTTCAACTTTTCTAAAACTATCTGAATATCTTTTACAGTAAAGTTCATGACAGGAAACATTGGAATTAAAGCAAAGTTGAGATTTATATTTAAGGCAAAGTGCTGATGAGTAGGCAAAGTCCGTAATGAACCACAAGTAATTTCACAATAATCCGGAGCCTTGTAATGACCTTTCACAACTAGCTGCTTAACACCAACATGGCATTTTAAAATAATAGAAGTTTTATTTGGAAAGAATAAATACTGCACATTGTGGAGATGAGTGTGAAACACAGTTTTGACACTAACTGGCCTATAGGTGCATTGCGCAATTGCTGTACGTACATTGGTTTGTATGACTGCCAATTCACATATTCCCTCTGCAGCAGGAATAAACGCGAACAAATAGGCTGGACATACATGTAGGTGTAGATATGACGACTTACACCGTGACAGTACCTCAGGATCATCTAATGCCAATAAAGAATAATTTTCATCAACAAGTAAAAGTTCTTTAGGCCTATCCAGAGTATACAGTGTGTCGTTAAAAAACCAGGGGAAGGGTTCTAAATGCCATGCATTAAACTGATGTTGCCCTCGCATAGGGATGTGGATGAGAATAGCATTGTGCGTGAGAGTCGACTCCAACAGAGGGTAATAATATTCTACCTCATTATCATTAAAAATAGGAGTTAAGTTATACTGCAACTTGCCAATCTGTAAAGCATCAAGAAGCGTCTGCACAGGCACAAGCTTTGCGCCCACACGCCCTATCCCTGCATCTACTATGCTGTCAATTAGTTCGTTTTTACAGGTAACAATCTTTTGAACTGAAATTTCCGCAGCATGCAAATATTCCGTGAAATAAAGGAGCCACTCTAACTTCTTTAACTTATTAACAACCCTCAATACATGGTTAGACTCCGATATTATCGCATTAACTTTTGATTCTAAAGCAGTAATCGCATGGAATGTTTGAGATATAACGCGATTCTGCTGAGATACAGCTTGATCGACAATGTTCATTCGGTCCCCCAATTTAGCTACATCGTCGGCCGTTGCCGTGCCAAACAGAGTGCTTTGGATAAGACCCACAAAATTAAATAAACCCCTTTTTCGTCGTGTCTGAGAACGCACTTCCTTTGCAAGATCAACTTCAGACGCTGGTATTCTTTTTCCAACAGCGACGAGAAGCTTGCGAAGGTTCATGAGACGAAAGTGTTGAAGGTCAATAGTTTGTGTAACCATCGTCGATACATTAGGAGCTGAACTGAGATCATGTAGGATGTCCAATGCTGATTGCATTTGCGCGTCGACGTTTTCCATCTGACGGGGAAGCTGGAGCAGTCCATATAACTCATACTTGATGTTCACCACGTCCTCCACTATGAGAACGCGTCTGGTTTGAGGACTGATGTGGACTTATCTGTCAACACAACGGTGCCACAATACAGTAGAAGCAACACAATGATGTTCCAAGCCATTCTGCAAGAGATTACACTCGTTTTAACATCAACTTGCAGAACGAAGTTTCATACAATAATTTTTATCATTAGGCACACTCTGCTTCTGTACAGTCTGTAAATAGGTGTCTATCACATCATCATCAACTGTGGGCAATAAATTCTCATGGGTCTTCTTAAGACGGTCCACATGCACGACATCTGCGATCTGTGCATTATGCTTCCAAATTTTAAATTTGTTGCCTGCTTCTTTTGCAATAATGCGGAATGGACCCGAAAACTTCGCCGAAAGCTTGGAGTTCCTTTCAGGTTCTCTTATCATAACAGCATCTCCCATCTCTAACATGACAGGTTTAGCATGTTTATGTTGCTTGACCATTTCAGCGCGTGACGCTGCTAAATGTGATCGTACCTGGCTATGAATATCCGTAAAAACGGATTTGTTTTGCCGCGAAATCATCCATATTATAAACAGGGTTCGGCGTATCCGTAAGAACATCATAAGGTAGACGTTTATCTGTACCATATACAATGTAGTAGGGTGATTTGCCCGTAGAGCTATTAATCGACCCATTAATAGACGCTGCAACCTGCGGTAACCAATCTTCCCATGTGTATTGCAAATCACACACAATCGGGCGAAGTATCTCCAGGATCATGCGATTGGTTCTCTCAACAAGGCCTTTAGCCTGTGGATGATAAGCTGTCACAAAACTTTGCTTAATTCCATATTGGGTACATATTTGCGGTACTAGCTGATTCTTGAACTCTGGTCCATTGTCAGAGAGGAGAACTTTAGGCGTAGTATATGGACATATAAAATTCATCACTAAGGCATAAGCCACAGAATCGGCTGTTTTATCCTTCAGTGGGACCAAAACCACGAATCTAGAAAAATTATCCACACACACTAAGACGTACGAGGATCCCTGATGACTCCTCGGAAGTTGTAACAAGTCAATAGCGACTGTGTCAAACGGACGGTCTGGTGTAGGATATTGTAGAATCGGGGCCGGTGATCTTGTAGAACCTTTATGTTGAGCACATGCCAAACATTTAGCAATGTGTAATTCTATGTCTTTCTAAATAGTGTTCCTTAAATATTTCTTTCTTAATTCTGCCAAGCATTTGTCACGTCCCTGGTGACCCGCCTGTGGAACATCATGGAACAATGTTAAAATCGTTTCACACAACGTGTCAGGTACGACTTTTTGAGAAACAATACCCTCTGGCGATTTTTTCGACCTATGGAGTATGTTATGTCATAATTCAAACTGACTTAAAGGAAGAATTAATTTGGGGAGTTTAACATCCTCTCCCGATTCTAGAGCAAAAATGATTGCTGTCCATAATAGGTCGCGTCGTTGCTAATCCTCCAGTTGTGAAAGAGTGAACGTTGAAACAGGCATCACTGGTGTTATATTTCTTGACAAAGCGTAGGCGACAACATTCGCCCTTCCCGGTAATTACCTAAACTCGGGGTCAAATTCCTGAATTGTCAGATAACAGCGTGCTAATCTGCCTGATAGGTTTCTGCCATGGAACAGCTCAGTTACTGCCGCATGATCCTTAAAGACAGTTATCTTATATTCAACGATAATGTCCTAAAATTTCTTAAGTGCCCACGCAACAGCTAACGTTTCTAAATGCGTTACCAAATAACGTGCTTCAGCATCAATAAGTTTACGAGTTGCAAAAGCTATCACTCTAAACTTTCCACGTGTATCCTCTTGCATGAGTACGGCTCCGATTCCATGTCCAGGAGCGCCAGTACAGAGGGTGAAAGGTTGAGTGTAGTCGGGAATGCTAGAACAGGGGCATTGGCAAGCGCTATCTTCAATGCCGCAAAACTATTTTCGTGTTCAGCATCCCATACAAACATTGCATCCTTCTTCAGCAACCTTGTTAGGGGTGATGCCAATGTTGCATAGTTCTTGATAAAAGAACGATAATATCCAGATAAACCAAGAAAACTACGCACTTGATCAACTGATGTAGAACGCGTGAAATGAGATACAGCTTTCACTTTATCATCTACTGCATGTAAGCCCTCACCGTCAACTACATTACCAAGGAAATACATTCTGGATTTTAAAAACTCACATTTTGAAAGTTTAATTTTAAGACCTGCTGTGGAAAGTTTTTCCAACACTTCACGCAGTTTAGTGAGATAGGTATCCACATCCTTACTGACTACTATTAGATCATCCAGATAAGCGCAGACTGTGGTACCAATCAATCCGGCAAACAGGGTGTTGATCATTCTTTGAAATGTTAGTGGGGCATTCCCGAGACCAAATGGCATCCGGAGGAACTCAAAGTGGCCCAGAGGAGTACTAAACGCCGTGACCTCTCGTGATTTCTCATCGAGTGGTATCTGCCAATAACCACTAAGCAAATCTAAGTTGCTAAATACAGCATTATCCTTACCTAAGGACTGCAATATGTCACTCAAGACAGGCATAGGGTGCCTATCTGGGATCGTACATTCATTAACGCGCCTGAAATCAATACCAGGGCGCCATCCACCATCCTTTTTTGGGACGAGGAATAAAGGGCTATTAAAATGGGACTTAGAATGTTTAATAACATTTTCATCCAACATATCTTGCACCAAATCCTGTACTACAGCGCGCTGGCTATGAGGTAGTCTGTAAGCTGGTACATAGATAGGATTTGTTCCCTCCTTTAACGCTATATGGTGGGATGTTTAGTCTGTCTGACCTAGCTTTTCCACTGGCAAGGCTACAATATTTCTGTAGTCAGCAAGCAGCTCTAAAAGGCGTGTCTTGCCCTGAGGATGATCGATCACCTTAACATGTGGCACTATTTGATCTATCCTCCCTTGTTTAGGCTCTTGGGATTGAGTAACAATACTACCAATTGGGAATTTTGTTGGCTGTAATTCGACATTGGTGTGATATACCAAAAAATCACAGAAATAACATCCTTTCTTTAATATCCTTTGAACGCCTGTTCTATTCAGAACTAGGACGTCTGTCAAACCACCAGGGTGTATCGTGCTTAACATCGACTCGCACGACAACCCTTTTACCTTGCACGTTTCCGGGAGACAAACAACATCAGTGTCCGTGTACACGTCAGGTAATTTGACAGTTGCTTTGGTGAATTCCTCATTCTGGTAATGGAGAGTACTCTTCAAAACTGCAGGCATGATCTTCCAACTGTTGCTGCTAAAATCACGCTGGGAAAGTGAGGGTGTGTGGTTTTGGGTTAGCTCTGACACATTTTCCGCCTTCCTCTGAGTGGGAATGGTGGACAACACTTTCGACCTTGCGGTGAGCAAAGGTGCAGAATGACACATAGCGCTGCAGGAAACACTTTTAAACGTAATAGTATTATTACGTGGATGAACATCTATCATGTTCGTTCTAAGGGTTGGGAGACCCATTAACCCGTCAGCTGGCAAGTTAAACTGCTGAACCACATAAAAGTCTGCGTAGAAGGGTGTACCACGTCTTGAAAATCTGAGTGGTAACGTCACCATTCCGTTAATGCTGAGCTGCGTGCCGGATACACCTTCGAGATCGGCGTCAGTAGGTCTCCATTTGAAATCACGGTGAGGGAGTTTACGTTGTAACTCCTGATAGGATGTCAAGGCCAAAACATTAGCGCATGCACCCGTATCTATATAAAGAGCCAATCTTATATTATCCACTCTCACCGGCACTGACAACACTTCCACTTTACTTAGCGCCGCTACTATCGAGGCTGCTATAGAAGTGTTGTGGGCAGCAGGCACTAACGTACCTACCCTTTTTCGTGTCGTGACGGTCGCTGGTCTTCCCCCGACTTGTCTTGGGAATAATGCGGTTTACGCTTCTGCGCTACCTGGGGTGCACCATAGTCTAAATTTCGAACCTTCAACACTAAGCTGCAATCATCAGTGTTGTGAGTTGTCGACTTGTGGAGTGCACACCACGGTCGTGATTTGCGGCTAGGTGGAGGCGTAGCCTTAACCGCCTCCGTGTATGACCTTGACGCTTGCTTAGCTCCAGTTCTCTCTGTTGTCTTAGCACCACCACCCTGGAGCTGAAAACAATCATCAATCAAATGGCCCCGTTTATTACAGTGGGTACACGTCATAGAACGACGTTGCATGAAAGTCCGGTGTTGTGGTGCAATGGGAACCAACGGTGCCATTTGTGCTATCTGGGGAGGTGCCGTAACCTGGGAGGGATTCGCCATCAGGGGTCTCGTAACCTTGGGAGAAAGTTTGTTTGCGTAATCCACCATATCAGTAGGCGGTACAAACTGAACTTCCTGTGCCCGGCTGTATATAGGATGACGAACTACTAATAGGAAACTAATCAATTCGATTAGTGTTTCCACATTTGTCGCTGACATTTTCTCATCTTTGTCATACCAGTCCGAATTCTGGAAGGTCGCCTCCATATCCTGACGCACTTCCCCGGCAATATCAACTGCCACCATAGGTGTTTCTGCGTGAACCACTGGAGCACAATGATCCAGCCACCTGAAGATCCATTGCATTTGGCCCAAATGTGTCCCTCCCCAAAAAATTCCAATGAGGGTGCGCTTAGATTGTTCATAGCTAGGGGCCGTTAAACCATACGCATTTAAGTGATTTCTAGCAAATGATCCCTGCGTAATGTGGGAACGCACAAACGACTTTTTATCAACATCACTGGTAATTTTGGCATTGAGCATAGTGTCCTCACATGCACGAATGAAATGTGCCACACGATAATCATCTTGACCCGTAAAATTACATACGTGGTCGCCATGTGGCATCATATGAAATACATTATCAGGGTTAGTTGACTCGGTAGCATTATTGGGGAAAGTGTTAGAGGAAGTCATTTTAGCGTTAGAAGTTAGCAAGCCAGTATTTTTACTCCTAACTGAAGGCTCAGTTAATGGGGTGGGTAATGATAAATCAACCGACACACTGTCACCCGGAATAGGATTAGAAACTACTTGTGTATGTCTAGGCGAGGTACGATATTGATTCCCCGACCGTAAGGTACGACGGCTTAAGTCGTCAAATGAATACTCAATTAACTGCTCACTACTCTCTACCGAAACGTCTAACTGTATCTCCGGCTTAAGTCCTAACTCAATCTCTGCAGTAGATACTTGACGTTTATCCTCTAATTGTAATTCGTCAGCAAATAATTGTGCAAGGTGAGTAAGGTCTTCAAATTTATACATTGGAAACTTTGAAAATTTATCCAATAAGTTTCATATGAGCCAGACAATGATTAACAGTACTAGCAAAATACTTGGCTCTCATGTACAGGAAATGATAAAATTTATAGTTAAAATAATTAAACTAACAATAATTGAACAGATAAGAAATAACTGATGCAAATTACATCACGTCAGTATATATTAATATACGAAGACATTTACTTCAATGACATAGCCTATCCGATGACCTATCAATGTGGAGTTATGTTTCGAACATGTAAATGTGCATATAAAATATGTTACTTTTGAAATACCTAACACAGGAGTTAGGGCGTCTGTATAGAAAACACGATCCGCCAAGCTGGTGGGGTGGAGTCGGGTGGATTCCTCAAGGTCTCTTCACAGGCCTCTGCTATGCCTATGTGAGGTTGCCCCTAGCAACCAGGGAGACGCTTTGCAAATGAGGAACGTCGGGTGAGTCCACTTCACGACAGGGGAGTACCTTCACAGAGTGATGAGATGAGATTGTCCTGAGTAAGCTGGATTGAGTTTTCTTCTATGCGCTGATACGATGTCTCCTCCACTGAATGTCAAACCTTCTGCAGTCACGTATATATGGGGGGGCTGTCTGATGACACCGGAAATACTGCAATCAACGATCGCGAAACCACAACAGCTGTACAGACACTTGTGAAATGTCGTTTTGTTAGTAAACCCGGAAAGTTTATGAGTTTGCTTGCAACACTGTAGACGGCACATGGGTAGATCGCTGACACTACGCTTCCTTGGTCAGCCCACTTGTTGCTAACAGGGATTCCACCATCCAGCTGGTGGAATTCAACAATAACTCAATTGCGGTTATTGTAATAATTCTGCACCTTCCTTTGGGCGACAGAATGAGAAACACTCACTTATTATTGTCTCAATACGGGATATAGTCTCGACACTCGGATATTGTTTGTAACGCTTCACTGTTTTTTGTTTTTCTTGTTTTCACAAAACACCGACGCCTTGGTATGTAGACTCATATGTCGTTTTCGTACCCACACGACCTGCCACCTATATGAACCGGCTGATTAATACCAATGTTAACCAGGTTGGTACACATATTTTATACTGGGCCTTAGTAACGAAACCCAATTGAAGTTTCTTCTTTTATTAAAACGTATTATTTGTCATTTCTTGTAGATCCACAATGAAAACGTGGATAAGATAAATCAATCCCACTTTACCTTATATGTATGGATTGATCAAAACACACAAACTTAACAATCCATTACGTCCTATCGTGAGTTCTGTGGGTTCTGTTACTTACAAATTATCCAAGTGGCTGGTAAAGATGCTATCCCCTCTTACAGGCCAAATATCTAATTCACATATACACAATAGCAGTGATTTAATTGATAAACTCAAGAAACACAATGAACTTTGCGAATTAATAAGTTTTGATGTAAATTCACTGTTCACTAGAGTACCTGTGAAAGACCTACTTTCATTTCTTAAAGATAAATTACAACTGTTAGATTTAACTATTGAACATGATACTTTCCTCAAATTGATAGAGTTATGCGTAACTGACAATGTGTTTAGAGCAAATGGGAAGTTCTACAAGCAAATATTTGGCATGAGCATGGGTAATTGTCTTTCTGCTCCTCTAGCCAGTATTTATATGGAGTTTTTTGAGTCTAGATTACTACCCAATATAGTGGACTTTATTCCTCCATGGTATAGATATGTAGATGATGTTCTTTGTCTTTGGCCTAGAAACAGTGACCCTTTGGAATTTTTAGACAAGCTTAATGAAATTGTCCCAAGTATCACATTCAAAATTGAAAGAGAAATAAATGGATCCCTTCCATTCCTTGACATGCTTATCATGAGAAATGGCCAAAACTACAAATTTAAGGTATACAGAAAGCCCACACAGGTAGACAGTTTCATACACTTTTTATCGAATCACCTGGAGTCTACCAAAATGTCAGTTTTTTCTGCTATGTTCTTAAGATGACCTGCGTATTTGTGACTGAATTTCTTGACGATGAATTGAAACACATTCGTTCCATTGCACAGAAACTCGGGTACCCTTCTATGTTTGTTGATCGTTGTTTTAAAAGGGCTAAAAAATCCTTTCATTCCTCTCAAACCAGGCAAATTCCTACACTTAAGAATATATTGACTCTGCCCTATCGTAATGAAGTTGTCCCGTTAGTTCGGTCCCTCAAGCTACTAAACATTAATGTTAATTTCAAGTATGACTCAACCATTACCAATATGTTAATAAGAAATAGCCCAAGTTTGAATGTAAATGGAAGTGTTTATTGTATTCCATGTAGCAAATGTAATTGTAATTATGAAGGACAGACAGGAAAAACACTGCAGCTCAGAATCAAACAACATAAGTACAATATCAGAACAGCATCTGAAAGCATTGCTTGGAAAAAAGCTTTGAAGTATTTAAATTATCTTGTGTCACAGAAAGACTTCTGGGTGAAGCTAATTTGATTAAGGAATTAAAATCAATAAACCTTAGTGATGGTCAGTTCAAAACTGATAATATGTTACATAAATTTATTTGTCAGTGGCCCAAGGATAAAAATGCTTTGAAAACCTTTCATCTAGATGTATGGTAGTTATTTAGTGGATCCCTTATTTTTGACCTGACCTGACTTGTCACGTCACCCCCCTTCTCTTTAGCTCCTCTACGTGTGTGTTGGTGTGGGGATTAGTGGATGACATCATTATGACCTGACCTCATGTTTTTAAGGTCACCCTGTATATTTAAGCCTCTCTCTGTCCATGTAATCCAGTTGCCTCTGAAGATGTCTTGAATAAAGACGAAAGCTAAGGTGCTCCATTGTTTCCCTTTTCCCGTGTGATTTTATCAAGAAGTATTATTTGTATAATTCCTGAGTGTAGATCAAACGTAAGTTCCACTATTTATGAGTGTGATAAGAAAGGACGGCGTCTATGTAAATAGACGTGAATCAACGTCAGTTCGATGTAAGTTTGGGAGTGAGATTGATTAAGGGCGTCGCATGGAGCGCGCTTACATAATTGCTGACATATAGTCATATGGGCTTCTCCCTCTTGGGTAAGCTACCGTTCACGTGATATGTTCATGACACCTCATAGTTACTGGAAAATTTCAGGGGTTGAAACTGAATATAAATCAAATGTAAATAACCCATTTATATAATACTTCTGTTGAGGAGACAGGGGCCATTACAGGCAAAGTGTACTCCAAGCTTTGTCAATAAATTTGTTAAACTAACTAAATGGGCCTAGTATGTGGGAATTAATTTCCACCTTCATCATTCAGGTCCTTGAAGCACCGTAGTAGTGATCTTGTGTGTTATCGGACTTGGAATAACAATCCAATGTGTTATATGTAAATAATTTGCAAATTAATTAATGATTTAATTAACTAGTTAGGTTAGGGAAATGATTACACGGAATGCAAAAAAATTAGGGTAAAAACATTGTTTGGCACGTATTACTTCTATGGATCACGTTAATATTGTTTAATTTACACGATATCGGTGTAGTAGTTAATAAAAATGTAAATATGTCATTCTATTAAGAAATAATATTTTCAAAAAGTATTATAAAGAATAATAATGAAGATTATTTAGTTTTTGTTTATGTATCAATGCGCGATTGGGTCACGCAATTGTACTATCGTACACAAAAATCGTGTCCACTATCCAGCCACAGTGAGGTTTCGAATAGCCTCGAGTCTTAAGTTTCGAAACAGCTGGGGTAAATGCTATGGTCGGCCAAATGATGTCGCCCACTGTAGTGTGTGTAGGTTATGTATCTAAGCTACTGTGCCGAGTAGCAACCTTGTATATAAGCTACTGTGCCGAGTAGCATCTATGTATGTAATTACGTGGCAACAATGCACGTGTTATGTGGCAACATTGCCCCGAGGCTGCCATATGGCAATGCCGCCTTAGTCTGACTCAGGGGGTCGTGCATGGCACTTCATGCGCATGCTGCTCACTACTTGTATCTCTCCTATCCGTTAATAAATGGACTTCAGTGTTACCAGGTGTTTCCCTACCCATCACTGCCTTCTTCAGGGAACACTTGGAACCTTCATGGTGCAGTGAGTAGGATTTGTGGACTTACAAGTGTTGTGAACAATGCCGACAGTTACATCTGCCGGTGATGTGCGTGTCGACTCGAGTGTGTTGTGTTGTGTTTCGCCGCGACGTACAGTGTTGTGCCCATATAGTGCGTTTTAGTGACATTGGCAGTGTTAGTGTCAGTGTATTAGTGTGTCTAGAGCTGAGAGTTGAGCATTGGCCTGTTTTTTGTGGTACCCACGGAGCACGCAGGCGTACACCCTTCTCGTGTGAAATCCGGGGAGACACTAACGTTCTTATCTCCGCGGAGGCTCTACCTGGGTGGCGCATTAAGGCCACTACGATTTGCTCTCTCAGACACACACACACACACGCGCACGCACGCACTCACGGACAAAACAGTGGACTCTGTGCGTCATTTCTGTGTTGTTTACGTCATATATATGTGGTTCGAGCTGATGAGGCGCCACTTTATATACTAAACAGCGCAGTTCAAGCATAGTAAGATGGACCGGTAAGAAGGGACAACGTCAAAATGGGAGACACGACTCCCCACCTTCCCCTCTACTGGGCGCAAATGGAGCTTCTGCGCCCACTGCCTCTCATTCTCCACCTCCAGGGACGGACATTGCCACAATTGTGAGGTGGATGGACGACAGGGACGAAAGATGAAGAGAGATGGAATTTCACAGGGAGGAGATACGAAGAGAGGAGGAAAAGGCGCGCTTTGATGCAATATTGGCGACCCTGGCGCTAACCCACCCTCCCTCCCTCACTCGCAGGTAGCGGGCACCAAGGCGCCAGTACCCTCCCTCCTCCACCACACCAGCGTCCTCCAGGTACTCATGCTACTCAACAGCTCCCAAGGCATCTGTTCAACCCCCTCCCGCCCTCTCACCAGACGTCACGTTTCAGCTTTTTCGGGAGTGGAGGCGGCGGTGGACAGATTACTCCACGATGGTGGACCTTGATCGCATGCCTCCAAACAAACAGCTCATCCAACTGTGGATGTCTGTCGCTGGAGACCCAGAGAGTTTTGGAGCACACGTTGCAAGTGCCTCCCGATTCTACGTCTTCAGTGATGGATGTGCTCGACCTTTTACAAGAGCATGTTAAAGGTCGGAATAACGAGGCTTTGCGTCGCCGTGCCTTCACCAGCTGCAAACAGGCAGAGAATGAATCCTTTGACGACTTTTTTGTACGCTTGAAGAGATTGTCGAAGGAGATCGACGTCTGCAAGACGCACAGCCAGGAATGTGAGGAAGACTGGATCAAGCACGGGATCTTGACAGGTGTCAGGCAAGAAGAGTTGGTGCAGCGACTCATCCTCCTGGACGCTTCCTATTCACTCCAGGTGGTAGTGACTGAATGTCGGTCATACGAGGCCACCAAGTCCGCCACCTCTGCCTTACGGGCCCCACCTGCTGTGAGAGCTATCTCACAGTACAAGAAGGGTAAGAAGGCGGCCAACAACGTGAAGGCTGCTGCACGTTCTTCCACGCCTCCGCCTAGTGCTTCCTGTGGCAGCTGTGGAAAGCAGCATGGCCCAAAGACATACCCAGCCGCCGTCGCACTATGTCGTGGAGGTGACCGGAAGGGCCGCTGGTCTAACACAGACAGGTGCCCTGCACGAGGCCACAAGTGTCAGGCCTGCCGTCGCTATGGATACCACGACAAGTGCTGCTGCCAACCCAAGCTCAAAAGCCCGAGACGAGGAAGAAAGCAGCGCACTTCCCTCTGGGTGGTTCGCATGTAGCCCCCTTCAGATGGCCCACACAACCCAAAGCAGCAGCTGAGTCACATCAGGAGGGTGGAATTGACCACACACCCCAGGGCTACCCCTTCCCCTACCATCTGCGTCGCCGTCACACACGGTGATGTGTCGGGTCACATTGAGGTGATACCGGACACTGGCACTGATGCTACGATGATAGGCCTGAAGCACCTACAGAAACTGGGCCTCACCAAAAGTGACCTGGGACCACCGCCGCAGCTGCTGTACTACAATGCGGACGGTTCCCAGATGCCGGACGCTGTGGGCTCCTTTCAAGCGGAGATTACCTACGGCGACAGGTCGTGTCATGGATGGATGGACGTGCAGCCTACTCTCGCTACACTTTCCTGAGCAGATCCCAGCTGCTCGGTACACCACCAGCAGGGTGCGCGAGTCAACGAGCAACGCGCCTGGCGCTGCCGCACAGAGCTGCCCAGAACCCGCGTCCACTCCAGCCCCGCCTCCAGCCAAGTCACGGCTGCTTCCTCTTCACAGACATCCCCTTCAGCCGCAAGGGCTTACTTCCTGAAGGAGTACTCGGAAGTGCTGGTGACGAAGGAGGCCCTATGGACCGAGCCACAGAAGGCTATGGCGGGTCCGCCTATGAGGATACACCTGTGGGAAGATGCGCAGCCGTTTGCCATACACACTCCTCGGTTGATCCCTCTCGCCTTCAGGGATTCAGTCAAGAAGGAACTGGATTCCATGGTGGCCCAGGGTGTCATCGTACCCGTTGGTGACGACTCGTCCCCTTGGTGCCACCCTCGAGTCGCTGTGGCTAAGACTAACGGTGGAGTGCGGATTACTACCGACTCGTCTAAGCTTAACAGCCAGGGGTCCTGTCCCGCCCACCCTTCACCCACACCTTTTGCAGCTATATGGAGTGTGGACCCGAAGGTACGACACTTTTCGACAATGGACGCCCTCTGTGGTTACTGGCAGATCCCACTGAAGAAGGAGGATCAGCCACTGACCACTTTCATCACGCCTTACGGACGCTACCGCTACTGCCGTGGCCCTATGGGATTCGCTGCTACTGGGGACGCCTACTGTCTTCGTGGTAACATGGCACTTCAAGGCGTGACCAACATCTAGAAGGTAGTGGATGACGACGTCCTCTACGATGAGGACTACCTGACGCATCTTCGCAGCATCGACGAGGTACTGACCAGGTGTAGGACGCACGGCATCACTCTGAATGCAGAGAAGTTCGTCTTGGCCGCACCTGCAGTGTCTTTCTGCGGCTACCGACTCTCAAGGGATGGCATTGCTGCGGACTCGGAGAAAGTTCACGTCATAGCGGACTTTGCCAAACCTGCCAACCTTACGGATCTCAGGTCTTTCATGGGCCTGGTGAACCAGCTGGCAGAATTTTCTCCTGACGTCTCCGCTGCTGCCGGGCCTCTCCGCCCCCTGATGAGCCCCAAGAGGACTTTCACGTGGACCCCTGACCACGACCTCGCCTTTCATAAGGTGAAGGAGGCCCTGTCAAGTCCACCTATCCTTGCTACTTTCGACCCAGCGCTCCCCACCATCCTCCAGACAGACGCCTCGCGCCTGTACGGGGTTGGTTACGCCCTTCTCCAGGATCACGGTGGAGGAAAGTACCGGCTCGTACAGTGTGGCTCTCGCTTCCTCACCGATGCCGAGTCTCGCTACGCTACCATCGAGCTGGAGCTGCTGGCAGTGGTATGGGCCTTATCGAAGTGCAAATTTTACTTGATTGGCCTACAGCACTTCGACCTCATCACAGACTACAAGCCCTTGGTCCCCATTCTTAATCACTATTCGCTGGACGCCATCGAGAATCCCGCCTCCAGTGCCTGAAGGAGAAGATTTTGGCCTTCGTCTTCACAGCGGCTTGGCGCGCAGGTAAGGAGTTGTGCATCCCAGATGCCCTCTCCCGCTCCCCAGTCAGCCGCCCTACACCTGAAGACGAGATGCTCAGCACCGAGGCCGGTTTCTCCGTCAGCAACATCGTCACCTTGTAGGCGGTACAGTCCCTCGCCAGCACCCAGGCCTCAGTGTCGCCACCCGACAGCGATCAGGCCCTTGAGGAACTATGGACCGCGGCACACGACGACCCCTCCTACACTCAGCTCTTGGAGAGTGTGAGGACTGGGTTCCCTCGCGACCGTTTTGACCTCCACAACGCCCTACGCCTGTATTGAAAGATACGCGAGGACCTCTACGCAGATGGGGACCTCGTCCTGTACGGTGCCCATGTGGTCGTCCCTGCAGCTCTCCGTCGTCGCGTTCTGGCCCGCTTACACGACAGCCATCGTGGAGCAGAGGCCACCAAGCGCGGCGCAAGGCAGGCTGTGTACTGGCCCGGCATTGATGCGGATATCGTCAATACGGTCCGTGCCTGTGAGCTGTGCCTGATCATCCCAGTCAACAGCAGGAGCCCCTCTTGTGCGACGACGAACCCACCAGTCCCTTCGAATCCGTGTCGGCTGATTTCTTCAGCACAGCTGGGAAACATTTCCTAGTTGTCGCCGACCGACTCTCTGGCTGGCCTGTGGTGGTAATCTGTGGCTCGGACACGACGTCTGCGGCACCATTCGCCACTTCCAGCACCTCTTTCGTGACCTGGGCGACCCCGTACGTCTGCGGACGGACGGTGGGCCATAGTTCACCAGCCCGGACTTCACAGGATTCCTGGAGCGTTGGGGAGTCCGCCACATCGTGTCAACACCCCACTACCCACAGTCGAACGACCACACTGAGGATGTGGTCAAGACAGTCAAGCACCTCTTCCTCAAGGTGGCCCCTTCAGGCAACATAGACTGTGAGGCGTTTGACAAAGGACTCATGGAGTTACGTAATATTCCCACCCACACGCCAAGGCCTTAGCGAAGGAGTGGCAGACCAGAGCCGAGAGCTGCGACCGCCGCGCCGCTACACGTGCCCAGGACGCCAAGGCTCGGTATGACGACCGTGCCCGCCCTCTTCAGCCGCTGGAGATTGGTGTCCTTGTCCGCGTCCAGGACCCGACGACGACACGTTGGGACAAGGTGGACATAGTGATGGGCGTCAGCTGGTCGCGGGACTACAAGGTCAGGATGCCGAGCGGCCGCGTCTGGTGGAGGAACAGCCGCTTCTTCCGGCCAGTCCCACCCCCTGCTGCTGGCCCCCTGACCGAGGACGAGTCCCCTACACCTCACGAGGATCCGTCCCACAGTGCACCTCGACATTCGGAGCGACTTAGGACTAAGAAGTCCGCTCAAGACAAAGATTATGAGCGTGAGGGAGATGTAGGTTATGTATCTATGCTACTGTGCCGAGTAGCATCTATGTATGAAATTACATGGCAACAATGCACGTGTTATGTGGCAACATTGCCCCGAGGCTGCCATATGGCAATGCCGCCTTAGTCTGACTCCGGGGGTCGCGCATGGCACTTCATGTGCACGCTGCTCACTACTTGTATCTCTCCTATCCTTTAATAAATGGACTTCACTGTTACCCGGTGTTTCCCTGCCCATCACTGCCTTCTTCAGGGAACACTTGGAACCTTCACTGTGTGTGTGTGTGTGTGTGTGTGGGGGGGGAATAGGAGGTGGGGGTTAGTCTAGTAACAGGCTGTGTGTAGATGGAGCATAACATCGTGAATTCCGCTATCACTGATAACAATAAGAATGTCATGAAGATAGTAAATATAATTAAGCATGGTAAGAGATGTGTAATGGGTAAAGAAAGCACTACAACGACCATATCTCTGTCGTTCATGGCTACGACGGTGCGAATGATGGGCACACCAGTAATTAATTCTCCGTAACTACCAGTAATGGTAGTCACGGAGAATACACAAGTTGTTACCAAGGTTGGCGCCACCCATACCATGGGAAGGAGGTGATGTCGAACACAAACATGCCAAGGTCTCATTCCTACCATCGTCACCAACAGGTAAGTCACATTAATTTGTCAGCATAGCCCATGTCGTCCTTATACTATTGAAGGGTGTCCCATGAGTGACAGCAGATATTTGTAGAGGTGAAAGAATATGTGATATTAAGTTTAAAATTTTCTATACACAAGCATTTTTTCGGTTGGCAAAAGTCCTGGGAAAATGAACCCACAAGTCATCAGCAAAAACTTATCAAATCATCATTTTATCCTTGGTCACCATCAAAACAATGCTCTCGACATCACGAAACTATCCTGAATCGTCTGAGAATTGGGCATACGCGAATGTCGCATGGCCAACACATGTCTTCCCCTAATGGAGCCCCACCTATATGCTCCAACTGCCGAACACAAATAACAGCCCAACATATTCTCATTGAATGCCCTGTTTACAATCGGTATCGAACAATGTGCTTCACTAACAATACAATGTAAGATATTTTAGCAGAGACCCCAAAATTTTCCCTAAGTTCAGTTTTGACCTTTTTGAAATAGTGTAATCTCCTCCAAACAATATAACACTAAATTATAGAAACACAAATATATGTTAACTAAACCCACTGGCCAGCCATAGGAGAGACTCAAATGGGTGTCATTGGTCTGGTTAAACTAAATCTTAATGATGATGATGATGATGATGATTATCGGCGAATGTTCACTGTACAGTAGCAGGGGTGGTGGTGGAGGTTGGGGGGGGGGGGATCAACTTGCAATTCACTATGAATACATGAAATAGGAAGGGTTTCTTGGGCAGTTCATCCTAAAAAGATTTACCAAAACTTTATGTCAGAGTAATAATACTTAACCTAGGTGTTACCAATACCATTAATTTACTCTAGTATATAAAAGCCTGCATCAGTTCCCATAACATAATATTACTCTGCCATTTCAAATATGCCTGCAGGATGAGCAAATTCGTCGGCAGTGATTGCTGAGCGAGGCCAAATCATCGGGATGTGGAGAGCAAGGGCAACTGTACCGAACATTGCTCTCGAAGTGGGAAGGAGCACCAAGACGATTAGGAGGTGGATCTGCCGGTGGGAGGAAGAGGGCTCAGTGGAGACGAAACCTCGAAGCGGGAGACCACGAGTAACGTCGGCAAGGATGAACGCCATGATCGTGGCAGCTGCAACGGTATATCCAATGCAAACATCAGTGGAGCATACAAGAAATCTGGGCCTCAACTGCCATCACATGACAACGAGACGCCGACTTCATGAAGCCAGGATCTACTGCCATATTCCAGCTCACAAAGGGTGGCTAATACCTACTCACAAGGAGTGTCGACTCGGCTTTGCATTGAAACACCTTCCACAGAAAAGAATACTGGAGAACCATTATATTTACTGATGAAACGGTGTTCAGGTCAGCGGGAGCCGAAGCAAGGCAGTGCTGGCGGCCCCCCAACACAGCTACCATGAAAAACACATTCAACATCGCGCAGTGATTGGTAGGGTGTCAGTGTCATTCTGAGGGTGGATGTGGGCACATGGGCCAGGTGAACTGGTCATAATCAATGGCCGTTTCACTGGTGAGCAGTATGTAGACATCCTGGAGCAAGTGCGAATTCCTACAGTCCGGGCTATGGCAGTTCCAGCCCCCCACACTATCAGGCTGGTTCATGACAACAGTCCCATTCATACCAGCAACATAGTGAAGGACTACCTCCAGGATCACCCTGAAATTGAGGTCATCGACTGGCCAACACTAGGATGTGATATTAATCCGATTGAACATATTTGGGCCATGATGAAACGTGATTGGGATATCGGGGAGCAGCGAACCTGTGCAGCAATAGAGGCCAAAGCTTATGACGTGTGGGAGAGTATATGTCGACGACCAGGGGTGTGCCTGAAGCTGGTCGACTCCATCCCTAATCGCCTTGATGAAGTCCTGAATGCAATGGGTGGCTGGACCCAATACTAAGATGTGTGTATTGGTGTATTGCTTGGATTTTAGTATTGTTTGCAAATACAATTAATATATATTAACTCACCTAGTGTTATCTTAAATCCATGTCCATAATGATGTCTTAAACTATATCTCATGAAAATTCATAACAATGTAACTTAACAGCCACAAATTATGTATTGTGTGGTATACAATGATCTGTATGACACGTCGTGGAATGTGTTGTCTTATAACACAATATAATTATATAGTTACAATTTCTACCATCATTGAAATGCTCGTGATGTTCAGCACACAATACTAATGGTAACTGAGCACACTCCAAAATATATGAAGCTTGCATATTGTGGTGGGGTGTTTAAACACTGGAACTTGGAAGAATTGGGACAGTCACCTAGATAACCTTTTCACTCCACTCTTTTTAACACAAGTATATAATTATATAATATTGCATATTATCACAAATATTTAGTAAGCAAAGGATGGGTGGAATATAAATACATATTACCATAATCTCTTTGTTGGAGTAACAAGAAAATTGTGACTTGGTAGCTGAGTAACACTAGCTGACCAAGGCCTTTCACCCTGATCCTTGCATATTTCCCTTTTATCCTTAATATATTCCATTCTTTAAAGTATCATTGTGACCTGAGCGGCAATAAGCACCCAGGGCACTGCACCGGTTCCATGAATTCGTAAACATAAACAAGCAACTGTAAGACAAAACGAAGTTAAAAAGGCAGCTTGAAATTATGGTGGTATAAATAATAAATAAACCTGCCTCTCATCCAGCCTCCACCTCCTCTATTCTCTATTCACACACTACAGTGGGCGACATCTGTTGGCCGACCATAGCATTTCCCCAGCTGTTTCGAAACTTCAGACTCAAGGCTATTCGAAACCTCACTGTGGCTGGGGTAGTGGACACGACTGGCGGTAGAAAGGGCCATTCTCTTTTCACCCTTCATGGAAGGCAGACGCAACCCTCCAAAATCTAGCAGACAGCCGGCAACCCAGAGATATTCTAGCCTCTCTGTTCCTCCAAGACTCTACAACTCATAGCAGCCCCTGAAGTAATAGCCAAGTACCTTTTTAAAGTTTAGGTGATCACTTATTCTTGGGTACCTCTATTTTAAGCGTACGGGGCTACCTTAGGTAATTACATTATATTTTTCTATTAGATTTTAATAGCTTATATTTAATATCTACATTAATATCATTATTTTATTGTTCATTTATTATAAGAAACATTTAATTTTACATTCAAGATAATGGAGAATATGTGCATTAAAAATTTGTCCAGATTAGAAACAACGTTGGGAGAGCTATGACTCTGCCTATAATAAACTAGAGTATTTCATAGAGAAAGAGATGAAGGATAAATTCCAAGAAGAGTTTGATAAATTTGAAAAGGAAAAATATTATGTTAATGAACTGAGGATGTTTATTTCACATCTTCACGAAATACTTCTCAATACTTAGTGAGACAACTTCAAAATCCTTTGCCAAAGTTACCTAGTCTTAACTTAACGGAGTATGGTGGGGAGGACGGTACATGGATTTCCTTCTGGGCTAAATTTTAATATGGATTCTAGGAGTGACATGGTTACTGCCAAAGCCAGAGTAGCTCCCATTAAAGCTAGAACGATCCCACAAATGAGCTAACAGCTTTGGAATTGGTTACAAAATTGGCAGTTTAAACTCGCTCAACATTTAAGGATGAGATCACCTTTCAAAGTATATATTTTTTGGACTGACAGTGAGATTACCATTTTTTGGTTGCATAAGGTTAATTGTGACATACTGTATGTACGCATTCGAGTAGCTAAAATGAAGGATCTTGGGTATTCCAAATTACAGAAGCTTTTTTCTCCCACTAAGAACGCGTTCACGTTCAATACGACGGGCCTGAACCAATAATTTGATGGACTACAAATCGGCGAGACAAGAAAGTCTAAGGAAACTAAGGCAACTAAGTGTGATCCGGTGTCGAGGCAGGGTATTGCATGCTGATGTAGCCCATAATACTACACCCGATGCTTTGCTGAAAGGTTTTCATGTACGAGAAAGATCATCCCTGACAACGGGACAAATTTGCGGGAACCGCTCCTGTTTTACTTCATATTTTTAATGATCCGAGAACTAAGACTCATCTCAGACCGCGGCTGTGTGTGCGGTGGTTAACGCCCCCGAGGGGACCGTGGCAAAACGGATTTACTGAAAGATTAATTGGTTTGGTATAGAGGTGTGTAAAGAAAGTTCATGGAAATAAGGAAATCTCTATCAAGGAAATGCAAACGGTAATGATAGAAATGCAAGCTAGACTCAACAATAGACCTTCTTACTTACCTTTGATGAATCTGGTTTAGAGGCTTAACTTCAACTCATTTGTTGCATAGGTATAGAATATATCTTCTACCATTGATTGATGGTCGATCTGACGTAGAAGGCCCTCACTTTGGGCCAAGAGCTCAGCCGTTAAGAGACAATTACCATAAATTAAATTAAATCGTCGATCAATCAATGGGGGCAACAGAGATTGGGCGAGTATTAAATATCCCGAGGAGAAATATTCCATGGTACAAACCCAGCCTCTAAAAGATGTGTTATTTCCCCGGGAGATATAATGATATCAAATTTGGGTCAATCATGATCTTAGTGGCTCCAGGTCAGAGTATCCAGGGTACTCCCGGACGCTGGCGGTACCGTGAAAGCGGTGGAGATAGAATCTCACGGCCAGAAGTATCTAAGAACTATTAAGCTTATTTCATTGGAGTTATCAGCTCCCCTTCATGTTCAGTTTTGGTCACTGTCCTACAGAATAGATATCGAATCCCTAGAAAGCTGACAGAGTAGGATGACAAGACTAATCCCTGGCAATGGGAACCGTGAATATAGGGACAGATTAAAGCATTCGAATTTGCATATATATTGTTACGCCGTCTCTTAACTTACTTAAATATCCAGGTTCTAGGCGTAACCAAACAAAAAAGTGAAGTAAATTAAAAGGGAATAAAAATAAATAATGTAAACCTTTAAGAATTTAATTAATTAAATATTAACACAAAAAGCCTCGTAGGCTGTCACAACAAATTGATTCACCATCGAAACTTTTAAGACACATATGATACTAAACATCGAAACATCAAAAGAATAAAAATAAAGCATTGGATTACGTTAACACTGCATAAACATATAAAACCAAACACTGAAATTAACTAACGTGAAACAACACTGAATTACTTAAATGTAACTAATCAAATACTGCTGGACATAAATAGAGACATAAATAGGTACTCACATAGATATACCACATTGGTGGCGACAGGTACAACACAAATAAATTAGGTATAAGTAACAGGTGACGAGAGTCACTCAAAGGATGTGAACTGTATGACAAGAGGACTGAACTAACTCCGTCAGTTGGTGGGTCCTATATATAAGGTCTGCTCCCGCCACGCGACCCACCGGTGAGTCGTTTAACGATACAGATGGTCGTAGAGAAACAAAGAATGCTCGTTACAATACAAAATGGGTTTGAACAAATAATAACAGTTAAAACTTTAACAGCACAGGGTAAGGTGACTAGATTATATAATAGTAAATAAAACACATCAATCCAGGAATAATATGGAACATGGAAGCATGTTATATAAAAAAAATAGAAAAATACGACATGGTCGAAACAATATATATATATATATATATATATATATATATATATATATATATATATATATATATATATATATATATATATATATATATATATATATATATATATATATATATATATATATATATATATATATATATATATATATATATATATATATATATATATATATATATATATATATATATATATATATATATATATATATATATATATATATATATATATATATATATATATATATATATATATATATATATATATATATATATATATATATATATATATATATATATATATATATATAATATATATATATATATATATATATATATATATATATATATATATATATATATATATATATATATATATACTATATATATATATATATATATATATATATATATATATATATATATATATATTCTTATGATTCACTTGATATGTGAAGTTTATTCTTTTAATTGAAGACATCTTAGGCTATCTTATTATACCTAGATCTTAACCTGAATTAAGTTTGTTTATGTTAAGTTAGGATGTTAGATTAGGTTAGCACTGACGCTTATTAATTTTATTTTGTATTAAGTTTAACTACACAGTCGACCGTTTATACGAAGCAGTTCTAAATTTCGAAAATAAAATGTATACTTATTGTATGTATATTATGTATGCTGGATTATGTATTATGTATGTATATTATGTATGTGCTCCATTTATATTTATTCAGCCTAGCTAGCAGCGTGTGGCAATGTTATTACCATATCCCATATGGAAGCTGCTAATGTATCACTTGCCATACGTCGTCTATGGTAGTTGACCAGGACCTTAGCTAGGGAGCAGTGCTATCCACCTCTGTGTACATACTCTTATCCAGTAAACCGAACCTACAAAACTATACAGGTGTTTGTGTTCTCTCCTGTATATAGAACTTATTACCCAGAATACCTAACATGGCGCAGTGCGTAGTTTTACTGGATTATTACGAGTGATTAGTGCAAGTTTGTGGAAAGCCGGCTGATGGATCCCCGCCTTGGGTCAACCCCGCGTCATCCCTCGAAGAATTTCGCAACTTTGAGCAGTGTCAGTGACAGTGATTTTCTGTGAAGTGTTTAGTGCATTGTGTGTTTCGTGCCATTCATGTGTGACCTTGTTCGAACGGATTTCCAAGGTATACGGCATGTTCTGGGCATTTGTGGGGTGTAGAGCTCAGCGCACCCTCCTCTGACCGTTTACAGAGAGCGACTGAGCTACTCCTATCTCCACCCCCCTCCCTCACAGCGCCGCCTCCACCCCCCCTCACAGCTGGGGCGAGACGCTCTGCCTGCCTGGGACACACACACATACATGTACTAACACTTGCTGACCGCGCGGCTTCTTATATATATTTTATATATATAACCTACTTATCTGTGTATTTAATTAAATTTTTGTCTGAAATCTTGTTGATACGACGGGCTGACCGGTCAACACTGATTTAAGACACAGTACACAGATAAAGTAGTTATGTCTCATGCCTTACGTAGCCGTGGACCCAGCGCCTGGATGAGTCAAGCGGATGATAGTCCCCCAGAGATGGATGACCAGGCCGGCCCAGCTCCCACAACATCGCGCAGCCCTTCACCTCAACATTCAGCGTTATCTCCAGAGATAATTGCCTTAATGAAGTTTATGAGAGATGAGAGACGCGAGGATGAAGCTCACAGACGTTTGGCGGATGAGCACAGAAGGCAAGCAGAGGCAGAACGAGACCACCAACGGAGAATGGAAGACAGTGCACGGTTTGAAGCCTTGATATCTCGCCTCACTGTTAACCAAGCCCCTGGCTCTAACACTGCCTCGGTACTGAATGGTTCAGATACCTCATCCATGCTTCCTTCACGCCCCCCAGCCCCACCTAAAGCAGCAGCTCAAACGCCGCCCATCTTGGAGCCTGATGTAAATTTCCAGACTTTTCGCGAATGGCGGCGGCGGTGGGCTGATTATGCTACAATGGTGGATCTCCAGAGTTTGTCACAGCCTAAACAACTCATCCAGCTGCGTATGTGCCTGTCCTTGGAAGTTCAGCGTGTCTTAGAACATACGTTGCAGGTACCCCCAACCTCTTCGCTGTCTGTAGAGGAGGTACTGGACGTTCTACAACGGCACATCAAAGGACAGCAGAATGAAGCTCTGCGCAGGAGGGAATTGTTTAGCTGCAGACAGATGGAGGGTGAGTCTTTTGAGTCTTTTGACGCTTTTATGTACGTCTTAAGAGAGCCTCGGAAGAGGTAGATATATGTTTAGGCCACCACCAGCAGTGCGAGGAGACCCAGTTGAAGCAGGTGATCCTGATGGGTGTTAAGGACGAGGAACTTGTCCAACGCCTCACCTCCCTCGACTCTTCCTCTTCTCTTCAGGATGTGTTGACGATATGTCGCTCCTATGAGGCTGCCAGGTGTGCCACCTCTGCCATCCGAGCTCCCCCTACAGCTGTACGCGCTGTGTCCCGGTACAAGAAGGACAAGAAGTCTGCTCCTACGCCTTCGCCCACCACGTCCACGCCCGGTTCATTTTGTAACAACTGTGGTAAGCAGCACGGAACACAGGTGTGTCCAGCTGCTCAGTCTACCTGCAACAGTTGTGACCGTATGGGCCACTGGTCGCTCACAGTGCGGTGCCCAGCTAAGTACGTACAGTGCAATGTGTGCGGTCGTCTGGGCCACTATGACAAGTGTTGCCCTACCCACGAACCCAAGGGACAGCGTCGGCGGAAGCTTCGGCGCCCTTCTACCAGTGAGGGCCGCCCACAGTCGCCAAATCAGAGGCACGACGACCCTGGACAAAGCCCGACCCATTTTAGGAGGGTGTACTCCTCGCATCCCAGGACCAAAGTCCCCCAGTACATCAGCGTCATCGTGACCTACGGCGGTGTGTCATCCCGTCTTCAGATGTTGCCCGACACCGGCGCTGATGCTACAGTCATCGGTCCCCAGCATTTGCGATGCTTGGGGCTCTCTCCAAGCGATCTAGGACCGCCTCCCGAGGACCTCTGCGTCACGGCAGATGGTTCACAGATGGCCCCAGCCCTGGGTTCACTCTATGCACATGTCACCTTTGGCAACAGGTCGTGTCAGGCCTGGATTGACGTGCATAATGGTGTCCCGACTCCCTTGCTGTCCTACAGACATTGTCAAGAGTTGGCCATCATCTCCCAGGACTTCCCAACACCGATTCTCGAGGTAAATTACGCCAACAGGGTGCACGAAGGGAGCAGCAACTACCCTGCTGCCGCCCTACCCCTACCTCTGGCCAGTGACACCTCTCCTTCGGTAGTTGTCCCTGCTGCATCACGTCCCCACGCCTTGGCTCGCCTTCACGACAGTCACCGTGGAGCTGAGGCCACCAAACGACGTGCACGACAGACTGTGTTCCGGCCTGGCATCGACCCCGACATCTCCAATGCTGTCCAGGTGTGTAAGCCCCGCCACGTATTACAACCCAGCCAGCAGCAGGTACCCTTCATGAGTGACGACAACCCCACCCGCCCCTTTGAGTCTGTGTCGGCCGACTTTTTCTGTGTGTCAGGAAAGTCCTTCCTGGTTATCGTCGACCGTCTCTCTGGTTGGCCGGTTGTCATCAAGGGCGGTAATGACACGACGTCTGCCGCCACCATCAGCAAGTTCCGCCACTACTTCCGTGACGTGGGCGTTCCTGTACGCCTGCGAACCGACGGAGGGCCTCAGTTCACAAGCCGGGACTTTGCTGCGTTCCTTGACCGATGGGGAGTCCGGCATGTGTTGTCATCGCCCCATTACCCGCAGTCCAACGGCCACGCTGAGGCTGCTGTCAAATCTTTGAAGCACCTCATCCTTAAGGTGGCCCCTTTTGGGAATATTGACTGCGAGGCCTTCGACCGGGGTCTTCTTGAACTCCGCAACACACCTAACTACACCGGACGCTCCCCTGCCCAGGTTTTGTATGGACGCCCCCTTCGTTCTTGTGTCCCTGCTCACCCTCAATCCTTCTCCAAGGAGTGGCAGGCCAAGACAGAGGATTGTGATCGCCGAGCCGCCGAACGTGTTCAGGACGTCGTCGCCCGCTACAACGACCACGCCCGTTCTCTCCCCAGGTTGAGTGTCGGCACCCAAGTCCGTGTTCAGGACCCGACCTCCCTACGTTGGGACAAAGTAGGCGTAGTCATGGGTCTCGGCAGGTCACGGGACTACCAGGTGCGGTTACCCAGTGGTCGTGTGTGGTGGAGGAACCGCCGTTTTCTCCGCCCCGTAACACTGCCTTCTGCTGGCCCCGCCACCAGTGTTGAGTCCCATACCCTTCCCAGTGATGAAGTCCCTCGACGCTCAGAACGGATCCAGAAGAAAAGGTCCGCTCAAGACTTTGCTATGAGCGTATAGGGGGGAGGGAGGTGTATGTATATTATGTATGCTGGATTATGTATTATGTATGTATATTATGTATGTGCTCCATTTATATTTATTCAGCCTAGCTAGCAGCGTTATTACCATATCCCACACGCTTAATTAATATGCCTGGCGACGTATGGAAGCTGCTAATGTATCACTTGCCATACGTCGTCTATGGTAGTTGACCAGGACCTTAGCTAGGGAGCAGTGCTATCCACCTCTGTGTACATACTCTTATCCAGTAAACCGAACCTACAAAACTATACAGGTGTTTGTGTTCTCTCCTGTATATAGAACTTATTACCCAGAATACCTAACACTTATATTACTCCTATGTTGTAATTATCCCTTTAACATAGGGCTGTTCAACCGGGTGCAATGAGCCTCACAGGGGACATTATCATTATTATTATTATTATTATTATTATTTTGTTTATATTTTCCAAGCATCTGATCATTCTAATGATCAGAATTTTATCTGTCTGTACTGAAAGAGTGTATATTATTTTGCTTAATGTTTAATATTATTGATTTTATGTTAAATGAGTATTCTATTAATTCTACTTGTAATTGGCAACATAAGTTTTTGGATAGGGGAGCATGGGTTTGTATAATTTTGGTTTGGGGTGCACGAACTTATATAGGTTAAGCAGCCCTGCTCTAACGTATCACGCAAATATATATGCTGTTTGTCTTGTTCGTTTTTGTGCTCATTGTTCAGAAAAGACATCGATTTATGTTCAGACAAGTGCACCTGAGATCAAAATCAATGTTGATAAATTTCCCTTTCAATTTAATATTTTTCTGGTATATTTAATGGATTTGTTATCATTTCTTGAAGAAATATATTTAATTTATTTTTACAAGTTAAAGGTTAACGTTATTTCTACTAAACTTATATTTTCCTGCCATGTTTTCTGTTATAGTCTGTTTCGCTATCTAAGTTGCTAATCGACTAATCACCATTTAAGGAAGGGTGTAGTTTTTAGGTCAATTCACAATAAAGAAAATAAGTTCACTGTAAAGAGAATTCAGTGATTTTACTGTTATTCTTCGAAAATCACCGTCTGACAACCCAGTGTTTTGTATGTTTCTTAAACAATCCGTCTAATTAAAATCTCTCTGTTTTGCTTGAGAATGGCTCCTTTGTTCTGTCTCTGCATTTTTTTTGTAGAAAAGTAACGTGATTTTAGGAAACACCCTGATGACATTTTTGAAATAACAAAAATATAGTAATGATGTAAATACATAAAGAAACAGAGAGGAGAGCTGTGTCTCTGAAATTCAGTTTACTTAAACAAGTTTAAGAGAATAATAAAAACACTTTCAAGAGTTTTTTCTTCACAAAATAAATTATTTCTTCCACGGTACTAATACAAAAGAGCATGACAACTAAAAACCAATTAAGTTATTTAGCAAAATTGACGAGTCAAAATTTAACAACCTACCATATAAATACGTCTGGCATGTGGGCGTGCATTTACATCTTTAAAAGAGGGAAATGGAATACTACTATTTTAAGATATAATTATAATAATAATAATAAATAAAATTAGACGTACCCTTCGTTTCGATTTTATGGAGCTCACTTGTCGGTCGGTACGTTCTCCGATAGAATGGCTTCCCCAGAGTTCACAGCCAATGAGAGAGTAACTAACCAACATCACCACCATCGGTAACAGGTAGGTAGTGGTGAAGAAGACGATATTGTATCTGTAAAATATAAATTGACAGTTTACATATTTATGTAAAGCATGCATTTATACGATCGAATATTTGCGCACACAGACACACAGGAATATGCTGTTCAATTTTGGTGCCCTTATTATAGAATGGATATCAATTCACTGGATTCGGTGCAGCGAAGAATGACGAAAATGTTTCTGGGACTTAGAAACCTTCCATATCAAGATAGAGTAAAGAAACTAAACTTGCATTCCCTAAAAAGACGAAGAGTGTGGTGAGATATGACAGAATTATTTAAGTGGGTGAAAGGAATTAATAAAGGCGATATAGATAAAGTGCTTATAATATCCGAGCAGGATAGGAATCGTAGCAACGGATTTAAGTTGGATAAGTCTAGGTTTAGGAGGGAGATAGGAAGGAAGTGGTTCACAAATAGGGTGGTAGATTAGTGGAACAAAATTAGCAACTTTGTAGTAAGTGCTGGAACACTGGAAAGTTTTCAAAGGAGGCTAGATAAATTCATGGATGATAGAGAGTGGTAGTAACTCTCGACAGGAGCTGTCATGCACAGGCCAACAGGCCTATTGCAGACTTCTTATGTTCTTATGTTCTTATTAGCCGGAAAATATCCACACCGACACGGTTATAGAAAAAAACGCAATTCAAAACAAGCTCTTGCAGCAGCCCAAATTCCTTATGCACAGCCACAAACCTAAGGAACATTCTAACGTTTTGTTCAATGTAATGAACTCTGTCACAATGCAGCTGAAGTTGGAAACTCTATGAACTCCAATTAAACAGTGACTTCATCAGTGGGGGGCTTATGAATGGCCCTCCATCATCTCAGTGGGCCGCATGAGTGGCCCTCCATCTCACTGAGCCGCATGAGTGGCCTCCATCATCTCAGTGGGCCGCATAAGTGGCCCTACTTCATCTCGGTGGGCCAGAGGAGTGGCCCTCCATCACCTCAGTGGGTTACAAGATTGAAAGTTGGTCTATGCACTAACCATAATCCCACGAATAACCATAACTACATTTAACACAGGCCCAATGTTTCATGAAGAGTTATAGAATTTTTTTTATCTTTTACAGAAATGTCATCAACTTCAAAAATAACAAAGGAAACAAGTAATGATGCGCTCAATACACCGCCTCCTATATTATGCGACACCTGGAGAAGGTGGAGACGGTGTACAATATCTATTAACGATTACCTTACAATTCAACATACGGGAGCACAACCTCCCACTTCCAACCGCAATAAAACACTAAAGTATTGTCATATCATAAAATATATAGGCCTACTTTATGTGTGAACCAAAATTTTTAAATGAATTAAGTTAAATCAATAAAATATTATCACTTAAAATATCGAAATATTAATATAAAATGATATAAGTATAAGTCTCACCAGATTACAAAAAAATACTTAATAAATGCAAAAAAATTGATACATTGTTCCAATCAGCGCCGTTTCTTGTATGAGTCATTCATGTGTGTGGACATTGGTGAAACATTGTCTCGTGGGCTGCACTGAGAAGCCTGATGGGCCGCCTTTGACCAGTGGGCGGCAGGTTCCCCACCACTGCATGACACTCCTGAATTAAAAACAAGCGTAACACAAAATCAACCTTTTCATTTACACCATTAAAGTAGCAGATGAGCGTACATCTGACAGAGTAACACCTGTCAACAAGAAAAACGATTGGACTCTTGTAGGAAATTAAAAGCCGGTTAATATCCTATGTTTTATACCTAAAATCTTTGGAAGAGCAGTGAATGTTCAGTTAAAAGGTTATCTTCGTGCTAATGATATTCGGCAGTTACGTATAAGCTCTTAGGGGATCACACTCAACTGACACTTGCTTGATCCATCTCTGACCAAATCATGACTTCACATAGGTAGTAAGTAGTAGGCAGCCATCAAACAGGGAGGTACTACCGCCTGGGAAGATATTGGAAACATAATGTGTTGGTTAATGGTAGACCCTGCTACCATATGGCATCACGAAAATTGTGACCAATTCCCAGGTTGCTAATCTGACTTTCTGCCTCATTTACAGACAATTGCAGGGTCTCAATTGTTTCTCTTACTTTGACAACACAACATACATATATTGTTTCTCACTCCTGATCTTTTTTTCATTTTTGTATTTATATATGGTTCTTTATTATTATTATTATTATTATTATTATTATTATTATTATTATTATTATTATTATTATTATTGTTATTATTATTATTATTATTATTATTGTTATTATTATTATTATTATTATTAATATTATTATTATTATTATTATTATTATTATTATTATTATTATTATTATTATTAGTATTATTATTAGTATTATTATTATTATTATTATTATTATTATTATTATTATTAGTATTATTATTATTATTGCATTTTCGCCCCCAGGTCCCAATGTGGGTCAGTGACATGTGCCCGGGTGGGCTAATCCCCGTAAAAAAAAAAATAGAAACTACACAAGAATGGTAAAGGTAGATTTAATAAAGGCACTTGACGCAGTCGATCATGTTATATTATGTGAAAACGTATTGCCTTTCCAAATAATGCCGGGTCAACATCCTTGTCGATAGCTTATGGAGTCCCACCAAGAAGTATCCTAAGACCCTTGTTTTCCCTTTGAAATGTGAATGGCACACCTATTAGTGCTAATTGTAAACTTTAGTTGCATGTTGATGGTAATTCCCTTTTAGTGTCTGATAAAGATTCAAAGGATGTATCCATCAAGTTACCATATGAGATAGTCATGTAAGCAATGGCTCATTAGCAATAAATTGTCATTACATCTTATTATGAAGATAAAACAAAGACAACTAAAAATAGTAAATGACTCTTACGTAAAGTGTGATAACGAGCCCACGACAAATGTATTTTCAGAGAAATACTTCAGGCTAACTCTTGACTCTTGCGTATCTGGAGAATTGAATCTAAATTATATAATAAAAAAAGGCACTGTTAGGACTTGGACTGTTCATATTCATCATGATACTCTAGAACAGCGGTTCTTAACCGGGGGCCCACGCCCCCCTAAGGGGGCGTGAGTAATTTCCAAGGGGGCGTGAATCCAGAGCAAAAATAAGGAATGGCCTTAACAGGTGTGTGTGTATGTCTTTATTTGGGTTTTCGTGGGGGGGGGGGGTGGTTTCGCTCCCCACCGATACTTCAAAATGTCGTCAATCAAAATGTAAAATTCCACGAAAAGTGACTGAATTAAGGTAGTAATAATGTCGCTAATTTGATGAAAAAAAGATAATTTTGAGGCTCCAGTACGATAATTCACAATTTAAAATTTGTCAACACTGACTGCGACGGTTGCTTATACAGACTCTTTTGAATAATTAAAGTTATTAAAGTAACGAATGAAAAACTAGTTTATCAATTTTCCTATTTAATTCAAGAGGAAGTTGTTTTAGAATTTTTAGATTTAGAATTTTATATGAAGGAAGGAAGGAGGGAGGCGTGGAGAGGAGGACCAACTGCTATGGGGGCGCGATCCTAAAAAGGTTAAGAACCACTAGTCTAGAAGAACTCTGAAAGCCGAACTACTAATTATTCCAAAAATATGTTTGCCCGGACCCCCGCTGTCTCTCACCAGCACCAGCACCACCACCTCTTACTCAACTGAACCCTCACCGTCCCTCTCCGTGGCTACCACCACCACATGCCCAGTCGGGCCCTCAGCAATCCTCGCTGCCACCTCCAGCTCCTGTACAGGTACACCAAGTTGGTTCTATGGAAACAATCACTCTCCGTCTGGATTGCCACTCCAAGCAAATCAACCTTCTCTCTGCCCAACTCGACTTGTTTGTGAAAACAATTGCGACATTGCAGAGGCAACAACTCATTCTGGACACCCTGACCCAACAGGGGCGCACTTTGCAAGCCCTGATGACCCGCCCCCTTCCATCTCCCGAGATGGAGGATCCATCCCTCGCTCTCCCACTCCTCCCTCTCCATTTTTCTCAACAGAATTTGGTACCTCCTCTGGAGCCCTGTCTAGCCCCACCGACTCATCTCACACCGGAGGCCATTCCCTTCTCTTCTTACAATGGAACATCCAGGGACTTAGACCTCGCCGGACAGACCTCGCCCAGTTTGTGCTCTCCCATCAAGTAGATGTTGCTCTACTTCAGGAAACCATCACAGACGATGTTACTCCACTCCGCCTCTCTGGCTATACTGTTTACACCCTGCCTCGGTACCGTGGGCAGGTTCGTGGCCTCCTCACCCTTGTGCGTAACACCATTCCATCTGTTCGTCTCCCTTCACCTGAATCACATAGACCCCCGTCTGAATTACTTTCTGTCTCCCTTACTCTTGGTGACCGGACCCTTCGTGAAGTCAATGTTCATTTCAAGAGTGATTCTCTGGACCCCCGCCATCTCACTCTTACTCCGGATCATCCCACGCCATGTACCCATAATGGATCACATCTCTCACAGTTTCTTAATGGGGTTGATGATGTTCGCTTTCTTTGTCCTGACGATCCTACTCACCTCCCCCATAGTTTCCTTGATGTTAGCTTACTATTGAACGGTCATACCTCCTTTCATCCTACCGTCTGCACCGAGCCTGCTCTGTATAGTGACCATCTTGCCTTTACTACCCATCTCAGGCTCTCCTCTGCCCCGACATCAGCTCCTTATCGATCCCCTCGCCTTCGTCTCACACAAGATGCTGTTCCTTCCTTTACCCAATACATTTTTACCTGGGCGGATTCCTATGTTGTCCCCCAGTCCCTTGACTCTTACAGCGCTGATTTTGTTGATGCCGTGTCAATCGCGCTACCCGTCCACGCCCTCCCCGTCACCCCAGAAGTGCCACCAACTACTGGTATCGTATCCCTGCCATGAGACATCTCCGGCAGGTAACCCGTGATCTCCACTCTGCCATACGGAGGTCTCGGTCTCCAGAGGACTGGGAAGACTTCAAAAATTGGTTCTCCTTTGCAACTCAGGAGCGCCGTTGGATACGTGAGGCGGACTGGCTATCCTTCACGGGTTCTCTATCGTTCCAGTCGTCACCCTCTTATGTATGGAATCGGATTAATGCTATACGGGGTACTCGACGGAGACCTCCTCCCTACTCTGACCCCGCCTCCCTTGCCTGCTCTTTAATGGAGGACTGGGCACGAGCTTCCTCCCCTGAGCAATGCAGGAGGCAGTGCAGGCTCGCATCGATGCGTCTGAGCCTGTTGTTCGTGCTGCTCTTACCTCCCCTGTCCCCACAGATCATCCCATCACACAGTTCGAGCTTGACAGTGTTCGTCGCTCTAGAAAAGACACCTCTCCTGGGGATAATTAGATAACCTACTCCGTCCTCAACGCCTGTACTAATATTCCTAACGGCCCCTTGCTTGCTATCTACAATATGTCTTATGAAAATGGGGTTCTCCCGTCCAACTGGAAAAATGCCACTATTATCCCCATCCCTAAGCCGGGTGATCCTGGGAAATATCGACCCATTAGTCTTACCTTCTGTGTTTGCAAGATGATGGAGAGGATACTCCATCGTCGCCTTCTTCACACCATAGGCGGATTCCACAACCCCCTCAATGGTTTCATTCAACATCGCAGCACAGCACACTCCATTGCTTCCTTTTATTGCAATCAAACTGCCCGCATCTCCGTCTTCCTTGATATCAAGGGAGCCTTTGATACGGCTCAGCCTGCCCTCATTTTAGCTGAACTTGCGCGGTTAGGGGTTAAAGGGAGACTTCTACAATGGATCGCCTCTTACCTCACTGGACGTTAGGCCCGAGTTCGCGTTAAAGGCTCAATGTCTCCTGTTCAAGAAATGAACCTCGGCACCCCTCAAGGTGGAGTCCTGAGTCCCACCTTGTTTAACACTCTCATGCACTCCATTGCATCTCTCCCGTGGCCGACAGAAGTTGTCCACTCAGGATATGACGACGATGTCCTCCTCCAAGCCCCTGACTACCTCAGCATGCAGGAAGGCCTTGATCTGGTCTCCAGAGAGTGTGATTCACTTGGCTTCCTTCTTTCAACTGCGAAAACAAAAGCGATGTGGCACGGTCGTGTTGTACCTCCACCCCTTCTCTTATCAGGAACGCCTTTGGACTGGGTTAATGAGACAAAATACCTGGGTGTGTATGTAACTAGCACACGTTGTCAGATCCCTGAAGTCCCCTATCTTCGAGACATATGCTTTCGGCGTCTCGCTCCCCTCTCTACCATGTGCAGGGGTTCCCTTGGTGCCACCATCCCTGTACTTCTCACCATGTACAAGTTCTTTGTCCGTTCCTGTGTCGACTACGCCGCCCCTGGCCTCGTCAACATTAGTCGGACTGCTGTCAACCGTCTCGAAGTTATCCAGAGGAAAGCTGCTCGTATCATCCTTGGGGCTCCTCAGTGGACACGCTCTACTTTTCTATATACCGAACTTGATCTTTCCCCCCCTTACAGGATCGTATCCAGGAGTTTTACCTAAAAACTGCCATTTCCATTCTACGGGATCCTCGGGGCAACTATGTCCAAGCCAACTTGACTCCTGCTGTCCGAGGCTGACCTCCATCTAGAAGACAGTGGCGAGGGTCACTCATCCGAGCCCTTCAGGAACACGACCTCCTGCCTGATATTGTTGTCACCCCTGCAGTTGGTTCGTCTCCTTCTCCCTGGCTGGATTTTCAACCTGAAGTGATTGCCCTCGGTGGACCGCTCCCGAAATCCCAGGTGAACTCTGTTATTCTCTGCAAATAACACCTCTCCAGGATCGCCTACTGGTCCCCAGGTAGGGTCGTCCTCTACACTGATGGTTCTGTTGACCCCGCTACAAGTTGGGCCGGGGCTGGTGTCTACATCTCCCGTCCTGATGCCCCAGAGCCTATCAAACTGTCTCTCAGAGTTTCTGACGGGGCATCCTCCACTCAGGCTGAACTAATAGCCCTCCTTGCTGCCCTTCTCGCTGAGGAAGAAGCAGATTGTTTCTGCCACTTGCTTGTCTGCTGCGATTCCAGGTCTGCTCTCGACGGGATCTCATTTGGATTAGGGGAAAATAAGGACCTCATCCTCCGAATACGAGGGTTAACATCCACACTTCAGGATGCAGGCCGTCCTGTGACATTCCTATGAATACCCAGTCATGTCGGTATCTTGGGGAATGAGGCAGCAGATGGCCTTGCCAAGACTGGCTGCAACAAGGCCACACCTGACTTCGTTGTTTCTCGAACACTTTTACAGATTAGGACCCAAATTCGCCGCAAACAAAGAGAAGCTCAGGAACCAGCCATCCCCCTGGACTCCGCGCCCACCTGGTACGATGTCCTCCGTAAACTTCCTGACCTCTCGTACGTCTACGGGAAAGGGTCGCGGAAAGGGGACGTGATTGCTGCCCGTATCATCATTGGGTATGACTTTGCTTGGGAGATTGGTATCCCCGCATCCCCTGAGCAACGCTCTTGTGCATTATGCAGAAGACCCGACAGCAGCACCCTTATCCACTACCTCCTAAGATGTCCCCACACACAACGCTTCAGTGACGCCTGCTGGACCACCACTCCACGACCCCCTGACGGAGACACGGTGATCCTCCCCATACTCGCCAGATATTTTCTAAATAATATTGATTATGTGTTAAAGGAATATCCTTCTTTCCTTAGGCTTTAGTAAGCCCCTTTATAATATTTATACTGTATATACTTGTCACACTTGCCAGATGCTTCGGGTGTCATTGTACAGGGGTACCTAGTGACAGCACTAGGATCCCGCTTCCTCTATCAAGGAATAAACAATTGAAATTGAATTAAAATACGTTTTTTTGTTTTTTGGAGGTGCAAACATTGGGTATTTTCAGCGTCCTGGTAGAGCAAGAAGTTGAGACTGAATCCTGTTTTAAGAATTTCAGTGGCTTGTGTCCAGAACATCATGCAACAAACTTTGTAAAGATCAGAGGTATGACTCGGTAGTGCCTGTTGTACGAGGTCAAGCAAAAACACTCTTTGTATAGCTAAACATGACTGAAAAATATGTTAAACACTTTGTGGGTGTTGGTGATTACAACGGAAATGTGTTTATCTCTTACTAATGTATCAAAGGTTCGAGTCCCGCATGGCCACGACGCAGATGAGAAGTCTGTTATCCACTGTGACCACCAAATTTCACAGGTTTCTCTGACTCTGGTCTCCTCCCGTACTACAATGGATAGGCCAATCGTCCGAGAGGCTGATAAAAAGTGAGGTGATAAAAAACCAAACAATAATAATGTCAAATAATTAAAACTACAAACTTCATAGCCGATGAAGCTACGGTAAAGGGCGAGCTATTTTCTGTATTGTATTTTGAATGTGATCCATCAGTCTCAGAGTGGAATGTAGTTGTTATATTCATCCAAAAACTTTCACGTTTATTTCCGTATATCAACTATTACTGATTAGTCCCCAGTCTAAGCAAAGGACTCTAAAGGAAATAAGCATATGATGGTTTTATTGGTTATCCTTAGTCAAATTGCACTACAGTTTGCCATTGATTGTATACTGGCACTGTGCAAGAAGCCCTCTGCAATGCCTGCAGTGCTGTAGTTTTAGCTCTCATCTCATCCATATTCGTTCCAGATCCACAGGCAACCCACTAAGTGGAAAGAAATTACTCATGTATATCTAAGAACAAACGGTTTGTTTTCTTGGGGATGAAGTATGGACAGCTCTGGCCAATAGTTTAACTTCTCGGCATGAGGAAAATCAACCCCCCCCCCCCAGACACACATATACACTTTTACTATTTTCCTGTCATTTAGAATCGAGTATGACGATCATCCAGCTATGATACAATGGTATGAGTTATTAAGGATGTCACCTATGTTGGTGAGTTCTGAGGTGACTAAAGAGGCCGATATGGGACAGGCAGAGTCGTTCACAAATGTTGCACGTGGGGAGGCTAGATTTCGTGCAGGTGAGGCGAAGGCAGTGTCTTTCCAGCGTTGGCGCTTGTCTGCCTCGCCATGCAGTCGGGTTAACTCGAAAGTATTGACACCTTGTCTGGTCCTCCTCCAACCGTTACGGTGTGGAGTAATCGTCTCCCAGGTGAGGGGGTCGATTTGGCACTTTTTCAGGTTTGTCTGAAGACTTTCCTTATACCTTTTCAGTTGCCCGCCAGCGTTACGTTTACTATTCGTTAGGTAACAAAGCAGCTGCTTTGGCAGTGTACTGTCGTCTATGTGGGTAACATGGCCAGTCCAACGTAGTTGTTCATGGATAATGGTAACCTCGATGTTCCTACAGTTGGTGTCAGCGAGTATACTGGCATTTTTCTCTTGTCTTTCTAGCGAACTCGGAGGATGAAACGTAGGCTACGTTGGTGAAAGTTGTCAAGTGCTCTGAGATGCTTCCAGTATGTGACCCATGTCTCGCTGTCATATAGCAGAGTGGGGAGGACCACTGCTACAAATTCTTGCAATTTTGTAGATAATTTCAGCTCCCTACAGCTGCAAACACGGGTACAAAGTCTGTCAAAGGCTTGATATGCACATCTGA
The DNA here is from genome assembly GCF_018991925.1 of Homarus americanus. Lineage (NCBI taxonomy): Eukaryota > Metazoa > Arthropoda > Malacostraca > Decapoda > Nephropidae > Homarus > Homarus americanus. The sequence continues at coordinate 199,849 of NW_024733126.1, read as the reverse complement.
TCCGATGTCGAATCTTTTCATTAATGTCCGCGTTAGTGGATAGGTGGGAGACAGGATACTGAAAGTGGGTAACATAAGAGAGGGTAGTACAGTGAAACTGGATGGATGGGAGAGGTGTGGCTCAACCAGGGGCAGGCTGAAAGTGAATCTGGGTCTTACGTACATTCACCTCAAGGCTGAAGTGTGCATACGCATCTGCAAAGGTGTTTAGGATCTCCTGTAGGTCTCGTTCAGGGTGAGCGACAAGGATGAGGTCGTCTGCATACTGAAGTTCAGTAATTGAAACTGTTGACAACTTTGTTCCTGTCTTGAGTCGTCTTATGTTGGAAAGTCCCTTCATTCGGTACTGGATGAACACTCTGCAGGCTAAATTGGCACTGGTACGCGCAAGGTAGGTACCCAAGAAAATGGAAAAGAAAGTTCGTGCCAGTACACATCCTTATTTTACCCAAGTTTGGATGGGGAAGAACTCAGTCTGGGTGCCACTGTGCAGGACACTGCCGTTCATGCCATCGTGGAGTTGCCTCACAATGGCGATGAATTTTGGTGGGCAGCCAAAGGGCTTCCCTTTTGACTCAGTCGAAGGCCATGTAGCGGTCATGACGCTGTTCTCTGAACTTTTCCTGTATTTAGCGGGCAGCAAAGATCATGTCAGTGGTGCCTCGTGATGGCTTAAAGACACGTTGAGATTCTGGGAGGAAGTTTTTCATTTCGGGAGTTACACGAAAGCACTGGGGAATTTCGTGTTTTCGTTTTTCCTGTGTGGTTATCAGCACATGCATGGATGGTAATGCAACGGAAGGGCCCCTCAGAGTACCGAATCAGCACAAACAAAATTAATGAAGTATTTACCGTGACCTGGACTGGTGTTCCTGAGATTGGGGTTAAAGAGACACGCTGGAAATGATGCGACAATTGTATTACTTACTAGCACCTCCTTACAGCACTAAAAATATATATATTAATTGCACAAGAGACAACAATTCATGTGGATTAATCCCTCAACATATCTTACATCGCTAGACACCACTATTAATAGTACAATAATTAATTTGGATTAATTTCCCAACACATATTTCATCGCTAGACACTCCTATCACCAACTTAGAAAAATATGAACCTGGTCCCAATATGAGCTCACCAGCTCAGGAGTTGCTGAGGTCAAGGGTCGCGTTTCCCTGAGTTTAAACCCACTGACATAGCATAGTGGTCTGGAAACCCCACAAAATATTTTTAACCACTAGAAAAATATTAGTTCTTAATATACTACATTGCACATTGAACCAAGATTGAAACTAATAACCTGCCCAAGAACATGGCCTGATATCATCAGATCCCAAATCAGCATGCACATACATGAAACCCAAAATTACACCGGTCAACACAATTTTTCTGGCACATGGTTTTTAAACGGATTTTAAGTAAATTTGGGGTGCAAAATCCAAATATGACTTTGGTTTTTGTCTATCACATCAGGTTTTTGAGATATGCCATATTGCACTTTTGCTGGGAAACGTAAACTTTTGGATCAAAATTGACGGTTTAAACATGTATGCATAAATTTTTTCAGCATTATAATTTGTATTTTTCTATAACCAAAAATTGTTAATATCAAATTGGAAAGTTAATGCACATGTAATATTTAAATGTAACATTGAAGGGTGACAAAAACAATTAATGTACGGTAGAAATAGTGCAAGTATTAAGATCAAGTTACAGTTACATAAACTTCCTCTTTTTGGCCGATCTCTTATGTACAGCTTCTTGAATGTCTCATCAAACTCCAGCAGTAGTCCGCCATCATGTTCGAGTCCCATCGACCTTGGTAAAGTTCATCCATTACTTTAATGTCTTGATGAAAGCGCTCCCCTTGCTCCTCGCTCACTTCTCCCAGATTTTCTGGAAACTCGTCCAAGTGACTGTGTAAGTAGTGAACCTTGATACTCATTCTGCATCCAAGTGCTTGTAAACTCAAGAGCAGCTCTTCCACAATTTCTTGATAGTTGTCCGCTTTCTTGTTCCCTAAGAAGTTCCGCACCACATTAGAGCAAGCATTCCAAGTTCTTGCCTGTGCCTCAGTCATTGTTGCAAGGAAGTGTGGATCTCTGAGTAGTGTTCTTATTTGAGGTCCATCAAAAATCACTGCCTTTTTCTTCTCGTCGCTAAGACTTGGAAAGGTTGAGCATATATATCTGAAACACTCTCCACTATGATCAAGAGCCTTGACGAATTGCTTCATGATACCAAGTTTTATGTGCAGAGGAGGAAGGACAATGTTTTTCCTGTCAACCAGAGGATCGTTAATGATATTCTTGTCACCAGGCGTCAAACTATGTCTTGGTGGCCAATTCTTTTTCACCCAATGGTCTGCTGTAGCCTTGCTGTCCCAGTAGCACAGAAAACACGGGTATTTTGTGTACCCTCCTTGCTGGCCCAATAGAAAGTTTACCATTTTCAAGTCCACACAAATTAACCATTCATGAGCATGGTATTGCAACCTCTCTAGAACAGTCTTAATGTTTTCATACTCTTCTTTAATTTGTACAGAATGTCCGATTGGAATTGAACCATACTTGTTTCCGTTATGAAGAAGAACACATTTCAAGCTCCTTTTAGAACTGTCAATAAAAAGTCTCCAATCCTTACTATCATATGCTGGTAGTCCCATGGAGAGAAGAAGTCCTTCTACATCATTACAAAAAACAAGCTGGTCATATGAATGAAATTACTTCCGCAGTTGCTCTTGTCTGTTGCGATAAAAGAAGACACTCGTGCCAGGTTTTAAGAGTCGTTTCTCTTGAAGCCTGGAAGCTAACAATTCAGCAGACTGTTTTGGCAAATTTAGATCTCTGACCAGATCATTCAATTCTGACTGAGTAAACAACGTTGGCTTTTCACAATCTTCACCAGATGGCTTGAAAAGATCAGTCTCTTCATCTTCATCAGTAGAAACAGGTGAATTCCGGTCTATATCCTCAATCTCTGGTAGCTCAGTAAATTCTGGCACGTTACGTGATGGAGCAAATCTGAGATCAGATTTGGATTCAGCACCTTAAAGTTAGTAAAAAACAGCTAAAAGGTTTCATGCCAGAAAAAAAAATATTTTTTTTGTAGACCAGTGTTATGTGTGAACCGAGAAAATCACTCATGACCCATCAGGGGACGTCTCATTTGCTTATTCTTATTAGTTATTACTTTACCTCTGGGTGCATGAGTCATGTGTTCTAATCTCCACCTTACCCGTAACCGTGCTCAACAACACAGGCCCAGAATACACCATTACCGTCAAGTTTTACTTCATGCATTGCACCAAACAATCCTTTAAAAAGCACTCCATATCCAGAGGGCAAGATCAACCATGAGGGTCATCGACCTCACACCATGACCTGGTGAGACAAACCACATACAGTACACCCATAGTTGACGAGAGATGACGGTACCGAGTAGAAAAATCAGCACCGATGCTCGGTGGGCATGCAGTGCTCACAAGCACCATGGAGATTTCTGTCTCCCAGAGCTCAACCTTTCACTCCACTCATCCTGCACCAAGGGCAAGCTGTCTCCCAGTTATTTTATAGGAGGAGGAGGAGAGCAACAGAGTTAATCCTGACCATTAAGGAAAGGTCACCGTACAACCAGGTGTACCTCGCCCAGCTAGAAGGGAGATCTAGTTTTCCCTCCTAAGAAATTTTCCTTAGCTGTGGTGTCGTGTAGTGTCGGCTTGGTGCCAGTCTCAGCGGGTTCCTCCACCCATGTGTGGCATGCATCTGTCTATCCTGGGAGGTCTGAGTGAAAACCAGGTCGCCCATGTGGGGCTTACAACCAGCTGCCTCCTGCTCCCAGCACTACGCCATTCCGTCAAGTGGGACCTCTACTCCTGTGAACTCCTGTGAATTATATCTTATTAAATGCTGCTAAATTCTTCCCGCCCTATCTAAATAATGTATGCAATCAAACTGGACTTATTTGTGAGCATGATTGAAAACACCTACAAGATTTTGAGGCCACGTGGGACGTTCTGTCGACGAGCAAGTAGCGACCTGTGTGCTTGCCATGCGTGAAAAGCTAAGAGTGACTCGTGAGTCTTGCCCGCCTCCAAGCATGCCTATCACCTGATTGTCCTTTATTTCATCTTAGGGAAAGATGAGCACTATTTTAATATTCATTTACGTTTTAATTATGTTAATTATGTTAATTATGTTATTTATTCGAGACCGCATGACGCCATTCACTTTCGTATTTAATTGTTGGCGACTCACAGGTACGGTACTAGGACAGAGCTTTTTGTGAGAAAAATAAAAATAGGATGAGGGTGTGTTTGCCAGGAGCTGGGGTGGGGGATATAGTTGACAGGATGGACAATATCTTTCTTAGGTAGTAGGTATTAGGCAGCTACCAAACCGGGAGGTACTACCGCCTGGGAAGATATTGGAAGCATAATGTATTGTCTAATGGTAGAACCTGCTACCATATGGCATCACGAAAATTGTGACCAAGTCCCAGGTTGTTGATCTGACTTTCTGCCTCATTTACACAATTGCAGGGTCTCAATTGTTTCTCTTACTATTGACAACACAACATACATATATTGTTTCTCACTTTTTATTTTAGTCATTTTGTATTTCTTTATGGTTCTTTATTATCATTATTATTATTATTATTATTATTATTATTATTATTATTATTATTATTATTACTATTATTATTATTGTTATTATTATTATTATTATTATACTTTCGCCCCCTATGCCCCGATGTGGGTCAGTGACCTGTGCTTGGGTGGACTAATACCCGTAAAAAAAATCTGATAATGGGAACAAACCCATTATCTGCCTCAGTGCAGGAGGCAATGATATTGGCCTGTGTAGGAGTGAGGAGCTTCTTGATAAGTTCAAGGCAACTATAGAACGTATGTAGTGTCCTGCCTAGAAGGAGAGTTGCCAATGAATGGTTGTCAAGGTCAGTTGGTGTCAATGGCCATCTTGACAGATATTGCAAGTCAATATCAGACCCATTTATGACAACTGGGACAACTTCTACGGCAGAAGGGAACTTTATGCTAGGGATCGGGTGCACCTGTCTAGGGATGTTGGTGGCAACCCTGGCTGGGTCTCTAGAGAGGGCAGTTCAAAAAATATCGTAGTCTTTAAACTGCTAAGGGAACATATGAGCACGGGGGTGGAGGAGACTGCAGTGGAAGCGGGTAAACAAAGTGAAAGTTTACTGTGAAATAGTGTTAAGAATGAAGACAAAACTAAATTAGACAGGGAGTTAAAACCTAAACGCGACAAAGAGAGGACTCAGAACACGACTAACTTAAATGTCTACTACGCAAACAGTAGAAGTATGAGAAACAAATGGTTGATATTAGGGCCTTGGTATGTACCGAAAAAATCGATATAATAGACTCATGTGAGTTACCTGTCGAATACCAAATTACAGGTTACAAATTATGCCATACCGATAGGCAAATTAGGAAAGGAGGCGGAGTAGCAATCTATGTCAGGGATAACCTGAAGTGTGAAATAAATAAGGAAATAAAAAGTGAGCGGAATACAGAAACAATTTGGATAGAATTAATAGATGGTAGGGAAAAAAGAATCACAAGAGTAATATATAGATTCCCAATCTTGATAGAGTTATTGAGCGGCTTATTTGGGATGAAATACACAGGGCTTCCATACACAGCATAATCTGTATAGTAGGCGACTTTAACTTCAGCCAAATAGTATGGATTGACCTTAAGGGTAACTCAGAATCAAATGATTTTCTCGAAACGATCCAGGACTGTTTCCTAAGTCAACATATAACCGAACCCACCCGGGGAAATAATATACTCGATTTAGTTCTGTCGAACAAAGAAAAACTCATTAGCAATTTCGAGGTAGGGAACGAACCTGCAAACAGCGATCACAAAGAAATTAGATTCCAGTTAGATTTTCAGGGAAGCCGTAAGGAAAATTACACGAAAGTCCAAGATTTCAGCAGGGCAAACTTTGATAGTTTGAGGAGGCAGTTGAAAGAAGGTATATCACGCTTGGGGGTGAACTACATGACCTCACATGCTGTGACCTACAATGTACCCACAGCGGGCGACCTCACCCTACCCAGAGACCTGAACAGTTGAGACCGACCTGATGACGAGATCTGAGGTTACCAAGTTCCACAACAATTTAAATAATGAGTTACTTAATGCACTAAGGCAGAACATACCTTACAAAAACTCAGATCAAACAACAAAGACACTGAATGGATAAATAATTATTTAAAGAACATTATTGGTCAAAGGAAAACTATAGGCAGGAGGATAAATCTTGGCGAAGTTTACCTCTGAGATTATTATAAGGTATTGGCCGGTAGGGTTAAGACCGAGATAAGAAAAGCAAAGAAGAATAATGAGCTGAGGATAGCAAGGGAGGCGAAGTCAAACCCCAAGGGATTCTATCAAATGTATCAAACCAAAACACGAGAAAAGATTTGACCAATACAGTCAGATACCGGCGAACTAACTGATAACGACGGAGAAATGAGCAATAATCTGAATAAATATTTTTCAACAGTTTTCACCACAGAAAATTTAAACATGATATCCGAGGAACCGACTCTATACAGATATAAAGATATAAACAAATTAAGTGAGATATTAGTGACTAGTACCGACGTTAGTAAGTAAATAGACAAACTAAAGCCTAATAAGTCACCTGGTCCCGATGAGATATTTGCCAGAGTATTAAAGGAATGTAAGGAAGAGCTTAGTATGCTCTTAGCAATGTTGTTTAACATGTCCTTAAAAACAGGTGCAGTACCAGAATTGCTGAAAGCAATTATTTCAATCTCTGTTCGAAATCACATGAAGAAGCACAAGTTGATCAATAATTCCCAGCATGGCTTCACAAGCGGGCGTATATGTCTAACTAATCAATTAACATTCTTTTCATCAGTTTTCGAATCAGTGGACGAGGGGCACAATTATGATGTGGTATATCTCGACTTTAGCAAAGCCTTCTACATAGTCCCCCACAAAAGACTGATAAGAAAAGTGGATGCTCATGGCATTAAAGGTGATATTCTAAAAAGGATTAGGGCGTGGTTACAGGAAAGGAAACAGCGAGTGAGCATTAACGGCACTAAGTCCCATTGGATCAACGTCACTAGTGGAGTTCCCCAAGGCTCAGTACTTTGACCATTATTATTCATTATATACATAAACGACATAGATATCGGCATAGACAGCAACATAGGAAAATTTGCTGATGACACTAAAATAGGATGTGTTATTAAATCTGACGAGGACTACGCAAAACTACAGGAAGATCTAAACAAATTGTTCGAATGGTCTGAAAAATGGCAGATGAAATTCAACGTGGACAAAGGTAAAGTACTCAGTATAGGAGATGTAAACAGGGAAACCAGATACCAGATGAACAACGATGTTATTGAGAAATCCGACTGCGAGAGAGATTTAGGAGTAATGATAAGTAGGAATCTTAAGTCAAGTAAACAATGTGTTTTTGCTCGAAACAAGGCTAATAAAGTATTTGGGTTCATACAAAGGAGTGTTAGTTACAAGACTAGCGAGGTCATCTTAAGACTATATCTTGCGCTTGTGACCTCACTTGGATTACGCAGTTCAATTGTGGTCACCGTATTACAGAATGGATATAGAATCCTTAGAAAGAATTCAGAGGAGAATGACAAGACTAATCCCGGGCATTAGGAACCTTGACTACACAGACAGGTTAAAACATCTTAATTTGCACTCCCTCGAGAGACGTAGAGCGAGGGGCGACATGACAGAGGTGTATAAATGGAAGTCAGGGCTAAACAAACGGGACATTACAAAGGTACTCAAACTATCCAACCAAGAGCGAACTCGTAACAATAGTTTTAAATTAGACAAATTCAGATTTAGGCTCGAAATAGGTAAACATTGGTTTGGAAATAGAGTAGTGGATGAGTGGAACAAGTTACCAAATATCATCATTAACTCGAATATGCTGGATAGCTTCAAACATAGGTTGGATGCTGATATGAGCAATAGGGGTTGGGTGTAAATGGGGCTGCCAATACGCCCACTGCAGTTTCCTCCATTCTTAAGTTCTTATTTTCTTATGTAATTATTTCCTAAGGGCACATGTTCACATATTTTGAAATGGAAAACTATCCAAGAAACTTTTGTTAATATTATAGTTGACATTTAACTTCGTCGATAGTGTATGAATTAATTTGATAAAGAGCATTAAATTTTCTTAGGCCTGTCTTGCGCGACGGGTTAGTTCCCGACACCTCCGTTTTGCTGCTTGGGGGCTTTGTCTAAACCTGCCATGAGGTATGAGTGCTAAAGACTACCCTACTTATGGTTCCCTGTTCGTCAGATCAGTAATTTTCTAATATTATATATATATATATATATATATATATATATATATATATATATATATATATATGCTGATAACCACAAGGAAAGAAGAAAACACGAAGTGGTTATCAGCATATACCTAGATCACGCGCAACTACAGTGATTTACTTGCATATATATATATATATATATATATATATATATATCATCAGTCCATATAGCACATGGATTTCCATATACAAATAATGCCTCACTAGTCGGGAATCGAACCCTGTGCCTCTGCGTGTGAACAGGGATCAGCTACCACCCCGCCACAAAGACAACATAAGCAATTCTAGGCTTTGTTATGTTCCACACAAAGACTGTTGTACCTGTTAAGTTCTGTGAACCTCAATCGGTGATTGACCGTGCAACTATATGGTCGGAGTAGCATTTTACCGAATCCAGCTAAGAAACAAGAAGCAACATACAGTATATATCTCGTCAGTCCATATAGCACCTGGACATCCATGTATTGTACAAACAATACCTCGCTAGTGAGGTATTGTATATATATATATATATATATATACAATCAACACCTCAACCCGCCAGGATTCGAACCCACGGCCCACGAGCCCATGACTGTGACCGGGGAACTCTACCTACTGGACCACCAGGATACTAAAAGCAGTCCTAGACTCTGTTATATTTCACACAAAGCCTGTTCAACGAGCTTATGGCGCCGTGAACCTCTAATGGGGACTACCCATCTGTACGTCCAGGAAAACAACCACGTGGTCTCGTCTCCTTTGTGTACGACATCAGTATTAACAAGTAAGTTTTATTCGATCTCAGACAGGGATTAGATAGTGCTGAGGAGAACTTAACAATAGCTAACAGAGGGTTCATTGCAGGGATTCTGCAGAGCCCACTCGGTCTGAGCTCACTCGGTCTGAGCCCATGGGGTCTTGAGCTGTCTTGAGCCCACGCGGTTGAGTGAGCAATTTGAGGGTTGGAGCAAAGTCAGATGTCTGTGTGGACAACTAACTACGTGTGACCATCGTCCACCTCGGCTCACAATACCACATATCTTGAGGCAGTTTAGTGAAAAACCTCTTACTAACGGGAAAATAGAACCCCCCTCAGCTGGACAGGTTTCAGTGGCTAACTTGCCCCCGCTCTCTTCCATTTCATGGATGTACTGAGTGTAAACTGAGGCTATCTGAGTGAATGAATGGTCACACAATGAGACCAGGAGTCTAGTGGGAACTTAGAGAAACATTTTATCTCCCCTTAGTATGGGTGTATGCTGAGTTTGTGTAATGCAAGTTATGGGAAATAATGTAAGGTGTGTCTAGAATTTCCTTTAGTCCAGGTGTGAGGACAACGCTCCTCATGGTTGATTTTTCACACATGAGACGTAAGAAATCATATACAAAGTTGTGAAAGGCTTGTTAGTGCCTTAAGAAAAATACGGGTGCATGCGGAACCTATGTGTGAGGTTAAGGAGCATGTTTCAAGGGTATTGGTGGAGAAAAACATTCATGACTCTAGAGTTCTAGAGAAAATACTGACAAAATTAAAACCAGGGAACACCCGCATGCCTGATGGTTCATGAGTGATTTTCTCGGGGTTTTTAAAAAATGCCGGCCTCCTTGGTTGGTTAGCAGTTACACCCTTCGGGTTTTTGGCCAGTTGGGATTGTAGTAGTTGTGGGTCATTCCAGACAGGCGATGATTGATCCATGTGTGTCGCTAATAATTTCTTACTATGTTTTACCTCAGTTCTCAGGGACTGATATTATTTTGTTGAGTGCCTTAAAGCCTATTCATGGTGGAGTTAATAATTTCTTAATGTTTCATGCCATTTCCCCAGTGCTTGATAGTATTGTTTTCTAATGTTTATGTGCCACTAAGTGATGTCAGATAACGAGGGAACTGTTTTCAGATGAGGTTCCACCTTTCTATTGTAAGTAATACTGTTGCTTTAGGTCTTCCTTTAATGCATTGAATATTTCTGAATAATTTTTATATCATGTATAACTTTTGTTCCCCATGGTAGTGTCTGAAGGCAGGCTAAGAGGAGCGCATATGTTGGTGTACCATTATTGATTGTGGATGTAGTGTTGGAGGAGATAAAAATGACAAATTTTACAATGCGTCTCAGTCACCCCAATCACAGGTGCAATCTTTCCACTGGTCAGGGAGAACATTTTTAGTTAATTGTGTTTGTGCTGGTTCGGGTTTTTCTCCAAGGGGCGCTTCCACTGTATTTCCATCCACTAATAATAAAAAATCCCAAGTCAAGCGAGTTACAAAATTCCCAAACGGTTACATATATATATATATATATATATATATATATATATATATATATATATATATATATATATATATATATATATATATATATATATATATATATATATATATATATATAAACTAAAAGCACTTCCTATAACACCACCCATCATCACTACATATAACAATGTCATCATCACTGCATACTTAACACCTATCATCACCATATAACAACTTCCATCATCACTACATATAACACCATCCATCATCACTACATATAACAACTTCCATCATCACTACATATAACATCATCCATCATCACTACAAATAACACAATCCATCATCACTATATATAACAACTTCCATCATCACTACATATAACATCATCCATCATCACTACATATAACAACATCCATCATCACTACATATAACAACATCCATCATCACTACATATAACATCATCCATCATCACTACAAATAACACCATCCATCATCACTACATTTAACACTATCCATCATCACTACAGATCGGTAAAGTAGTTTCCGAGATTCTCGTGCGAACACGCAAACAAACAAACCCACCCACAAACAAACGGGCGGCTCATTCGCTAGGACACGGTAGGACGCCTCCCTCAGGGAGGCTCCACATTGTCTCACTGTTCAGTCCGAAAAACTTCTTCTTCCATCAATAGTTCATAAACGGTGTATGTAAGTTCCACCATGTTTTTTACTACAACGGTACAGCAAAGTATATTTTTTAGAATTAAACGGTTATTATGTTATTGTCTAATCATCACTCTTTATATATATATATATATATATATATATATATATATATATATATATATATATATATATATATATATATATATATATATATATATATATATATATATATATATATATATGTATGCTGATAACCACAAGTAAAAAGAAAACACGAAGTTCCCAAGCGCTTTCGTGTAATTCACATCTTCAGGGGTGAGTACAAACTAAGTAGAAATGCAGAACAAGTTATATATATATACACAGAGGAGGCTGAGATCAAGTCCACAGAGGTCAAGTATAGGTAATGACCCTATTAATCTTCACAAAAGCACTGCAGCGGTCGGTAGTCAGGTCAGAGGGAAAAACTGACCCAACCTTCTTACCTGGTTACAAATCTTAATTGCAAAATTGTCCAATTTGTACATACCATTACTCAAATTCATGTTAACGGAATCGGTATGTTTAATGAGACTAGGTTCTAAAATGTTCCTACTATCAATTGAATTACAAGGTAATATTGAGGAGTCATTATCCCAGTCAATGCAATGCTTTTTATCCCTCAAATGAACAAACAAAGCATTGGATTCCTGGCATGTCCTAACACTATATTTATGTTGTTTAAGTCTATTTACAAGATCTTTACCTGTCTGGCCTAAGTAAAACATATTACATTCCTTGCAAGGGACTTTATAAATGCAGCCATTTGTGTTGTTGGGGGAGTTCTTGAATAACATTTGTTTAGCAGTGCATGAGTTTTTAAATGCCACATTAACGTTCCAGGTTTTTAGTTGTAAAGGAATTTGAGATAAATTTTTGTGAAATGGTAATACTAAGAGATTCTTATGGTCATGGGTGGGCTTGGGATCAGTTCTATAAAATGATTTCTTAGTAATGTTCAGGCATTTGTCTATGAAAGATCTAGGGTATTTAAGGTTTGAGCCAATATTATAGATATATTTATATTCCTCATCAATGAATTCCAGGCTGCAAATTCTCAAAGCACGTAAAAACATTGTTGAAAATACTGACTGTTTGACTCTATTATGATGGGCAGAATAATAATGAATGTATGAACACACATTAGTAGGTTTTCTATAAATACTGAACTTAAAGGTGTTACCTATTCTGTGGATCAGACAGTCTAGGAAAGGCAATTTACAGTCATGCTTTAATTCCACAGTGAATTTGATCATGGGGGCTAAGTTATTAAGTTGTGGCAGGAATGCTTTTAGGTACTCATTACTAGGCCAGAGACATAATACATCATCTACATATCTAAACCAGACTGCTGAAGGTGGTAAGATATTACTTAATAGTTAATTTTCAAAGAATTCCATATATAGGTTGCTTAATACAGGTGAGAGTGGATTACCCATTGCCATACCAAATTTTTGAGCATAATATTCTCCATTGAATTCAAATTTACAATCCTTAATACATAGTTTGATGAGTTCGATGAAGTCATCTTTCGAGACCGGCAATGAAATATTATCCAGGGAATCTATGAGGAACTCCAGTAAATCATCAACAGGAACCTTTGTAAAGAGTGATGTTACATCAAAACTGACCGTATGGACAGCTTTGACAATGACTCACGTGACCTGATGGAGGCCCAGCAGGTGCTTCTGGACTGTCTCCTATGGGTGAAGCAGGGTTCGGGAGGGAAGTCTCCCTCCCGACCTGAAGGAGAAAGAGCGTAACTCTATCCTCTGTCGATAGTGATGTGAAAGTGAAGTCTGAAGTAATGCTCGAATGAAAAGGTTGCCCCGTGGACGGGACTGCAGGGCCTTTATATGGAGGAGAACCAGCTGGTGAATGACCTCCCAATTAACACTAAGCTGGGTGTGTCTTGGCAAGGTGTGGTTGGTGGTCATATCACCCGGTTAACTCAAGTACTCTGTGGCCGGGGTCAGGTCTCCTGGGTCACTGTAGGGTGTGTCAACTTATAGGTGTACCCCTGCTCATCTACTTACTGTTATACTGTATGTGTTGTATTTCTCTGGACTGTAAATTGTGGTCTGATAAACAATCATTATATATATAAATATATATACAAACAATACCTCAGTACAGTATATGGAAGTATTTAATATTGGAAGGACAAATACTGTCAATGTATACAGCCTTAACAACATCAACCTAGAGAAGTCGACTTGTGAAAGAGACCTAGGGGTACTTGTAAGCCCAGACCCACGGCCTAGAAAACAGTGCATTAATGTTCGAAATAAGGCAAACAGAGTATTCGGTTTTATATCTAGAAGTGTAAGTAATAAGAGTGCAGAAGCCTTATTGCAACTATATCTTGCGCTAGTCAGGCCGCACCACGATTATGCGGTTCAGTTCTGGTGCCCTTATTATAGAATGGATATCAATTCACTAGAGTCGGTGCAGCGAAGAATGACGAAAATGATTCCGGGACTTAGAAACATAAGAACATAAGAATGGAGGAAACTGCAGCGAGCCTATTGGCCCATACTGGGCAGTCCCGTTTACACCCAACCCCTATTGCTCATATGAGCATCCAACCTATGTTTGAAGCAATTCAGCGTATTCGAGTTAATGATGATATTTGGTAACTTGTTCCATTCATCCACTACTCTGTTTCCAAACCAGTGTTTACCTATTTCAAGCCTAAATCTAAATTTGTATAATTGAAAACCATTGTTACGTGTTCGCTCCTGGTTGGATAGTTTGAGTACCTTTGTAATGTCCCCTTTGTTTAGCCCTGCCTTCCACTTATACACCCCTATCAGGTCGCCCCTCGCTCTACGTCTCTCAAGGGAGTGCAAATTAAGATGCTTTAACCTGTCTCTATACTCAAGGTTCCTAATGCCCGGGATTAGTCTTGTCATTCTCCTCTGAATTCTTTCCAAGGATTCTATATCCATTCTGTAATACGGTGACCAGAACTGAACTGCGTAATCCAGGTGTGGTCTCACAAGAGCAAGATACAGTTTTAGGATGACCTCGCTAGTCTTGTAACTAACACTCCTTTGTATGAACCCAAGTGCTTTATTAGCCTTGTTATGAGCAAAAACACATTGTTTACTTGGCTTAAGGTTCCTACTTATCATTACTCCTAAATCTCTCTCGCAGTCGGATTTCTCTATGGCATCGTTGTTCATCTGGTATCTGGTTTCCCTGTTTACATCTCCTATACTGAGTACTTTACATTTGTCGACGTTGAATTTCATCTGCCATTTTTCAGACCATTCGAAAAATTTGTTTAGATCTTCCTGTAGTTTTGCCGAGTCCTCGTCAGATTTGATAACACGTCCTATTTTAGTGTCATCAGCAAATTTACTTATGTTGCTGTCTATGCTGATATCTATGTCGTTTATGTATATAATAAATAATAATGGTCCAAGTACTGAGCCTTGGGGAACTCCACTTGTGACTTTGCTCCAATGGGACTTAGTGCCGTTAATGCTCACTCTCTGTTTCCTGTCCTGTAACCACGCCCTAATCCATTTAAGGATGTCACCTTTGATGCCATGAGCTTCTACCTTTCTAATTAGTTTTTCGTGGGGGACTCTGTCGAAGGCTTTGCTAAAGTCGAGATATACCATATCATAATTGTGCCCCTCGTCCACCTATTCGAAAACTGATGAAAAGAATGTTAATAGATTAGTTAGGCAAGAACGTCCACTTGTGAAGCCATGCTGGGAATCATTGATCAGTCGGTGCTTCTCCAGGTGATTTGGAATAGAGTTTGAAATGATTGCTTCCAGTAATTTGCCTACTATTGATGTTAGACTGATTGGGCGGAAGTTAGAGGATAGTGATCTATCCCCCTTCTTGAAAATCGGTATTACATTTGCTATCCTCCAGGATTCTGGTACTACACCTGTTTTTAAGGACATGTTAAACAACTTTGCTAAGGGCATACTAAGCTCTTCCTTACATTCCTTTAATACTCTGGCAAATATCTCATCGGGACCAGGTGACTTATTAGGCTTTAGTTTGTCTATTTGCTTACTAACATCGTTACTAGTCACTACTATCTCACTTAATTTGTTTTCTTCACTATCTCTGAATAGAGTCGGTGCCTCGGGTATCATGTTTAAATTTTCGGTGGTGAAAACTGTGCCCATATGTTCTCTTAGCAGTTTAAAGACTTCGATATCTTTTGAACTGCCCCCTCTAGAGCCCCAGCCAGGGTTGCTACTCCATCCCTAGACAGGTGCACCCCATCCCTAGCATAAAGGTCCCTTCTGCCATAGAAGTTGTCCCAGTTGTCAATGAATGAGACTGATATTGACTTGCAATATCTGTTAAGACGGTCGTTGACACCAACTGCCCTTGACAATCATTCACTGCCAACTCTCCTTCTAGGCAGGACACCGCATATGATAGGGATCCCTCCCTTAGTCCTAATACGATCTATGGCTGCCTTAAACTTATCAAGAAGCTCCTCGCTCCTACACCGGCCAATATCATTGCCTCCTGCACTGAGGCAGATAATGGGTTTGTTCCCATTACCAGACAAGATATTGTCCATCCTGTCAATTATATCCCCCACCCCAGCTCCAGGCAAACACACCCTCATCCTATTTTTGTTTTTACCACAAAAGGCCCTGTCCATGTACCTTACCTGTGAGTCACCAACAATTAAAGTTTTTATACCTTCCTTGTCATCCCTGTCCCTGACTGTACTAACGTCCAATTCGTCTATCAAGGGACTGAACGGGTTGGTACACTTAGCTGTTGTTGTCGTTGTTGTCGTATCCTTGGTGTGCTTCTTCACCACCATCTTTGTCTTCCCACTACTCACAACTTTCCCCTCGCTTGAGTTTTCGTCAGACACTGGCTTTACTCGTCCAGCCTCTCCTTTTAACTTCGCCAGCTCTTTCCTTAATTTCAGGTTCTCCAACGTGGCCCTCGCCAATTCTTCAATGGACTACTCCAGTTTGGTCAACAAACTCTCATAGCACTGGCCATATCTGATAATTATCCCTCCGGAGCTAACCCTGCCGTGACCTTTCCCCTAATGAGGTCAGAAACCTTCCATATCAGGATAGGTTAAAGAAACTAAACTTGCATTCCCAAGAAAGACTAAGAGTGCGGGGAGATATGATAGAAGTATTTAAGTGGGTGAAAGGAATCAATAAAGGGAATATAGAAAAAGTTCTTATAATATCCGAGCAGGATAGGACTCGGAGTAACGGATTTAATTTGGGTAAGTTTAGGTTTAGGAGGGAGATAGGAAGGAACTGGTTCACAAATAGGGTGGTGGACGAGTGGAACAAGCTTAGCAACTTTATAGTAAGCGCTGGAACGCTGGAAAGTTTCAAAAAGAGGCTGTATAGATTCATGGATGATAGAGAGTGGTAGTTACTCTCCACAGGAGCTGCCATGCACAGGCCAACCGGCCTATTGTAGACTCCTTACTTTCTTATGTTCTTATTTTCTTATATGGACTGATGAGATATAGACTGTATGTTCCTTCTTTTTTTATAGCTGGATTCGGTAAAATGCCACTCCGACCACATAGTTGGCACGGTCAATCTCCGATGGAGGTTCACAACCCATTCATTGACAACTGGGACAACTTCTACGGCAGAAGGGACCTTTATGCTAGGGATGGGGTGCACCTGTCTCGGGATGGGGTGGCAACCCTGGCTGGGTCTCTAGAGGGGGCAGTTCAAAGGATATCGAAGTCTTTAAACTGCTAGGGGAACATATGGGCACGGGGGTGGGGGAAACTGCAGTGGGAGCGGGTAAACAAAGTAAAAGATTACAGGGAAATAGTGTTAGGAATGATGACAAAACTAAATTAAACAGGGAGTTTAAAACTAAACGCGGTAAAGGGAGCACTCAGAACACGACTAACTTAAATGTCTACTACGCGAACAGTAGAAGTATGAGAAACAAAATGGATGATATTAGGGCCTTGGTAGGTACCGAAAAAATCGATATAATAGCATTCACTGAAACATGGATCAACCTAGACTCACGTGAGTTGCCAGTCGAATACCAAATTGCGGGTTACAAATTGTTCCATACCGATAGGCAAACCAGGAAAGGAGGCGGAGTAGCAATCTATGTTAGGGATAATCTGAAGTGTGAAATAAATAAGGAAATAAAAACTGAGCGGAATACAGAAACAATTTGGATAGAATTAAGCCATGGTAGGGAAGAATTAATCACAGGAGTAATATATAGACCTCACAATCTTGATAGAGTCAATGAGCGACTTATCTGGGATGAAATTCGCAGGACTTCCATACACAACAAAGTCTGTATAGTAGGCGACTTTAACCTTGACCAAATAGATTGGACTGACCTTACGGGTAACTCAGAATCAGAGGATTTTCTCGAGACGATCCAAGACTGTTTCCTAAGTCAACATATAACCGAACCCACACGGGGTAATAATATATTCGATTTAGTTCTGTCGAACAGAAAAAACCTCATTAGCAATGTCGAGGTAGGGAACGAACTTGCAAACAGCGATCACAAAGAAATTAGATTCCAGTTAGATTTTCAGGGTAGATGTAAGGAAAATTCCACTGAAGTACCAGATTTCAGAAGGGCAGACTTTGACAGTTTAAAGAGGCAGCTGAGAGAGGGGGTGTCGTGCTTGGCCATGAACCTGACAGATGACTCGGACCTGATAACGATATCTGAGACTGCCGAGTTCCTCGACAATTTAAATAATGAGTTACTTAATGCACCAAGGCAGAACATACCATACAAAAAACTCAGATCGGACAACAATGACCCTAAATGGATAAATAATTATTTAAAGAACATCATTGGCCAAAGGAAGGCTATAGGTAGAAGGATAAAGCGTGGCGAAATTTACCTCCAGGATTATTATAAGATATTGGCGAGTAGGGTTAAAACAGAGATAAGGAAAGCCAAGAGGAATAATGAGGTAAGGATAGCAAGGGAGGCGAAGAATTCTACCAAATGTATCAAACTAAAACAGGAGAAAAGATTGGACCAATACGGTCAGACACCGGCGAGCTCACTGATAACGACGGAGAAATTAGCAATAATTTGAATAAATATTTTTCAACAGTTTTCACCACCGAAAATTTAAACATGATACCCGAGGCACCGACTCTATTCAGAGATAGTGAAGAAAACAAATTAAGCGAGATAGTAGTGACTAATAACGATGTTAGTAAGCAAATAGACAAACTAAAGCCTAATAAGTCACCTGGTCCCGATGAGATATTTGCCAGAGTATTAAAGGAATGTAAGGAAGAGCTTAGTATGCCCTTAGCAAAGTTGTTTAACATGTCCTTAAAAACAGGTGTAGTACCAGAATCCTGGAGGATAGCGAATGTAATACCGATTTTCAAGAAGGGGGATAGATCAATGATTCCCAGCATGGCTTCACAAGCGGACGTTCATGTCTAACTAATCTATTAACATTCTTTTCATCAGTTTTCGAATAGGTGGACGAGGGGCACAATTATGATGTGGTATATCTCGACTTTAGCAAAGCCTTCGACAGAGTCCCCTTTCGAAAGACTAATCGAAAGATAGAAGCACATGGCATCAAAGGTAATATGCTTAAATGGATTACGGATTGGTTACAGGACAGGAAACAGAGAGTGAGCATTAATGGCACTAAGTCTCATTGGAGCAACGTCACAAGTGGAGTTCCCCAAGGCTCAGTACTTGGACCATTATTATTTATTATATACATAAACGACATAGATATCGGCATAGACAGCAACATAAGCAAATTTGCTGATGACACAAAAATAGGACGTGTTATTAAATCTGACGAGGACTCCACAAAACTACACGAAGATCTAAACAAATTTTTCGAATGGTCTGAAAAATGGCAGATGAAATTCAACGTCGACAAATGTAAAGTACTCAGTATAGGAGATGTAAACAGGGAAACCAGATACCAAATGAACAACGATGCCATAGAGAAATCTGACTGCGAGAGAGATTTATGAGTAATGATAAGTAGGAACCTTAAGCCATGTAAACAATGTGTTTTTGCTCGTAACAAGGCTAATAAAGTACTTGGGTTCATACAAAGGATTGTTACTTACAAGACTAGCGAGGTCATCCTAAAACTGTATCTTTCTCTTGTGAGACCACACCTGCATTACGCAGTTCAGTTCTGGTCACCGTATTACAGAATGGATATAGAATCATTATAAAGAATTCAGAGGAGAATGACAAGACTAATCCCGGGCATTAGGAACCTTGAGTATGGAGACATTTTAATGCATCTTAATTTGCACTCCCTTGAGAGACGTAGAGCGAGGGGCGACCTGATAGAGGTGTATAAGTGGAAATCCGGGCTAAACAAAGGGGACATTACAAAGGTACTCAAACTATCCAACCATGAGCGAACAAGTAACAATGGTTTTAAATTAGACAAATTTAGATTTAGGCGTGAAATAGGTAAACACTGGTTTGGAAACAGAGTAGTGGATGAATGGAACAAGTTACCAAATATCATCATTAACTCGAATACGCTGAATAGCTTCAAACATAGGTTGGATGCTTATATGAGCAATAGGGGTTGGGTGAAAACGGGACTGCCCAGTATGGGCCAATAGGCCCGCTGCAGTTTTCTCCATTCTTATGTTCTTATGAACTTAATAGGCGAGATGAATAGTCTTTGTGTGGAATATAACAAAGCCTAGGATTTCTTTTGTTGTCATTGTGGCGCGGTAGTAGCGGATCCTTGTTCGCACGCAGGGGTCCAGGGTTCGATTCTTGACTAGCGAGGCATTGTTTGTATATGGAAGTCCTTGTACTATATGGACTGATATATATATATATATATATATATATATATATATATATATATATATATATATATATATATATATATATATATATATATATATATATATATATATGCAAGTAAATCACTGTAGGTGCGCGTGATCTAGGTATATGCTGATAACCACAAGGAAAGAAGAAAACACGAAGTTCCCAAGCGCTTTCGTGTAATTCACATCTTCAGGGGTGAGTACAGACTAGAGAGAGAAATACAAACCAAGGTGTATATATACAGAGGAGGGTGAGACCAGGTCCACAATGGTCAGGTATTAGGTAATGACCCTACTAATCTTTAAATAGCACACAACGGTTGGTGGTCAGGTCAGATGGTCAGGTGACCCGGCCTTCTCACCTGGTTACAAATCTTCTTAATTACAAAATTGTCCAGCTTGTACATGCCGTTACTCAAATTCATGTTGAATGCTTCTGTATGTTTAATAAGACTAGATTCTATGATGTTCCTACTATCAATTGAATTACATGGTAATATTGAGGAGGCATTATCCCAGTCAATGCAATGCTTGTTATCCCTCAAATGAACAAACAGAGCATTGGATTCCTGGCCTGTCCTCACACTGTATTTGTGTTGTTTAATTCTAGTTTCAAGATCTTTTCCTGTCTGGCCTAAGTAAAACATATTACATTTCTTGCAACGAACTTTATAAATGCAACCAAGTGTGTTGTTGGGGGAGTTCTTGATTAACATTTGTTTAACAGTGCTTGAGTTTTTAAATGCCACATTGACGTTCCAGGTTTTTAGTTGTGAAGGAATGTGTGATAAATTTTTGTGAAATGGTTATATTAAGATATTCTTATGGTCATGGGTGGGCTTGGGATCAGTTCTATAAAAAGGTTTCTTAGTAATGTTTAGGCATTTGTCTATGAAAGATCTAGGGTATTTAAGGTTTGAGCCAATATTATATATATATTTGTATTCCTCATCGATGAATTCCGGACTGCAAATTCTCAAGGCACGTAAAAACATTGTTGAAAATACTGACTGTTTGACTTTATTATGGTGGGCAGAATAATAATGTGTGTTCATATAGGCCATACAGGCCTAAGTAAATTAAATGCACTTTATCAAATTAATTCATACACTATCGACGAAGTTAAAAGTCAACTATAATATTAACAAAAGTTATCTTGGATAGTTTTCCATTTCAAAATATGTGAACGTGTGTCCTTAGGAAATAATTAAAATCCGAAAGTGAATGGCGTCATGCGGTCACGAATAAATATCACAATTAACATAATAAACATAATTAAAACGTAAATAAATATTAAAATAGTGCTCATAGCCATGCTTGGAGGCGGGCACGACTCACGAGTTACTCTTAGCTTTTCACTCATGTCAAACAGACAGGTCGCGACTTGCTCGTTGACAGAACGTTCCACGTGGCCTCAAAATCTTGTAGGTATTTTCAATCATGCTCACAAATAAGTCCAGTTTGATTGCATACATTGTTTAGATACGGCGGGAAAAATTTAGCAGCAGTTAATAAGATATCATTCAAAGGGGTCCACAGGAGTCGAGGTCCCACTTGACGGAATGGCTGTTAGCGTAGTGCTGGGAGTAGGAGGCGGCTGGTTGTAGGCCCCACATGGGCGACCTGGTTTTCACCCAGACCTCCCAGGATAGACAGATGCATGCCACACGTGCGTGTAGGAACCCGTTGAGACTGGCACCAAGCCGACACTACACGAAACTACAGCTAAGTAAAATTTCTTGGGAGGGAAAACTAAATCTCTCTTCTAGCTGGGCGAGGTACACCTGGTTGTACGGTGACCTGACCTTAATGGGCAGGATTAACTCTGTTGCTCTCCTCCTCCTATAAAATAACTGGGACAGAGCTTGCCCTGGGTGCAGGATGAGTGGAGTGAAAGGTTGAGCTCTGGGAGACAGAAATCTCCATGGTGCTGATAAGTACTGCATTCCCACCGAGTATCGGTGCTGATTTTTCTACTCGGTACCTTTATTTCTTTTCAACTATGGGTGTACTGTATGTGGTTTATCTAACCAAGTCCTTATGTGAGGTCGATGACCCTTATGGTTGATCTTGCCCTCTGGATGTGGAGTGCTTTTTAAAGGATTGTTTGGTGCAATGCATGTAGTACTATCTTGACGGTAATGGTGTATTTTGGGCCTGTGTTGTTGAGCACGGTTACGGGTATGGTGGAGAAAAGCACACATGACTCTTGCACCCAGAAGTAAAGTAATAACTAATAAGAATAAGCAAATGAGCCGTCCCCTGATGAGTCATGAGTGATTTTCTCGGTTCACACATAATTTTGGGTTTCATGTATGTGCATGCTGATTTGGGATCTGATGATATCAGGCCATTATGACTGACCCATGTTCTTGTGCAGGTTATTAGTTTCAATCTTTGGTCTATGTGCAGTATAGTAAATTAAGAGCTAATATTTTTCTAGTGGTTAATATTATTTTGTGGGGGTTTCCAGACCACTATGCTATGTCAGTGGGCTTAAACTCAGGGAAACGCGACCCTTGACCTCAACAACTCCTTGAGCTGGAGAGCGCATATTGGGACCAGGTTCATATTTTTCTACGCTGGTGATAGGAGTATCTAGCGATGAAAGATGTGTTGAGAAATTAATCCAAATTAATTATTGTACTATTAATAACGGTGTCTAGCGATGTAAGATATGTTGAGGGATTAATCCACATGAATTGTTGTCTCTTGTGCAATTAATATATATTTTTTAGTGCTGTAAGGAGGTGCTAGTAAGTAATACAATTATAACATCATTTCCAGCGTGTCTCTTTGACCCCAATCTCAGGAACACCAGTCCAGGTCACGGTAAATACTTCATTAATTTTGTTTGTGCTGATTCGTTACTCTGAGGGGCCCTTCCGTTGCATTACCATCCATGCATGTGCTGATAACCACACAGGAAAAGCGAAAGCACGAAATCCCCCAGTGCTTCCGTGTAACTCACATTTTCAGGGGTTACTACAGAGCGGATAATGGATAAATCGTGCAAATGGTAATACAAGCATGAAATTTGGTATGATCATACGATCGGGGCTACTTGTCAAATTTGCCTGATTGGCCATTTGGAAATCCAAGATGGCGGCCAGTTTTCAAGATGGCTGCCAAATTGATCTTCGAAAGATGATTTTTTTTTATAGAAATTAATGTAGTTGGCCAATCTAAATGATCTTAGTATCGATATGTATGTTTTCAAGCATGCCCAGATGATTTTTGTTTATTTCTGATACTCTCAGATATAAATGCGTCTTATTTATGGCTGGTTTTATGTACTGGGTTTATGTTTTTTCCAACTAGGTAAGGGTAGAATACAGAGGGTCTCTGCATGTGAGGGAGTGATTGTTTGGCACTACCAGGGCACACTGGTGAAATCACTGCTGTGCAACCCAGCATGGGGTTCAGTGTCAGCTAAGAAAAAGCATGTCATACTGTAACAGCTTAGTGTCCCAAATGTTGTTTAACCAACCCCAAATCAGTTAAGCAGCCGCACCTGAATTGACAGGATGTTCCAGCGTGGGAGAGCCGAGCCAAGGATAACGGAGCTTTAGTTATCTGGATGGTGTACAGATCGCACGAGACTAATGACACTGGATGAACGATCGGGCTAGCTGTAGGGCAAAAGGCATGAACCTAGTTGTATCCCATACAAGAAAGTGCTCATCAGGGTGGTAAAAGGATAAACCCTCTGCCCTGAAGATCAAAAACAGTTGTGGACACAAAATCTACCAACAAATCATTCCTCACTAACTGGGAATAGTGTTGTCTTTGTCAACAGGATAAGAAGGAAGATCTTAAGTGTCCACATGCAAATCCTGCTAAAAAAGGAGATGTCGGTTACAAGAACTTGGCAAGGAATATTCCTCTATTTCATTCAATCAATGCACTGCCAATCAAGCTTGACCCTGCAAGACTTGTTGAAGACGATGGGATAGAGGAGACATTGAAGAGAAACAAGGCACATTATCATGAGAGTTGCAGACTTCTGTTCAACAACACAAAGTTAAATAGAGCTCAGAAAAGGCGAACCTCTGCTGTTGCTACAGAGGAGAGCAGCAGTAGCAAGATACCATGAATGGTCAGAGACCCCAAAGCAACAGAATGCTTTCTATGTGAGGAAGAAGCTTCGGGAGATGACATAAGATATGCAATGACAATGAAACTTAATAAAAGATTGAATGAGTGTGCGAAGACACTTAGCGATTGAAAATTCCTTGCCAAACTAAGTGCAGGAGATGTTGTGGCACAAGAACTGAAGTATCACCCTCGCTGCCTGGCAGACCTGTACAACCGAGAATGAACACACCAAAATGCTCATGAGCAAGAAGAAGCACAAGAGCTTCATCCGAACAAGGACGCATACCCAACTGCTTTCTCTGAACTGGTCACTTACATCACTCAGATGAAAGCTTCTAGTGAAGGTACTGAGCCACCCATTTTCAGACTTGTTGACCTGGTCACACTCTACAGACAGAGACTTGAGCAGCTGGGTGTTGGATCGCCCGATGTTCATGCTACTCGAGTAAAGGACCAACTGCTTTTTCAAATCCCCCAGCTGCAAGCTCATCACCAAGGAAGAGATATCCTACTGGCCTTTGAGAAGGATGTTGGCTCAATCCTGGCAAAAGCAAGCAAATACAGTGACTCGATCCATCTGGCCAAGGCTGTTGGGATGATACGACGGGACATGCTTCAGCACAAGTCACACTTCAGCAGTACATTTCATGAAGGATGCATTGAACAGGCTGTTCCACCATCACTGCTTCAATTTGTATGCATGATCGAACATGGTGCAGATATCAAATCCCAACTCCAGCACGACGCATCGAATTCTGACCTTGCTATGTCACAGCTCTTACAGTACAACTGCATTGCCAACTACTAGGTAGGAACACAAATCCACAGACACTCCAAGGACCATGAGACACCATTTGCTATCTACGTCGGCATGTAGTTTCTGCGATAGGGCCGAAGAGAGCTAGTGGGATCCTATACTTTCATGCTTTCACTGGTTGTGACGTTGTGTCTAGCTTCTGTAGGAAAAGAAAGAAATCTGCATGATGTGATGCTGCTTCAGAAACATTCACCAAACTCAGCCAATGTCCAACAATAGTTGCTTATGTTGACCTGCAGAAGCTGGAAAGATTTATAGTCCTCATGTACGACAGATCTAGTGCAGCCACTGGTGTAGATGAGGCAGGACTAAATCTCTTTTCCCGCAAGCAGAGACCATATGACTCCATTCCACCAACCCAGGCAGCCCTCAAGGAACATGCAAAGCGGGCTGCCTACCAGGCTGGTATCATCTGGGGCCAGGCAACAATCTCCAATCCAGAAACCAGCAGTCCTGTCAACTGGGGACGGACGCAGAAGGGAGAGGCATGGCAGATACGTTGGACGACTCTTCCCCCGATTGCGACATGCTGTCAGGAGCTGACCAAATGTTCCTGTAAGAAAGACTGCAACCAGAGATGCAAATGCTTTCGCTCTGGACTTTCCTGCACAGTACTTTGCACCTGCATATGTGAACACCAGTAAATGCACAAAGATGTACTGTCAGGAGAAGTCACAGGGACCAGTGCTAATAGTGTGTAATTTTTTTTTAGTAAGTTCTTTTTTGTTATATATTTTTTTTTACTAAAAGTGTTATTTTATGTGGATAAAAATGTTACAATGGACTTAAAACTATAAAAATCATCTGAGCATGCTTGAAAACATACATATCGACACCAAGATCACTCAGATTGACTAACTACATCAATTTCTATAAGAAAAATCAACTTTTGAAGGTCAATATGGCGGCCATCTTGAAAAAATCGCCTCCATCTTGGATTTTTAAATGGCCAATCAGGCAGACTTGACTAGTAACCATTAGAGAATTACCATGCCAAATTTGGTGCTTGTATCACCATTTGCATGATTCTCTTGAAAATTTGCATTTAGCTGCCCCACTATTATTAGCAAGGCCAATATATACAGTAAAGGAGAATGAGGTCAAGTCCCTAGGGACAGCTGGTGTCCACCTTTTTAAAGTCACTAAGTTGTTACCGAAAACATTTACCTGGTTACAAATTTTCTTTATGACAAAATTACCCAATTCGGAATGTTTAATGATACTACATTCAATAATGTTAATGATAATTGAATTACAAGGAAAGCATGGGGAGACGTTAGCCCAGTCAATACAATGATTATTATCTCTCATATAAACGAACAGAGCATTGTTTCCTGGCCTCTCCTACCACTATATTTATGCTGTTTATAACTAGTTATAAGATCTTTGCACATTTGCCCTAAGTAATATATTTACACTCTTTGCATGGAACATTGTAATTGCAGCCATTAGTATTACCTGGAAACTTATTAATTAGCATTTGCTTTACAGGGCAAAGATTACTAAACGTTACATTTACTTTCCACGTTTTTAGTTGTCAAAAAATTTGAGATTTTTTTTTCATTACAAAACTAAGAGATTCTTAAAGTCATGAGAAGGTGTAAGATCCGTTCTATAATATGATTTCTTAGCCATTTTAAGAAATTTGTCTATTAAAGATCTAGGGTACTTTAAGTTCAATCTAATATTATATATATTAAAATTCCTTACCAAAGAATTCCAGACTGGATATTCGTAGAGCACGTAAAAACATTGATGCAAAAACTGACTGTTTGATTCAATTATGTTGGGCAGAATAATAATGAATATATGAACAAGCAATATTAAGTTTCCCATAAATACTGAACTCTGTAGATCAGGCAGTTCAGAAATGGCAGTTTACAGTCAAATTCTAATTCCACAGTTAATTTGATGGAGAGGGCAAAGTTATTAAATAGTGGTAGAAAAAATCTAAGTTCTTATTACACGGTCAAAAACAAATTACATCATCTACATATCTAAACCAAACTGTAGAATATTAAAAAAAAGAAGAGTAAGCTCTTCCTCAAACATCCATATATAAGTTGATCAACACTGCTGAAACAGGATCACCCATCACTATGCCAAATCTCTGCGCATAATCTTTTTCTTAATACACAATTTGATAAGTTCAATAAACAAATTATGTGAAACAGGCATTAAAATACCTTCCAGGGAATCTGCGAAGAACCCAAGCAAATCATCAACTGGGACCTTTGTAAACAGTGATGTTACATCCAAATCAACTAGTCTAAAATCATATATAAAGTGTAAGCTATTTAGTTTATGAACTAAATCCATATTATTGTTAAAATCAGAATTTATTATATTGCCAACTAAAGGTGTTTAGTAACGACACTAACCATATATACAGCTAAAGTGATTGACCCAACTGAGCTAATATTGGGTTTTTGGCTTGTGAGTATTGCTTGACAAAGACGTACAGCCCCGGACCGAGTTAGGTAAGTTAAGTTAGGTTAGGTTTAGTTGGATTACAGTAGGTTAATGGACGCTACATTGTAAATAACCCGGTAGACCAAATCCAGCTCGGTAGACCGCATACTATTAGTGTAAATATCATGGTAGACCGTATTCTGTAGTAGCACCACTAAAGTTCTATCCAAGTAAATCAAGGCAGATATTTTACTGAATATCTAAATAAGTAGACTTGTTATACTGTAGCAATAATTTAGTTAAGCCTACTATTTATGCTTCTACCCTTCAGCAACAAAAAAATATTTATAATTTCTTTCAAAATGAAAGAAGAATGATTTACGTTGGTTAGAGGTACGAAATTGGGATATCAAGGACCCAGGGGTGGCAAATTATTTAGCACACTAAATGCCAAAAGAATAATGTCATTTATATTTTCGCTATGATTCTTGAATATCAAAACATAAAATTATTAAACATTTTAGAATAATATAAAAATTTTCAGTAAATGGAAGTTTTTTAATTTTTTCTTTCGAGAATTCAAGGTTGGAGGTGAATTTTTCAAGATCTAGCAAAAAAACTCAATCAGTTGCCTCATTGATCGCTGTCCGGCCATCACCCCGAACACAAAACGAACATCCGATCAGTTCAATAAATGATCTCTGATACTTC
Source organism: Homarus americanus (assembly GCF_018991925.1). NCBI lineage: Eukaryota > Metazoa > Arthropoda > Malacostraca > Decapoda > Nephropidae > Homarus > Homarus americanus. Next base: position 171,643 of record NW_024733126.1, on the reverse strand, counting down.
CGTTTCCTAATATGGACTAGGAAAGGATGTCATTGTTTTGTTTAACCCTTTATAGGGTAGCGACACACTTTGGTATTTTATTTTAGCTAACGCCAGACGATTTTATTCAGCTAGGAAAAATTCTTGTTCTACAAAGGGTTAAAAAATTCACGAAAAAAAAATTACCCAATCAAGTTTTACTGTATTTGACATAATCGGCTAGATCACAATAGATAAACACCACATATTGTTTACAATAATTACGGCATAGTGGAGAGAGCGTGTCTTGGTGGCTGGGATTCACAACGATAATATGAGATTCCTCCAAACTGTAATTTCTCTCAGAAAGGTAATTAGTATACTAAGCACGAATGTGAGGGATAATATAGTTCGTGAGAGAACACTTTATCATCCTCTGTGAATATGGCCTTATCATAAAGCATAAAGCCTTATCCCTTCAATGGATTACATGTTGGAGGTACAGTTGATATATTATGATCAACCCGATTAATATTAAAGTGTGTCACAACTACTATTTACTTTGCTGTCACTCGGAATCGAGAGTGACTATCATCCAGCAATGATACAATGATATGAGTTCTTAAGGACATCACCTTCGTTGGTGACTTCTGAGGTGACTAAAGACGCCGATACGCAACCGGCACTAGGTCATTCACAGATGGTTCACATATGGAGGGCTACATCTAGTGCGGGTCGGGAAGCGGTAGCGTCTCTCCGGCTTTGGCACTTATCTGCCTTGGTATGCAGTCTGGCTAACTCGAAGCGTTACGGTGAGGAGTAGTTGTCCCTCAAGTGAGGGGGTCGATTTGGCACTTTTCAGGTATGCCTTAAGACTATCATTATACCTTTTCAGTTGCCCGCCAGCGTTACGGCTTACTATTCGTTAGGTGGCTGAAAAGTAGTTGCTTTGGCAGTCTACTGTCGTCCATGCGGGAAACATGGCCAGTCCAGCATAGTTGTTCATCGATAATGGTGGCCTCAATGCTTTTACAGTTGGTGTCAGCGAGAATACTGGCACTTGCTCTCTTGCCTTCCCAGCGAACTCGGAGGATGGAACGTAGAATATGTTGGTGAAAGTTTTCAAGTGCCTGCTTGTGACCCATGTCTCGCTGCCATATAGCAGGGTGGGGAGGACCGCTGCTCGATATACGTGCAACTTTTTAGATAATTTCAGCTCCCTACAGCTGAGGACACGGGTACGGAGTCTGCCAAAGGCATGAGATGCACATCTGATCCGATGATGAATCTCTTCATCGATGTCCGCAGTAGCGGACAGGTGGGAGCCGGGATATTGAAAGTGGGTAACATTAGAAAGGGTAATACCGTTAAGCTGAATGAATGGCAGGAGTGTTGCTGAACCAGGGACGGCCTGAAAGAGAATCTGAGTCTTATGTTCATTAAATTCAAGGCCGAATTGTGCATACACATCTGTATAGTGTTCAGGATCTCCTGTAGGTCGCATTCAGTGTGAGCAACAAGGGTGAGGTCGTCTGCATACTGAAGTTCAGAAATGTAAGCTGACGACACGTTTGTTCCGGCCTGGAGTCGTCTTATGTTGAAAAGACCCATCGTCCAGTACTTGATGTCCTCCCAGCCAGCTAAATTGGTGCTGGGATGAGTAAGAAAGGCAGCCAAGAAAATGGAAAAGAACGTTGGTGCCAGTATACATCCTTGTTTTACCCCCGTTTGGATGGGGGAGAACTCAGACTGGGTACCATTGTGCAGGACACTGCCGTTCATGTCATTGTGGAGTTGGCTCACAATGGCGATGAATTTTGGTGGGCAGCGCAAAGGGCTGAGGGTCCGCCAGAGGGCTTCCCAGTTGACAGAGTCGAAGGCCATGGTTATGTCGATGAAGGCCATGTACAGGTCATGATACTGTTCTCACTGTTCTCTGCACTTTTCCTTTATCTTGCGGGCAGCAGACATCATGTCAGTGGTGTATGTATATTATGTATGCTGGATTATATATTTTGTATGTATATTATGTATGTGCTCCATTTATGTACTATTTATTCAGCCTAGCTAGCAGTGTGTGGCAATGTATTTAAGATATCCCACATGCTTAATTAATGTGCCTGGCGACGTATGGAAGCTGCTAATGTATCACTTGCCATACGTAGTCTATAGAACAGTTGACAAGCAGCCAGGTTGAGGAGAGCACTACTTCCCTCTGTGTACATATCTCTGATCCAGTAAATCGAACCTACAAAATCTATACAGGTGTTTATGTTCTCTCCTGTATATTGAACTTATTATCCAGAACATAACATGGCGCAGTGCATAGTTACTGGATAATTACGAGTGATAGTGCAAAGTTTGTGGAAAGCCGGCTTATGGACTCCTTGCCCTGCGTTAACCGCCGCCCGCCATCCCTCCTCGAGGAATTTAGCAACTTTGAGCAGTGTCAGTGACAGTGATTTTCTGTGAAGTGTTTAGTGCATTGTGTGTTTCGTGCCATTCATGTGTGATCTTGTTCTAAAGGATTCCCAAGGTATACGGCATGTTCTGGGCATTTGTAAGGAGTAGACTTGAGTACACCTCCCCTCACGAAGTCTGGAGGGTGACTGACGCTCCTCGCCGTCTCCACCCCCCCTCACAGCGTCGTCTCCACACCCCTTCACAGCTCGAGGAGACCGCTCTCCCTGCCCGGGACACACACACACATACATGTACTAACACTCACTGACCGCGGCGGCTTCCTTATATATATTTTATATATATAACCTACTTATCTGTGTATTTAATTAATTTTTTTTTTCTGAAATCTTGTTGATACGACGGGCTGACAGGTCAACACTGATTTAAGACACAGTACACAGATGAAGTAGTTATGTCTCATGCCTTACGTAGCCATGGACCCAGCGTATGGATGAGTCAGGTGGATGATAGCCCCGCAGAGATGGATGACATGGCCGACCACGACGCTCCAGCTCCCACAACATCGCACAGCCCTTCACCTCAATATTCAGCGTTGTCTCCAGAGATAATTGCTTTACTGAAGTTTATGAGAGATGAAAGGCGCGAGGATGAAGCTAGCAGACGTGTGGCGGATGAACACAGAAGGCAAGCAGAGGCAGAGAGAGACCACCAACGCAGATTGGAAGACAGTGCACGGTTTGAAGCTTTGATATCTCGCCTCACTGTTAACCAAGCCCCTGGCTCTAACACTGCCTCGGTACTGACTGGTTCAGATACCTCATCAATGCTTCCTTCACGCCCCCCAGCCCCACCTAAAGCAGCTGCTCAAACACCGCCCATCTTGAAGCCTGATGTGAATTTCCAGACTTTTCGTGAATGGCGGCGACGGTGGACTGATTATTCTACAATGGTGGATCTCCAGAGTTTGTCACAGCCTAAACAACTCATCCAGCTGCGTATGTGCCTGTCCTTGGAAATTCAGCGTGTCTTAGAACATACGTTGCAGGTACCTCCAACCTCTTCGCTGTCTGTAGAGGAGGTACTGGACATTCTACAACGGCACATCAAAGGACAGCAGAATGAAGCTCTGCGCAGGAGGGAATTGTTTAGCTGCAGACAGATGGAGGGTGAGACTTTTGACGCCTTTTATGTACGTCTTAAGAGAGCCTCGGAAGAGGTAGATATATGTCTAGGCCACCACCAGCAGTGCGAGGAGACCCAGTTGAAGCAGGTGATCTTGATGGGTGTTAAGGACGAGGAACTTGTCCAACGCCTCACCTCCCTCGACTCTTCCTCTTCTCTCAAGGATGTGTTGACGATATGTCGCTCCTATGAGGCTGCCAGGTGTGCCACCTCTGCCATCCGAGCTCCCCCTACAGCTGTACGCGCTGTGTCCCGGTACAAGAAGGACAAGAAGTCTGCTCCTACGCCTTCGCCCACCACGTCCACGCCCGGTTCATTTTGTAACAACTGTGGTAAGCAGCACGGAACACAGGTGTGTCCAGCTGCTGAGTCTACATGCAACAGTTGTGACCGTAAGGGCCACTGGTCACTCACAGTACAGTGCCCAGCCAAACGCGTCCAGTGCAATGTGTGCGGTCGTCTGGGCCACTATGACAAGTGTTGCCCTTCCAACAAACCCAAGGGACAGCGTCGGCGGAAGCTTCAGCTCCCTTCCACCAGAGAGGGCCGCCCACAGTCTTCCAATCAGAGGCACGACGACCCTGGACAACGCTCGAGCCATATTAGGAATGTGTGCTCCCCCCCGCGTCCCAGGACCAAAGTCCCCCAGTACATCAGTGTCATTGTGACCTACCGCAGTGTGTCATCCCGTCTTCAGATGTTGCCCGACACCGGCGCTGATGCTACAGTCATCGGTCCCCAGCATTTGCAATGCTTGGGGCTCTCTCCAAGTGATCTAGGACCGCCCCCCAAGGATCTCCGCTTTATGGCAGATGGTTCACAGATGACCCCGGCCCTGGGTTCACTCCAAGCACAAGTCACCTTTGGCAACAGGTCGTGTCAAGCCTGGATTGATGTGCATAACGGTGTCCTGACTCCTTTGCTGTCCTACAGACATTGTCAAGAGTTGGCCATCATCTCCCAGGACTTCCCCAAACCTATTCTTGAGGTAAAACACGCCAACAGGGTGCAAAAAGGGAGCAGCAACGACCCTGCTGCCGCCCTACCCCTGCCTCTTGCCAGTGACACCTCTCCTTCGGATGCTCGGAAGTACTTCCTGAAGGAATTTAGCGACGTTCTGGTGACCAAGTCCGCTCTGGAATCCAAGCCTCTCAAGAAGATGGCAGGTCCCCCCATGAGGATCCACCTGAGGGACGACGCGAAGCCCTTCGCTATTTACACCCCTCGACTGGTTCCCCTGGCCTTCCGCGAGGCGGTCAAAAACGAGCTGGACTCCATGGTCGCCCAAGAAATTATTGCACCAACCGGCGATGACCCGTCTCCATGGTGTCACCCTATGGTTGTCGTCGCAAAACCCAAAGGTGGTGTTCGGATCACCACTGACCTCTCCAAGCTCAACAGCCAGGTGTCTCGTCCTGCGCACCCTTCTCCCACGCCCTTTGCAGCTATACGCAGTGTGAACCCGAAGGTGCGCTTCTTCACGACGATGGACGCCCTGTGTGGATACTGGCAGATAGAGCTTGCCGAAAAAGACCGACCACTCACAACTTTCATCACCCCGCATGGACGTTACAGTTATTGCCGTGGCCCCATGGTATTCGCCGCTACAGGAGACGCTTTCTGTCTTCGAGGTGATATGGCTTTACAAGGTCTGGCAAACTGCGTGAAAGTGGTCGACGACATACTCGTGTACGACGAGGATTATATGGATCACCTCTGCCGTATCTACGAGGTACTCAACAGGTGCCGGAAGCACTGCATTACCCTAAATGCCGACAAGTTTGTTCTGGCCAGCTCTTCAGTTGACTTTTGTGGGTACACCCTCTCAGGGAATGGTATCGCAGCTGACCCGGAAAAGGTCCGCGCCATCACGGATTTTCCCACCCCTGCTAACCTCACCGACTTGAGGTCCTTCATCGGTCTCGTCAACCAGTTAGCAGAGTTTTCGTCGGACATTTCCGCAGCTGCTCAACCACTTCGCCCCCTGATGAGCCCCAAGAGGACATTCCTGTGGACCCCCGACCACGACAAGGCCTTCCAGCAAGTGAAACAGGCCCTGTCTCGTCCACCTGTCCTCGCCACGTTTGACCCAGCCTTGCCGACAGTTCTGCAGACAGATGCCTCACGCTTGTATGGCGTGGGATACGCCCTACTGCAGGATCATGGTGGAGGGCAGTTCCGGCTCGTCCAGTGTGGCTCGCGTTTCCTCTCTGACACCGAGACGCGCTACGCCACTATTGAGTTGGAGCTGTTGGCTGTGGTTTGGGCGATGTCCAAGTGCAGGTTTTACCTCATAGGCCTGCAACACTTTCACCTAGTGACCGACCATCGCCCTCTTGTCCCGATCCTCAACCACTACACGCTGGACGCCGTTGAGAACCCTCGCCTCCAGCGTCTGAAAGAGAAGCTCTCGGCCTACGTTTTCACAGCAGTGTGGCGTGCTGGTAAGTAGCTCTGCATCCCTGATGCTTTATCCCGCTCTCCTGTCAGCCGCCCTACTCCAGAAGACCATGGGCTCGACGCCGACCTCGCTCTTTCCGTCAGGACTGTGGTCACTCTACACGCCGTCCAATCCCTTCGTTCGGACCTGTCACCAGATGACGACAAGGCAATGGAGGACCTTCGAACAGCGGCCCGAGATGACCCTTCCTACGTCCGACTCGTCGAGTGTGTGAGGAATGAATTCCCTAGCAACCGCTACGACCTTTACAACACCCTGCTCCCGTATTGGAAACTCCGCGATGAACTCTACTGCGACGGGGACCTTGTTCTGTACGGAGCACGTGTAGTTGTCCCTGCTGCCTCACGTCCCCACGTCTTGGCTCGCCTTCACGACAGTCACCGTGGAGCTGAGGCCACCAAACGACATGCACGACAGCCAGTGTTCTGGCCCGGCATCGACTCCGACATCTCCAATATTGTCCGTGCGTGTGAGCCCTGCCAAGTATTACAACCCAGCCAGCAGCAGGAACCCTTCATGAGTGACGACAACCCCACTCGCCCCTTTGAGTCTGTGTCAGCCGACTTTTTCTGTGTGTCAGGAAAGTCCTTCCTTGTTATCGTCGACCGTCTCTCTGGTTGGCCGGTTGTCATCAAGTGCAGTAATGACACGACGTCTGCCGCCACCATCAGCAAGTTCCGCCACTACTTCCGAGACGTGGGCGTTCCTGTGTGCCTGCGAACCGACGGAGGGCCCAGTTCATAAGCCGGGACTTTGCTGTGTTCCTTGACCGATGGGGAGTCCGGCATGTGTTGTCATCGCCCCATTACCCGCAGTCCAACGGCCACGCTGAGGCTGCTGTCAAATCCCTGAAGCACCTCATCCTTAAGGTGGCCCCTTCTGGGAATATTGACTGCGAGGCCTTCGACTGGGGTCTTCTTGAACTCCGCAACACACCTAACTACACCGGACGCTCCCCTGCCCAGGTCTTGTGTCCTGCTCACCCCTCAATCCTTCTCCAAAAGGTAGCGGAGCCAAGAACAGAGGATTGTGATGTGAGCCGCCAGACGTGTTCAGGACGTCGTCGCCGCGCTACAAGCGAGCACTGCCCGTTCTCTCTCCCCAGGTTGGTGTAGGCACCAAGTCCGTGTTCAGGACCCGACCTCCTACGTTACTGGGACAAAGTGAAGCGTATTCATGGAATCTCCAGTGGGTCACGGGACTACTGGTCTTGATTACCAGTGGTCGTGTGTGGTGGAGGAACCGCCGTTTTCTCCGCCCCGTAACAATGCCTTCTGCTGGCCCCGCCACCAGTGTTGAGTCCCATACCCTTCCCAGTGATGAAGTCCCTCGACGCTCAGGACGGATCCAAAAGAAAAGGTCCGCTCAAGACTTTGCTATGAGCGTATAGGGGGGAGGGAGGTGTATGTATATTATGTATGCTGGATTATATATTATGTATGTATATTATGTATGTGCTCCATTTATGTACTATTTATTCAGCCTGGCTAGCAGTGTGTGGCAATGTATTTAAGATATCCCACATGCTTAATTAATGTGCCTGGCGACGTATGGAAGCTGCTAATGTCTCACTTGCCATACGTCGTCTATAGAACAGTTGACAAGCAGCCAGGTTGAGGAGAGCACTACTTCCCTTTGTGTACATATCTCTGATCCAGTAAATCGAACCTACAAAATCTATACAGGTGTTTATGTTCTCTCCTGTATATTGAACTTATTATCCAGAACATAACAAGTGGCACCACGTGATGGTCTAAAGCCACATTGAGATTCTGGAAGGAAGTTTTCCGCCTGAGGAAGAAGTCTGTTTAGGAAGACATGGGTAATAATCTTGCCAGCAATGGACAGCAGCGAGATTCAGTGGTAGTCACCTTTCCCCATATATTCCCTAGGAGAGAGTGGAGACGGCTGGTAAGCAGAGTTCCTCGGCTGGGATTCCATCAGGCCCTGCGGCTTTGTTAATTTTCATCGCAGTGGCTACCTCATCCAGGGATGGAGTATAGCTGAGGTTGGTCAGCTCTGGATGCTGAGTGACCTGCTGGGTAGTCAGGACATCCACATCGGTGTTTCGGTTGAGCAGTGAATGGTAGTGCTCTTTAGAGTGCTGAAGGATGCCTTATTTGTCTTTCATTAGGGAGGTATTGTTGGATGAGCGGAGGGGGGCTGCATCATGAGTGATTTGTCCACGAACTGTTTTCGTAGCGTTGAAAAATTCGCGCATCTTGTGCTGATTTGCAAGTTTTTGTGTTTCACATGTCTTATTTTTAAACCAGTCATTCTTTAGATTGCGAAGTTCGTGCTGGGCCACCACTTTCTTCTTGCGGAAAGTATCAGCTTTGGTCCGTGACTGAGGATGTTCTGCCAGTCAGTTAAGCAGCACGTTTATCATCGAAGAATACATTGATTTCTGGGTCATTTTCATCAAACCAGTCCTGGTGTCCTATTTCTATCTTGCCAAGGGTCTGTCTGCAATTTTTTGTCATGACAGTGTCGTGAATATCCCATTTGGCACTGGGATTTGGGTTGTTTGTTGTCAGGTTGTTTATCAGCCCACGTTCGCACTGCTCTCTGAAAGCATGTGCTACTGTTGGATCCTCCAGACGATCAGTGTTAAAACCTCTTCCGCCGTTTTGAGGCCCACGTGAAGTGAAAGGTTGACTCTTACTAGCCGAAGATCAGTGTTGCAGTGGTCTGAGCCACGCATGGCTCCGGTTATGAGGACATCTCGGCGATCTCTTTCTTTGACAATGGTGTAGTCAATGAAATACCAGTGCTTGCATCGTGGATATTGCCACGAACCCTTGAACCTGTCGGCCTGCCTAAACAAAGTATTGGTGATAGTGAGGTTGTGTGCAACACACTTATTAAGGATGAGTAGGCCGTTGGGATTACACTTGCCTAGTTCATTTCTCCCTATGGTTCCTTGCCAAATGTCAGCATCTCTACCAACTCTGGCATTGAAGTCACTAAGGAGCACAACCTTATCTTTTCTTGGGATAGAGGTTAGCACTCTGCCCAGGTCGGCGTAAAAGGCCTCCTTGCTGCCATCCTTTGCATCCAGTGTTGGGGCGTAGGCACTGATGAAAAGGGCATGACGTTAGTGATTCAGTGGGACTCAGAGCGCCATGAGGCGCTCGTTGATCTTAACATGCATTTCAATTAGCCTGTGTAGGATACGCAGGCGCATGGCAAAGCTATCTCAATAAATGTGGTTTCTCTCTGCAGCAGGGTTACCCGACCAAAAGAATTTATAGCCAGACCCCGTTCTGTGAGTCGACCCGCATTTGGGAGCAGGGACTCTCTAATGGCTGCTGTGTCGATCTTATACCTAGACAGCTCTTTTGCCACAAGGGTGGTTCTTCTTTCAAGATGATCATTTGTGCCAGTATTCAGAAGGGTCCTGTCATTCTATGCAATGACCATAGGAGATTGTATAGTTTGTTTTTGTTTTGAACTGTGATTATGATTCTGTTTTCAACCGCATAAGGATGACCATACTGGGTGCAGTTGCTCAGTCAGGGTTGGATCAAAAAATATGGGAAAAGCATCATGACCATATTTTATTTTCAGTTATACTCGTATAAACTGCTTAGCTAATGTTATATAGATTCAAAATCTTTGCAAACATTTACGGTAAAAAACGATAAACTTATGATTTAAACAATCTATCCTTTAGATTACGGAAATTATGCATAATACTTGTCATCACAAAAATTAGTTACTTAGTTTCAATTAAATGAGCGCCTGAAACCTTCTTTGCATACAGTAGATACTACAAGGTCTTGGGCCAGCTCCTATCTATCCCTGTAGTATTCCCACCACCTGTGAATGCGCACCATGTATACCAACACGTGCTCTATTGCGTTTTTTTTTTTTTTTTTTTTTAGGTTAAGGAGGGGAATGGATGGAAGGCATGCTGGGGCTCAAGGCACAGCCAGACATGAGGGACAGAGAAGTGACAACATATAGTCGTGGGGGGAAAGGCTGGAAAAGAAGTTTAATGAGTTAAACAGAGGGGGACGACACCCCTTGTTTTACATATTACAGAGTTTGTTGGCTAACTAAGCTAACCTAGGATTTAGGATGAGGTTGTACAATGGTTACTTTAGTAGACAATGACTAGATTGATTTAACAATTATAAGTTTATTAAAATATTATACTGTATTACGTTATGGACTCACTTGATTGTGACTTGTTAAATGTGAATTTATATCATCTAAGTTTTAATCTAAGGTGGATCACTGTGGCGGACATAGATGGATCGCGGGTTGGGTTGTTGTAGTACGGGCAGACTCCGGGGCCACCACGCGTGGGGTCGCCCTCCGTTGATGTCTTCCCCGCGTAGGTGGTCTGGGTTGTGAGGGTCGTCCAGGAGCTTGTCCCAAACCTTCTTCCCTAGGAGATGAAATCTGACGTTGAGGGCCTCTGTTTTATTTCTTAGGTGGATGGTTTTCAATGTTTCCTGGTAGGGTGGCGCTTGGCCACTGGCTGACCTCAAACACTTGTTTTGGAAGCTCTGTAGTTGTTGTAGTCTAGTCTTCCCGAGTGTTACGAGTGGTATATGTGGGTACTCCAACACAGGCCTTACCAGCGCCTTATACAGGCATCAGTTTAAAACGTTTTAATTTGACTGCGGCGCCTTTGGCTTTATTTAGTCTGTCCTTCACGTGGGAAATGATGCCCGTCCGAGAGATGATGAGGCCGAGTAGCCTGCCTTGTTTAGAGTACTCAATCTCTTCGTCGTCGATCATCAATGGGGCCGGCTTGAATTTGGCTATGGGTATGACCTCGAATTTCGTTTTGTTTGTTTTTATTTTCCATTTATTTTCATACTCCGAGATCTCCTCTATTGCCCGAGCAGTGAGTCGCGCCATCCTTGCTGTGGACCTTCCTGGGCAGGTGACGATCCGTGTTACATCGTCGGCAGACATGACGTACTCGCTGCCGACGATTGGGGGTGGCAGGTCAGCTGTGTAGAGCGTGTAAAGGGTTGGTTAGAGACAAGAGCCCTGAGGCACGCCGCTCGAGAGAGAATTCTTCTCCAAAATGTTCTTGCATCTTGATTTTGGCTCTGCGGTCCGTAATGAAGTTGCACAGCAGGCGCGTCAGGTTTTCGGGTAGCCCCAGTTGTATGATCTTATACTGCAGCCCCGCGTGCCAAACTTTGTCAAAGCCTTGCTGACGTCCCTCAGCCGTACCACTTCCATTTCTCACCATATATGCCAACACGTGCTCTATGGCGTTCATGTCTACTCCCTTGCTGGGCCATTATTGGAGTTCTTGGTTGTCCTGTCTCACAAACCACTGTTGTACTTATGATGCATATTACCAGACAATACTGTACTGTACGTATTATGCATAATTTATGTAATCTAAGGAATTACCTTTTCTCTATTCGTTTCCGACAATTTTGTATTGCATACATGGAAACAGGAGGTAGAACTACACCAGAGTAAATTTTATAAAAGGAAACTTATTCAGTGTAGTGGTCTTAAACTGCAATATAACTAGTCACTCGAAAGCATTTATCCACGCGCATTTATGATAAATTTGGTTAATGGATATGGCACCGTCACTCAGTGGCAATAATGGAACAAATACCTGTTAATAACCCTAGTGGCCGGAAATTTGACCCGTTTCCTTTGACAACAGTATCAATAACTGTGAACCGCTAGCGTCCTGAAATCTTCAACTATATCCCATTTCTCAGTTCAAAGGGCTGTGATGGGATATCCTCCCTTTTGCTGGAATTTGTTTTCCATAGCAATGATACTCAAACACTTGGTCTCTGATACACAAGTGTAGAGAGGTTGAGCGAATGAACTGGAAAGAAAATACCTGTATACATTATTCAATTAAGGTACTAACCTCTTGGACAATACATCTATAAAGAGGAATAGTTGTCACCAGACAACACATAATTGAGATTACAACCCTTAAGAGGCAAAGTGTACTGTAACCCCCACCCCCACATGTCAATATTAAAACATGAATTATTAGGTAAATAAGTAAATAATAATAATTTATTAAAGGTCAACCCCTACACTTACGTACATAAAGTAATACTGAACACAAGAATTTTTGATGGCCAATAAAAAAAATTCCCATTATGTTATACTAGAAGTCTAGAGTTTAGATCAATAGTTATAATAATACACCGAATAATACTTAACTTTTTTGTAGATGTAGGTCTATGTTCAAAAACAAACTGAATTACACCACATTGTTAACACGTGGAAAATGTTCTATCAGAACATCTTTAAATTAATCAGTATTTACCAATAACACTTTCAAAATTAGATGATATCCCACCAATCACATTTCAGGACGCTATCATTCTGCCAAATTCTAAAATAGATATGCTAGGCCTCACCATTTCCTCTAATATGTTATGGAAGCCACACATCCTCTACATTGCTAAAGCTGCCTCCCGAAAGCTAGGAATGCTGTACAGATGCCGTAGCTACTTCACATCTGAGGAGTTGCTTTAAGTATATAAAAGATTCATTCATCCTAACTTGGAGTACTGCTCTCATATCTGGGGTGGCTCTTCTTCTGTCCAACTGTTAGATAGGGTGGAATCAAAGGCATTTCGTCTGATTAACTCTGCCCCTTTAGTTGATAATCTCTCTTCCCTTTCTCTTCGCTGCAATGTTGCTTCACTCTCTTTCTTTTACAGGTACTTTAACGGGCAATGTTCGGTGGATTTGGCATCTTGTGTACCGCAGGCAAGGCCGTGGGTTTGTAACACACGTCTTGCCCGCGGTGCCCACCGTTTATCTGTGGATGTCGGTCACACGAGAATAACCCGTTATAGTACCTCCTTCTTTCCCCACACAGCCAAACTGTGGAATGCTCTGCCTTCTTCTGTGTTTCCATGCTCTTATAATGTCTCACTTTAAAAAGCTGGTTTTCCGACATCTTCGTGGTGTAGATTAATACAGTATAACCTTTTTTCTATATTTACAATTTCTTTCCGTTTTTTTTTTCGCTCCCCGGGCTCCGTTGTGGGTCGTTTGACCTATGCCCGGGTGGGCTAATTCCTGCCCGCGGTGAGCACCGTTTCTCTGTGGATGTCGGTCATATTAGAATAACCCGTTATAGAACATCCTTCTTTCCTCACACAGCCAAACTGTAGAATGCTCTGCCTTCTTATGTATTTCCCTTCCCATACACTCTGTCTCACTTCAAAAAGCTGGTTTACCGGCATCTTCGTGGTGTAGATTAATATAATCTTTTTCTTTTTTATTTTAAATTTCTTTTTATTATCATATTTCGCTCCCTAGGCCCCGTTGTGGGTCGACGACCTGTGCCCGGGTGGGCTATTCCCCGTAAAAAAGAAAGAAAAATGAACACAAATGAATATATTGAATGCTTACAATTCCCCAACACAGAAAAATAGGGCCTTAATAGTCCTAGTGCAAAAATGGCTGACACACCCCGGAGGAATCGTCATATAAATATTACAATAAACAAGTAGAAAATTATTACAGCAGGTTACTATAATAATTAAACCCTTAGCCGTGATGTGTAGTGCTATGTAACCCTCAAATATTGTCAAAATGCAGAAATCTGAAGATTATTGGAATGTGGTGTGTGCGGCCTGAACGCTAGATCACCTCTGCTCACCAAATGACACCAAAACACCCGCCTTGCATCAGCTCGCACAAGGATACCAACCTTATCAATTTCAAACTGGTATGACATAAGTTGCTAAATTTTACCAAATTACAAACAATTACTAAAACAATTTAATGTGAACTATTTATTATGAATTACATTAATCCTTATTTGTATTTTCTCTTAGACGATAATTGCAAACCTGCACTGAACTTTGGAAGGATGAAAATTTCAACATCCTGCCTCCCAGGGAAATCCGAGTACAGGAATTATCAAATCCTAAGAGAATAATGATATTTTGTAAATGAAGAATGAACATATTAATTTACCCATCAACAAACCATTCTATCATTCGTTGGTGGCACCTCTCACCTTGTTAAATCTGTGCGTGCCGGTTCACACCCAGTGGTTCATACCCCTCCGTCAAAGCTTGACCTGATGTTCAGCTCAGAGGTAGGGTTGTTTCTGTGAACTGACCTGAAAGTTCCTCGGTGTCTCCACCTTCTAAGGACTGCTTTACAGGGTATAATAATTTAGTGATCCTAATGATAGACCCTAGTTTTGTCCGGACCTGAACCAACCGAGTGAGTCAGTCTGAGTCGGAGAAAAGTTTTATAATGGGTCCCAGCGGCCAATATTTTCTGGGCAGATCATACTGAATCAGAACCACATCATTAAAGTTAGAACCTAAGAGTATACCACATGTACCATTTATCTTACTGTTTTCTCTTAAGACTGAGATAATCCTTTCTCCACATGTCTTGAAACTTTCCCAAAATTTTTTTGTCATTTTGAGGAGTCGTTTATTATATTCATTGTGACTAATTGCATGTGGAGCATCCTCTCTTACCTCACCTTCATAAACCAGAGGTAAAGGCCTAATACTCCGTCCATGAAGCAAATGCAAGGGACTTAAAGCCTCTGTAGAATCCTGAGAGACGTTTTTTGTTTTTTTGTTTTTTTTACGCGAATTAGCCCACCCGGGCACAAGTTACTGACCCACATCGGGGCCTAGGGAGCGACAATGTAAAAATAATAATAATAATAATTATAATAATAATAATTCATAGTAAACAAAATTTATAATAAACATACAAAATTAAAATTAAAAGAATGAATAATAATGATAACAATAATAATAATCACAACAATGTAATAATAATAATAATAATAAAGAACTATACAGAAATACAAAAATGAAAAAAAAATCAATAGTGAGAAACGATATACGTAAGTTGTGTTGTCAAAGTTAGAGAAACAATTGAGACCCACCAATTATGTGTAAATGAAGCAGAAAGTCAGATCAGCAACTTGGTCACAATTTTCGTGAAGTCATATGGCAGCAGAGTCTACCATTAGACAATACATTATGCTTCCAATATCTAGATAGTCAGTGGTCGATTATTGACTCTAGACTCAACTTACGTAAGAATGGTAAAAAAAATTCTTCCAGGATAAGTCACCTCTTGTATACAGTTTTTTTTTTTAGACATCCATGCCAGGGACTTCTGGGGGAAATAAACTTTCAGGTAACATTCCTAGAAGCTATTTCTCTCTGGGTGATAACATTCTTAAAAAAAAATAAGTTTATTAGCGCCCCTGACCCAGCCTTAAAGTTTATTGCGTTATCAAATACAATCCAAGGACATGATCGCCTAGCTGCGAGACGCTTGAAACGATGCAAAAAAGTCTCAGTGGACAAGTCGACAGCTAACTCTAGGTGTATAGCTCTAGTTGTGGCAGAGGTGAAAGGAGCCACTTCCAACTTTTTAGGCTGGTTGGAAATTGAATCAATACCTGTGACAGCGAATGGATTTAGTTTTTGTACTCTCTCCCTCCCTGGGTAGAGGTGGTGATATAGGCATAGGATATCTACTACATCCCTCCAGTCACTTACACAGATGACAACGACTAAGTACTGTCTTGACTGTCTGCCGTCCCTGAGTCCTGATGATATTTGTTATTACCAGATGGGTGAAATTGCAATCTTTATGTAGTAAGAATGGCTAGCTGATATCATAATTGCCGTCTGATTTTCCGAAACTTCCCGTTCGATCGAAGAATCCCATCTACCAGAAACAGATTTAGAGATTGTACTAATTCTGAAGTTCTACCCATTCTAGTTTTAAGATATCTGAATATTTCATCATGGACTGATGCTTGGATTAATTTAATCCAAAAGATAAATCACCCTTGTAGTTAAAGGATGAAACTTTAAACTTATCACAAAAGTCATATACTAGATCTGTAACATGTAGTCAACTTGTGATACTTATATAATACAAAGTTGTTGAGAAGAAAATTTCGGATCTGGCCAGAGTAGTTCCTTAAAGTTCCTCTACTGACATTCCCCGGGTAAGTAAGTCTGCAGGATTGTCATTTGTAGAAACATAATAAATTTTATCAGGAACCAGGAACCACATCTCACCTAAGCGATTTCATAGATTATATTGGATTGGTTGATGAGAATCCATTGGAGTGTGTAAGGGCGGAAACGATCTTCCTTCTCGTTACCGCTGCTTACTCTCTTGTTTGCTGGTGCGGCCAACACTTGGGGGGGTTGGACAGAGGCGAAAACGGCGCTTCTACCTGTATCGCCGTCAGATTCGCCCCAGCCGCCATACAGTCACTATCTAGCTACCCAGCTGTTCATCAAATTCTGGCTGTGATCTCATCAAGGTTCGGGACTTGTGGGCTGTGTCCACAGACCTTCACCTATCGACTGTCAATTCTCTGGTCATCTACCACTACCATTTCAAGACATCCGCCGCTGTCGCTCGAGTGTGGAGTTGAATGGACGTTTCCCCGAGTGTGGATCACCGTGTTGCAGAAACTTCCCCCAGGGCCACTGCCTTAGGAAATATCTGTTCATTGTTTGATTCTTTTGTTGTTGATTCCTTTAATTGCTGACTCCCCTTTCATTGTTTGATTCTATCAGTTGTCGACCCCCAGTAATTGTATGATTCCATTAATTGTTTGATTCCATTAATTGTTTGATTTCATTAATTGTTTGACTCCATTAACTGTTTACTGCAGTAATTGTTTGACTCCATTAACTGTTTACTGCAGTAATTGTTTGACTCCATTAACTGTTTACTGCAGTAATTGTTTGACTCCCGTAATTGTCACTTGATGTTTGTTGAGTGGTGTCAGAGTTTTGTGTTATATTTTTTATAGTAAAGAGATGTCAATCTCAAACGGTTGTTTGTTATTCCTCAGAAAACCATGGTCCTTGACTTTCCTTTATTAAGATCCTGATGAGCCTGGTAAGGGATTTCTATCCCTAAGTCCCAGGCCTTTACAAGTGGCGAACTTGCCAGGATTGTCTCTGACCTTTGGTTTCTGTGGGCTAACTTTCGTTCCGGTGTTGTTGTAAGTCGCCGTGAGCGCGCCACTTACTGTCTGTGGCCCGGAAGTAAGTTTTGTTCAGTGGTTATCCCTTCCTTCTGTGTGCTAATTTTTGTTGCTCTTCCTTGTACTTGGGGAAGTTAATTAGTGTTGGTTGGGGTGCACTGTGGATGCTGTCATAGCATTTTTGTTGTTGTTTCACCTGGTGCTGTTTCTTTACCCTGAGAGTGATTCAGCTGGGCTGGGTGAGGAACGATTTTCCCTCCAGTCGGACCAAATCATTTATTGGTCTGATTGAGCCACTAGGTGAGTTACCTTTGGCTATTTGCGGGGTAAGTTGTGTATTTTTTCTTTTTGCTCTTGGCTTTTCGGATCATTATGTATAAATTTGAGGAGGTGAAAGGCCAAGCGGTGGCCCTGGGTCTGACAGGTACTGAGGTTGGTCAGTATGTGGTCAACCAACAAAATGCCGAGAAAGAGGAACGTCAGAGAGCGAGAGAGGAACTTCAGAAAAAGAGAGAGTTGGAGGAACGTCAGAGAAAGAGAGTTGGAGGGACGTCAGAGAGAAAGAGTTCGAATTAGCTAAGTTGCAGGTAGAAAAGGACCTATAACTAGCTAGGATTAATGCTTCAAGTAGACCAGAATCCTCTGACCATATACAAGACAATGTGGTAGAACCCAGCTTGCCTGTGTACCGTGAAGGAGAAGGCATCGCCTCCTACCTTGTTAGGTTTGAACGGGTAGCTGAGCTGCTTGGTGTGGACCCAGATAGCTATGCTGTAAGGTTGGGTAGCCTACTGAGTGGTAAGCCGATAGAGATTTACACGTCCCTGTCTGCCGACATCACCAGAAATTACTTCTTGTTGAAGCAAGCTCTCTTGCGAGGATTTAACAAGACTTCTGATGGTTATCGTGTTGATTTCCGCAGAACGAAGATTAGAGCAGGAGAAACGTACCAGCAGTTTTCGATTCACCTGGGTCGTTTGTTTCAACAATGGCTAGAGGCATCAGAGGTTGAGGAAACCTTTGAGTCTCTCTAACTTCATGATATTAGATCAGTTTTTGTCTTTTCTGCCTCCAGACTTGAGAATTTTCATCAAAGAACACCAGCCAGCGACGCTTGGAGAAGCTGTTCGTCTTGCCGACAACTGGGCGTCTGCTCGTAACGCCTACCCTAAGTCTTCCCCTCCTGTAGTGAAGAACGCGAAGCTTCCGTCCTCCGAGTCCTCCGAGGAACCACCCCCAGGAGTTCACAGGAGTAGCTCACCAGCCGTGCGGTGTCACAGCTGCAGAGAAGGGCACATTCGTTCTCGCTGTCCCAGGAATCCCCTCGCCGTCAAGACTGCTGACACTCATCAGCCCAGCAACAAGGTCCGATTCTGTTTGAAAGACAGGAGTTGCCCCCGTTATTGTTAGTGGAACAATCAATGGGTCTAGGGCATCTCCTTTCATCAGGGACACTGGTTGCTCGTGCATTATTGTCTCTGAGGAAGCCCTGCCTGACACTGACATCTCCAACTGCCCGAAGGTTAGTGTCGCCGATTATTTAGGTCGTGTTGACCAGTTCCCTGTTGTTAGGTGCTACCTGCGTTGCCCCTATTTCTCTGGTTGGTCTAATGTGGTAAGAGCTCCCATTAAATTTGCTAGTGTCCCGGTGTTCGTGACCCTAACGACCCGGAACCTTTAAAACTCGTCTCGCCACCAGCACCAGTCTCCTCGCCACCTGACGACGACTCGCCACCTGCCGACGTCTCCTCGCCACCCTCACATGCCACCACACCTCCAGCAAGGGTCCAAGCTGTGGAGTTGAATGGACGCTTTCCCCACCGGAGTGTGGATCACCGTTTTCTAGAACCTTCCCCCAGGGCCACTGCCGTAGGAAATATCTGTTCATTGTTTGATTCTTTTTTTGTTGATTCCCTTAATTGCTGACTCCCCTTTCATTGTTTGATTCTATCAGTTGGCGACCCCCAGTAATTGTTTGATTCCATTAATTGTTTGACTCCATTAACTGTTTACTGCATTAATTGTTTGACTCCCGTAATTGTTACTTGATGTTTGTTGAGTGGTGTCAGAGTTTTGTGTTATATTTTTTATAGTAAAGAGATGTCAATCTCAAACGGTTGTTTGTTATTCCTCGGAAAACCATGGACCTTGACTTTCCTTTATTAAGATCCTGATGAGTCTGGTAAGGGATTTCTTTCCCCAAGTCCCAGGCCTTTTACAGAGTGCAACCTCCGAATTCGACCAAACTGTGATTTTGAGAATATCTATGTACTGTAGAGTGAGTACAATATATTTATACAGTACAATTTCACAGCTATAGATGCATCAGTCAACTCAAGTTGAGGCAATGTAAGTAATTTTTTAGAGGGACCACTTTAGCTTTTGACACCTAAAGAGCACAATAATCGTTATTGGCTAGATATGCAAAGGCACCACAGTTTTCAAATGTTCGTATATTTGCTTAAATAATGAAGAAAATTTGACGTGAGAACCTTGTGGCTGCCAATTCGTTAATGTAATTTTCTTCAACATTTTATGCAGGGTTAGGACGCGTGGATGCTCACCTTCTGCCTATATAAACTCTTCTTGCCGCTTTGCAGATAGCCAAGACAAAGAACCATTTAAATCCTATTTTCACAAATCAGGAGCTTGAATAATACTATCCTTTACTAGAGGCAACACTCACGCACACTATTATACTTATCCACATACCCATGCTAGCTCAAGGCAAATTTAATGCATGACATCTGGAAGTTTTCCCATTGTACGAGTATTCTAATGTCACACTGTTCACCCTGGAAAAACAAACTGAACTTTTACTACTAGCTGATGACTACTCTTTATCAGCAGTGGATGATCCTAAGGTTCTGTCACAGTGTAAATCGTCATATCTACATTTGTATGCATGTCCGGCCTTTGCAATCGTGTTTATTCCTGCTCCAGAAGGAATATGCGAATTGGCACTCGAACAAACGAACGCTCGCACAGCGCTGATACAATGTACGAAAACGGTCTCCATTATGTACAGTATTTTTTTCCCGAGGAAACCAGTGTCACTTTAATATGCCAGGATAGTAGTAAGGTCTTCGTAGTTCATGGTTATTATATGGCCCCTGACTATTGTGAACTCACCTGTGGTTCATTGTAAACCTTGCTTTTCCATCAACATTTTTCACTGAATTTAACCTCAGATTTTATACCTTTTGTTCGATCTTCGATGCTCGGTCTTGTCCTCTTATAGCAGGTGTAGATAAACACAACATCTAGATGCAGTATATTAGTGCTACTCAATCTACAGTGTAGAGTAAACAGGGAGAGCAAGTAGGCTAGTATGTAAGACAGCACGTAACCCAAGCTAACGACTTGAAGTTGTATGGGTTACCAGATGGGTGAAATACGTACTGTATGACATAGTTGTAACCAATAA
This sequence comes from Homarus americanus, assembly GCF_018991925.1. Taxonomy (NCBI): domain Eukaryota; kingdom Metazoa; phylum Arthropoda; class Malacostraca; order Decapoda; family Nephropidae; genus Homarus; species Homarus americanus. Next base: position 151,216 of record NW_024733126.1, on the reverse strand, counting down.
AACTGCATGTTAGGTTGCTCAACCATGTAATTATATCCCCAGGTATCAAAGAAACATGTTACACATTAAACATGACAGCGTTGTTGCCTGATTATACCATTGTTTACTTTTAGACTTCTCAATTCTGCAATACATTTTCCTTACTTGTTTTTATATTTAAATACGTATTCCAATATATCTGTATTTACTCTAAGGATTCTCATATATACAGCATATGTAATTACTTGGGGTCGCACTGGATAGGCGACAGTGCTAGACAGGGTCGCACTGGAAAATGATTGGGAACCCCAGATTCTAATGGATCAATGTGAGTGTCACTGAGATAAGAAATAAATTTTAATTTGTCCGAAATTATTTTAAGTTTACTGAATGTCACATTAAAAGGAGGATATAAAGGTGTGTGATAGCAGCGTGAAAGGGTGAATGTTTTTACGCTTGTTCGCCGGTATAGTTGTTGTGAGTGAGTGCTGCCCCCTGTCGTATGAGTGGGAATGTTTGAGCTCACTACCAGAGGGCATGTTTCTAGTCCGTGTATGATGGTCGACGTGGTGCTAATGATAGGACGTACACAACATTTTCAGACTGGGAAACGATCTATGATTACTTTTAATTTAATAACTGATATTTAATTTCATATTAATTTGCTAAATTACATTTAATATCGTATAAGCATAAAACCACAACCTCGCGCTACGTGCGGGAGCGCTGTCTTCCCTCAGACGACCTTGAAAACTCAGTATCACCAATGGCGCGGCGTTTGAAATTACACTGAAATTTCTGAATATTATATATATATATATATATATATATATATATATATATATATATATATATATATATATATATATATATATATATATATATATACATACACACACATTCATAGACATATACATATAAATTACAGTGGAATTTTAAAAAATAAGTATAATGCGGGAGCAGTACAACATGGGTTGTACAGTAATAAGGTTGAACAAGAGGACAGAGCTTTCATTATTATGTCTAGTTGACAATTATGTTTATTGCAATGGTAATTACTTATATATTTACATGAAAATTTCCGATAAAACGGATTTTATGGTACAATAAAAGCAGGTACTGTAAATATAGTAAGTGTTACAAGAAATATTAATACTTCGACAATAGATATTTTTTTTAGAGATGATTTAAAGGAAGGGATGCTTTCATAAGAACATTGAACAAAGTGGGGCTAAGTACTCCACCTTGAGGGGTACCAAGTTGCATATCTTTGACTTCACTTTTGTATCCCTGAAACAATGGTTATGTAACCACTTATCCAGTATAACAGCCTACCTCCTATATCCAATTTGGCTAGTTCGTACACTATCAGTTTTCTATTGGCAATATCAAATGCAGTTTTTAGGTCAAGAAATGTGGTGTATCTTTGCCTTTCACCACCATGCACAGTTAGGAATGCGGTGATGCAATTATATACACCTTTACCAATGGGGTGATGCAATTATATACACCTTTAGCATGGGTGAAGCCATTTATGTTAGGAGACGTGTGTTCTCTGATTCTATATAAGAGTCTGCCAAGAACCATCCTCTCAAAGGTTTTACGCAGGCAGCTGGTTAGTGATATGGGACGAAAACATCAGGTATTTCTGGTTTCGGTATTGGTACTATCGTGCACAAAAGTCGTGTCCACTACCCAGCCACAGTGAGGGTTCGAATAACCTGAGTTTGAAGTTTCGAAACAGCTGGGAGAAATGCTATGGTCGGCCAACAGATGTCGCCCACGAGTGAGGTGTGGGGGGTGGGGAATAGAGAAGGTGGGGACTGGATGAGAGGCAGGTTGTGTGAGAGTGGAGCTTTATCACGAACCTAATACACGGTACTGATAACGTGAGAAATGTGACAGAGATGGTTTATATTACTGAAAAGATTGAATTGTAATGCAGTGTTACCGAAAGATAAAAAGAGGCTGAAGCAGCATAATTAGTATAGTCCTGTAGAACAAATATTACTGCACGTAGCAGTATCTCAGGTGTTAGAACAGAGGTATAGAAAACGTTATTTTCTGTGGAGATGTGCGACAAAGCTCCCTGGGCCCCAGCGTTTCACCTCCCCACATTATTCCCTATGATGTCACTCGGAAATGCATGCTTCTACAACTTGCGGCATATACGACGTCTTATGACGAGCATCCATATACAGTATTTAGCATTGTTACTGACACTGATGGCTGCAGTAAACTTAGGGAAAAGCTATGATTTCTTGTAATTGGAAGATTATGGACCCTTTGGAGGGTAGGATGGCTGGGGTTTGGGATTATGCATAAGAAGAAAAAGTTACAAACATGAATAAAGGCTCAGGAAAAAGAACCGTCTGGCCTCAACCAGAGTGCTACATGATATATGGTCTTAAATTGTTCACTAAAGAGTGGTTTATTTATTATTTATACCACCATAATTTCAAGCTGCCTTTTTAACTCCGTTTTGTCTTACAGTTGTTTCTTTATGGTGATGAATTCGTGGAACAGGTGCAGTGAAGGGCCTTGGTCAGCTAGTTTTACTCAGCGACCACGTGACAATTTTGTTGTTATTCTGACAAAGAGATTATGGTAAAATTTATTTACATTCTACGCATCATTTGCTTAATAAATATTTGTGATAATATGCAATATTATATACTTATATACTTATGTTAAAAAGAGTGGAGTGAAAAAGTTATCAGTATTGTAAAATAGTATTCAGACTTAATCTAGGTGACTGTTCAATTCTTCCAAGTTCTAACCACTGCCCCTCATGACCTTGAAAGCCCGTATGTGTGTGTGTGTGTGGGGGGGGGTGCAGGGAATGCCCGCCCGTCACAACACACACCCAACTACACCACCACCACTACACCAACACTCAGTGACCCACATCGAATCCATGTGAACTTTGTTTCGGGTTACCGTCACTGAAGGTTCCAAGTGTTCCCTGAGGAATGCAGTGATGGGTAGGGAAACACCGGGTAACACTGAAGTCCGTTTATTCGGATAGGAGAAATACAGGTGGTGACTAGCGTATGCCATGCACGGCCCACGGAGTCAGACTGAGACTGCCTTGCCATATGGCAGCCTCGGGGCAATGTTGCCACATAACAAGTGCAGTGTTGCCACGTAATTATATACATAGATGCTACTCGGCACAGTAGCTTATTTACAAGGTTGCTACTTGGCACAGTAGCATAGATACATAACCTACATCTCCCTCCCCCCCTCACGCTCATAGTCTTTGTCTTGAGCGGACTTCTTAGTCCTAAGTCGCTCCGAGCGTCGAGGTGCACTGTGGGGCGGATCCTCGTGATGTGTAGGGGACTCGTCCTCGGTCAGAGGGCCAGCAGCAGGGGGTGGGACTGGCCGGAGGAAGCGGCGGTTCCTCCACCAGACACGGCCGCTCGGCATCCTGACCTTGTAGTCCCGCGACCGGCCGACGCCCATCACTATGCCCACCTTGTCCCAACGTGTCGTCGTCGGGCCCTGGACGCTGACAAGGGCACCAATCTCCACTGGCTGAAGAGGGCGGGCACGGTCGTCATACCGAGCCTTGGCGTCCTGGGCACGTGAAGAGGCGCGGCGGTCGCAGCTCTCGGTTCTGGTCTGCCACTCCTTCGCAAAGGCCTTGGCGTGTGCAGGAACGCAAGAGCGGAGAGGGTAACCATACAGGATCTGGGCAGGGGAGCGCCCTGTGTGGGTAGGAGTATTACGTAACTCCAGGAGTCCTTTGTCAAACGCCTCACAGTCTATGTTGCCTGAAGGGGCCACCTTGAGGATGAGGTGCTTAACTGTCTTGACCGCAGCTCAGCATGGCCGTTTGACTGTGGGTAGTGGGGTGTTGACACGATGTGGCGGACTCCCCAACGCTCCAGGAATTCTATGAAGTCCCGGCTGGCGAACTGTGGCCCACCGTCCGTCCGCAGATGTACGGGGACGCCCAGGTCACGAAAGAGGTGCCGGAAGTGGCGAATGGTGGCCGCGGACGTCGTGTCCGAGCCACAGATTACCACCACAGGCCAGCCAGAGAGTCGGTCGGCGACAAGTAGGAAATGTTTCCCAGCTGTGCTGAAGAAATCAGCCGACACGGACTCGAAGGGCCTGGTGGGTTCGTCGTCGCACAAGAGGGGCTCCTGCTGTTGACTGGGCTGCATGATCTGGCATGGCTCACAGGCACGGACCGTATTGACGATATCCGCGTCAATGCCGGGCCAGTACATAGCCTGCCTTGCGCGGCGCTTGGTGGCCTCTGCTCCACGATGGCTGTCGAGTAAGCGGGCCAGAACGCGACGACGGAGAGCTGCAGGGACGACCACACGGGCACCGTACAGGACGAGGTCCCCATCTGCGTAGAGGTCCTTACGTATCTTCCAATACGGGCGTAGGGCGTTGTGGAGGTCAAAACGGTCGCGAGGGAACCCAGTCCTCACACTCTCCAAGAGCTGAGTGTAGAAGGGGTCGTCGCGTGCCGCGGTCCATAGTTCCTCAAGGGCCAGATCGCTGTCGGGTGGCGACACTGAGGCCTGGGTGCTGGCGAGGGACTGTACCGCCTACAAGGTGACGATGTTGCTGACGGAGAAACCGGCCTCGGTGCTGAGCATCTCGTCTTCAGGTGTAGGGCGGCTGACTGGGGAGCGGGAGAGGGCATCTGGGATGCACAACTCCTTACCTGCGCGCCAAGCCGCTGTGAAGACGAAGGCCAAAATCTTCTCCTTCAGGCACTGGAGGCGGGATTCTCGATGGCGTCCAGCGAATAGTGATTAAGAATGGGGACCAAGGGCCTGTAGTCTGTGATGAGGTCGAAGTGCTGTAGGCCAATCAAGTAAAATTTGCACTTCGATAAGGCCCATACCACTGCCAGCAGCTCCAGCTCGATGGTAGCGTAGCGAGACTCAGCATCGGTGAGGAAGCGAGAGCCACACTGTACGAGCCGGTACTTTCCTCCACCGTGATCCTGGAGAAGGGCGTAACCAACCCCGTACAGGCGCGAGGCGTCTGTCTGGAGGATGGTGGGGAGCGCTGGGTCGAAAGTAGCAAGGATAGGTGGACTTGACAGGGCCTCCTTCACCTTATGAAAGGCGAGGTCGTGGTCAGGGGTCCACGTGAAAGTCCTCTTGGGGCTCATCAGGGGGCGGAGAGGCCCGGCAGCGGCGGAGACGTCAGGAGAAAATTCTGCCAGCTGGTTCACCAGGCCCATGAAAGACCTGAGATCCGTAAGGTTGGCAGGTTTTGCAAAGTCCGCTATGGCGCGAACTTTCTCCGGGTCTGCAGCAATGCCATCCCTTGAGAGTCGGTAGCCGCAGAAGGACACTGCAAGTGTGGCCAAGACGAACTTCTCGGCATTCAGAGTGATGCCGTGCGTCCTACAATTGGTCAGTACCTCGTCGATGCAGCGAAGGTTCGTCAGGTAGTCCTCATCGTAGAGGAGGACGTCATCCACTACCTTCACGCAGTTGGTCACGCCTTGAAGTGCCATGTCACCACGGAGACAGAAGGCGTACCCCGTAGCAGCGAATCCCATAGGGCCATGGCAGTAGCGGAAGCGTCTGTAAGGCGTGATGAAAGTGGTCAGTGGCTGATCCTCCTTCTTCAGTGGGATCTGCCAGTAACCACAGAGGGCGTCCATCGTCGAGAAGTGCCGTACCTTCGGATCCACACTCCGTATAGCTGCAAAAGGTGTGGGTGAAGGGTGGGCGGGACGGGACACCTGGCTGTTAAGCTAGGACAAGTCGGTAGTAAATCGCACACCACCGTTAGTCTTAGCGACAGCGACTAGAGGGTGGCACCAAGGGGACGGGTCGTCACCAACGGGTACGATGACACCCTGGGCCACCATGGATTCCAGTTCCTTCTTGACTGAATCCCTGAAGGTGAGAGGGATCAACCGGGGAGTGTGTATGGCAAACGGCTGTGCATCTTCCGGCAGGTGTATCCTCATAGGCGGACCCGCCATAGCCTTCAGTGGCGCGGTCCGTAGGGCCTCCTTCGTCACCAGCACATCCGAGTACTCCTTCAGGAAGTAGGCCCTTGCGGCTGAAGGAGACGTCTCGCTGTGAAGAGGAAGCAGCTGTGACTTGGGTGGAGGCGGGGCGAGAGTGGACGCGGGTTCTGGGCAGCTCTGTGTGGCAGCGCCAGGCGCGTCGCTCGTTGATCCCCGCACCCTGCTGGCGGTGTACCAAGCAGCTGGGATCTGCTCAGGAAAGTCTCTGGGCACCACGCCTAACTCCTTGCAGTGCTCCCACGACAACAAGGGTGTAGCGAGAGTAGGCTGCACGTCGATCCATCCGTGACATGACCTGTCGCCATAAGTGATCTCCGCTTGACAGGAGCCCACAGCATCTGGCATCTGGGAACCGTCAGCATTGTAGTACTGCAGCTGCGGCGGTGGTCCCAGGTCGCGTTTGGTGAGGCCCAGTTTCTGGAGGTGCTTCAGGCCTATCACCGTAGTATCAGCACCGGTGTCCGGTATCACCTCGATGTGACCCGACACATCACCGTGTGTGACGGCAACGCGGATGATAGGGGAAGGGGTAGCCCTGGGGCGTGTGGTCGATTCCACCCTCCTGATGTGACTCAGCTGCTGCTTGGGGCTGTGTACGACATCTGAAGGGGGATGTGTGTGAACCACTCCGAGGGAAGTGCGCTGCTTTTCTCCTCGTCTCGGGCTTTTGGGCTTGGGTTGGCGGCAGCACTTATCGTAGTGTCCATAAAGACCGCAGGCCTGACACTTGCGGCCTCGTGCAGGGCACCTGTCTGTGTTAGACCAGTGGCCCTTACGGTCACATCCACGACACAGTGCGTCGGCGGCCGGGCATGTCTTGGGGCCATGCTGCTTTCCACAGCTGCCACAGGAAGCACTAGGCAGGGTCGTGGAAGAACGTGAGGCAGCCTTCACGTTGTTGGCCGCCTTCTTATCCTTCTTGTACTGAGATAGCTCTCACAGCAGGTGGGGCCCGTAAGGCAGAGGTGGCGGACTTGGTGGCCTCGTACGACCGACATTCAGTCACTACCACCTGGAGTGTGGAGGAAGCGTCCAGGGGGATGAGTCGCTGCACCAACTCTTCGTGCCTAACACCTGTCAAGATCCCAGGCTTGATCCAGGCTTCCTCACATTCCCGGCTGTGCGCCTTGCAGACGTCGATCTCCTCTGACAAACTCTTCAAGCGTACAAAAAAGTCGTCAAAGGACTCGTTCTCCGCCTGCTTGCAGCTGGTGAAGGCGCGGCGACGCAAAGCCTCGTTATTCTGACCTTTAAGGTGCTCCTGTAAAAGGTCGAGCACATCCGTCACTGGAGATGTAGAATCGGGAGGCACTTGCAACGTGTGCTCCAAAACTCTTTGGGTCTCCAGCGACAAACACATCCGCAGATGGATGAGCTGTTTGTTTGGAGGCATGCTGTCAAGGTCCACCATCGTCGAGTAATCTGTCCAACGCCGCCTCCACTCACGAAAAAGCTGAAACATGACGTCTGGTGAGAGGGCGGGTGGGGGTTGAACAGATGCCTTGGGAGCTGTTAGGGTAGCAAGAGTGCCTGGAGGTCGCTGGTGTGGTGGAGGAGGGAGGGTACTGGTGCCTTGGTGGGCGAAACCTGCAAGTGAGGGAGGGTGGGTTAGCGCCAGGGTCGCCAATAGTGCATCAAAACGCAACTTTTCCTCCTCTCTTTGTGTCTCCTCCCTCTGAAGTTCCATCTCTCTGCCTCTCTCGTCCCTGTCGTCCATCCACCTCAGAATTGTGGCAATGTCCGTCGCTGGAGGTGGAGGATGAGAGTCTGCGCCCGGTGGAGGGGATGGTGGTGGGGAGTCGTGTCTCCCATCTTGACGTTGTCCCTTCTTACCGCCCGTCTTTATGTTTGAACTGCACTGTTTAGTATATAAAGTGGCGCCTCATCAGCTCGAACCACATATATATGACATAAACAGCGCAGAAATAACGCATAGAGTCCACTGTACTGTCCGTGAGTGAGTGCGTGTGTGTGTCTGAGAGAGCACATGCGGTGGCCTTAGGCTGGAGCCGCGGAGGCAAGAACGTCAGTGTCTCCCCGGATGTCACACGAGAAGGGTGTATGCCTGCGTGCTCCGTGGGTACCACAAAAAACAGGCCAATGCTCAACTCTCAGCTTTAGACACACACATACACTGACACTAACACTGCCACCGTCACTAAAAAGCACTGTGACGGCCCAACACTGCACGTTGCGGCGAAACACAACACAACACACTAGTCGACGCGCACATCGCCGGCTAATGTAAACGTCGGCATAGTTCACACACTTGTAAGTCCACAGATCCTAGTCACTGCGCCATGAAGGTTCCAAGTGTTCCCTGAGGAATGCAGTGATGGGTAGGGAAACACCGGGTAACACTGAAGTCCGTTTCTTCGGATAGGAGAAATACAGGTGGTGACTAGCATGTGCCATGCACGGCCCACGGAGTCAGACTGAAACTGCCTTGCCATATGGCAGCCTCGGGGCATGTTGCCACATAACACGTGCAGTGTTGCCACGTAATTATATACATAGATGCTACTCGGCACAGTAGCTTATTTACAAGGTTGCTACTTGGCACAGTAGCATAGATACATAACCTACAGTCACCTCGACGTATTCTATACATCCCATTCTCAGCTATTGCTGATAGAGAAGAATAAGGCTTTGGCCAACCTCTCCTCTCGTAAGGGAACGTGAGGTGGCCATGGCAGCATTATGCATGGTCTTCCATGTGTTCTCCTTAACCCATAAGTGGAACACCCACAGTTAGACAACTCGTCATTAGGTCTCCAGTGTTTAAACACCCCACCACAATGGGCAAGCTTCATATATTTTTGGAGTGTGCTCAGTTACCATTAGTATTGTGTGCGGAACATCATGAGCATTTCAATGATAGTACCAATTGTAACTATACAATTATATTGCGTTATAAGACAACACATTCCACGACGTGTCATACAGATCATTGTATACCACACAATACATAATTTGTGGCTGTTAAGTTACTTTGTTATAAATTTTCATGAGATATAGTTTAAGACATCATTAAGGACATGGTTTTAAGATAACACTGGTGGTGAGTTAATATATATTAATTGTATTTACAAACAATACTAAAATCCAAACAATAAACCAATACACACATCTTAGTATTTGGTCCAGCCACCCATTGCATTCAGGATTTCATCAAGGCGATTAGGGATGGAGTCGACCAGCTTCAGGCACACCCCTGGTCGTCGACGTATACTCTCCCACACGTCATAAGCTTTGGCCTCTATTGATGCACAGGTTCGCTGCTCCCCAATATCCCAATCACGTTTCATCATGGCCCAAATATGTTCAATCGGATTAATATCACATCCTAGTGTTGGCCAGTCGATGACCTCAATTTCAGGGTGATCCTGGAGGTAGTCCTTCACTATGTTGCTGGTATGAATGGGACTGTTGTCATGAGAGTGTGGGGGGCTGGAACTGCCATAGCCCAGACTGTAGGAATTAGCACTTGCTCCATGATGTCTGCATACTGCTCACCAGTGAAACGGCAATTAATCTTGACCAGTTCACCTGGCCCACATCCTCCCCCAGAATGACACTGACACCCTACCACTTACTGCATGATGTTGAATGTGTTTCTCATGGTAGCGTGTGTTGGGGAGCCTCCAGCACTGCCTTACTTTGGCTCCCACTGACCTGAACACCGTTTCATCGGTAAATATAATGGTTCTCCAGTATTCTTCTCTATGTGGAAGGTGTTCCAATGCAAAGCGGAGTCGACACTCCTTGTGAGTAGGTGTTAGCCACCCTTTGTGAGCTGGAATATGCCAGTCGATCCCGGCTTCGCGTCTCGTCGTCATGTGATGGCAGTTGAGGCCCAGATTTCTTGTATGCTCCACTGATGTTCGCATTGGATACGCCATTGCAGCTGCCACGATCATGGCGTCCATCCTTGCCGACGTTACTCGTGGCCTCCCGCTTCAAGGTTTCGTCTCCACTGAGCCCTCTTCCTCCCACCGGCGGATCCACCTCCTAATCGTCTTGGTGCTCCTCCCCACTTCGAGAGCAATGTTCGGCACAGTTGCCCCGGCTCTCCACTTCCCGATGATTTGGCCTCGCTCAGGAATCACTGCCGACGAATTTGCTCGTCCTGCGGGCATATCTGAAATGGTAGAGTAATATTATGTTGTGGAGGGCCCATTCATTATTTTTTCTGAGTAGTGTTACACTTTTTATTATAGATAGAGTGAAACGGATGGAGATAGAGACGTGGTGGCTATGATTTTCGGTTGGGGTAGGGGGTGGCCTTGGGTGTTGCTTGTTTTTTTCCACATATCTTAATCCGGCTCAAGTTACGTGGGATTGACCCTTGTTGTAAAGGTTTTAACTCTAAATACAAGGGGGAGAAGCCATGTCGTCGGTTCTGTGAGTGTTCATTACAGTAGTCCAATTCGTCGCCATGGGTAGAATAGGGGGAGGGGGGTTGGGGAATGCAGTGGAAGGTAATGTGATGGGATGGAATGTTCGATTGACGTTAGTCTTGGGAGAGGGATGAAGGGAAGAGGTGGGGGAGGGAGGAGTGGAGTGGGGGGATGGTGGAGGGGGAGTGTAGGGAGAGAATAAGTAGTCGATTAGTGTTTAGGTGTGGTAACCCACGATGCTCAAATTCTGAGATTAGGTGGGTAGAGGCGGGGGGGGGAGGAGGGAAGCTAGGCGCGGAGTTGGAACTCGTGAACGTATGATGTTGTTTAACGCAAGTTAGTGAACATTACAGTATCTTCAAACGGATTTTCACGCTATTAAAGGCCTTATGTAATCCACCAATAAGGATTACAACAGCACACAGTATGGCTGCAATTGGTAAGAAAGATAAAATATAACATGGCAAAATTTTTGCCCTGCGTAATTTTTACAACCCACCTCACGCCGAAAGTAAACCGAAAAATGCTTATGTGTATAGAAGATTTTCAACTCAATATCACATATTCTTTCACCTCTACAAATATCTGCTGTCACTCATGGGATACCCTGCAATAGTATAAGGACATGGGCTATGCTGACAAATTAATGTGACTTACCTGTTGGTGATGACGATGGTAGGAATGAGACCTCGGTATGTTTCAGTGTTCGACATCACCTCCTTCTCCTGGTGTGGGTGGCGCCAACCTTGGTAACAACTTGTGTATTCTCCGTGACTGCCATAGCTGGTTTAATTACTGATGTGCCCATCAGTCGCACCGTCGTAGCCATGAACGGCAGAGATATGGTCGTTGTAGTGCTTTTATTTACCCGTTACACATCTCTCACCATGCTTAATAATATTAACTATCTTCATGACATTGTTATTTTTATCAGTGATTACGGAATTCACTATGTTATGCTCCACCTACACACAGCCTGTTACTAGACTAACCCCAACCTCCTGCTCCCTCCCCTCTCCATGCCCCACATCCCCATCCACACAACACAGGGCGACATCTGTTGGCCGACCATAGCATTTCCCCCAGCTGTTTCGAAACTTCCGACTCAGGATATTCGAACCCTCACTGTGGCTGGATAGTGGATACGACTTTTGTGCACGATAGTACAACAATGCTGCTGGTCCATGATGTGGGTGGTTGGCTCTCGGCATGACTCATATTGTACAATGCCAATAATGGATTGCCCGGCATACGCCAAGTAGTCTAACGATGATGTAGGTGACTCCGTCCTCTCCGGGG